>NC_079300.1:16340610-16653777 GCF_023638135.1 Falco biarmicus | reverse complement strand
AATAATTTGGGTAAAATAGCTTGCTTTGCTATATCTCGTTTAAACACTATTAGGTTTTCTTTGCGCTTAGATAAGACACCGTAAACTTTTATATCTTCCAAGTTACGATCTTGCCCACTCTGCAGAGTTCATTAAACCTTTTGAATGGTATACTCAACAATAAGCATAAAAAAGAATAAGCCGCAGTATCTGTTCTAGCACTAACTCATCTTGTAATCAATAAACGTGTTTATGGTTTTATTTAGCAACAGACCTGTTTTAACAAAACCACACATTTCAAATACTAACAAAACTGGTTATTTGGTGGAATTTGAAAGAAGAGTAACAGAACTGAAAACTTGTCTGGCAGCAACTAGTAAATCTTTGATACCTGGGTAAATGTCTTGATCTCATGTCTGACATTTACATCTTTGTCTTATCCAAAACAAGATTCATCTGATTTGCAGCTGTGTATAGAATTCAGATACCATTATGTTGGTATTGTTAGCTAATTTGATTCTTTTCCCATCTTATTCCAAGTAAGGAAAGGCATCTGAAGATACTTTTCTCACAGCATATGGAGAAACTGATCATCTCCCTAAAGAATACCTTCCATCATCAAAAGCCAAAATGCTTTATTGGAAGGCAGTTCTCATTCAGATCAAAAGGTTCATTAATAGTGTGTAATGGGTAGCAATTTAATATGAGCCTGTTCCGATGTATCTGATCACACAGAAACCTTTTCAATAGCAGGGAAAAGCAGGCAGCTTGTTTTGGACTGTGAGGACATTTTAGCAACTTAAATGTTACCCAAAAATTTGTCTCAAAAAACAACATCCAAAGCAACTTCTGGCATAATTCGGGACATGCAGAATAAAGCTGTGTACTTTGGCATTGTCAAGGATATAGTTAATAACAGTGTAGAATTCTTTATTCAGTTCCTCCCCTGCCCCGTTTCATACTGCATTTGCACTTCATTTTAAGCCAGTCTGCTGTCATAGTCCCAAACCCATACTTTTAATGTCTTGGTGAAAATCGTTATCTATCAGACTTCTGAGGTTACTTTCTTTAAGACTCTGTATTGTTTTTGAGGACTTTGAGTTGAAATATTGCCTCAGCCTGATTGTTTGTCTCATGAGACTTGTTGAAATAACACACAAAACCATGTCTGAATGCCACAAGAAAATATCAGCAGACTTCAAGTTTTCTGTTTCTGCTGTTACTCCGAGTATATAAATTCACTGCTGAGTTTTAAGAATGGAGCTTAGTGAACAGGGGTAGGCAAATGTGGGTGTCTTTTCAAATCACCTTGTCGGGTGACTGAGTTAAATCTATGAAATCATAAGCCTGTGAATTTTTCATAAAGACTGCTGAAGCAAATGCAAGCATGTGCGAAGCCAAGACATTTTGCAAGGAAATGGTGATCGTACAGCCTAACCATGTAGTTACAAGTCATCAACAAGGTTAATAGAATCTGAAAACTAGCTATTCAGAGATGCTGAAGGTAACTAAAACCAAACAAAAACTCCTGAAACTTTCCCTTTGTAACTACTATTGCTCAGTCATAAGAAAATGATAAATTATTTTCATTTTCAGAAAGAGAATAAGCTTTTAAAATATCTGAATTGTCATGTCATGTCCAGAGCTTTCAGCAAGGCCCATTGCCCACTGCTGATGCAGAGTCTGGACATGCCATTGCTAAATGTTGGCATTCTGCCTACAAAAAGGATGCCAAATGTAAAGTAATCTTTGAAGTCAAGTGATCAAACTGATACTGCTTTGGACAAAATCAGCATTTAAAAGAGAATACTGATAGAGTTATTTGTGTATTGGATGCATGTATTTAAAGGTTATTACTTTAGATGAAGCAAACTAATAAGACAAATGTCAAAGCAGCCCTATAATCATGATATATTGACATGTATATATATCTTAAAAATTTTAAAAATACAACTTCATCTGAATGAAGATCAGAGAAATGAAAGGAAATGTCAACAGTAATCTGTAATTTGCTAGTGTGAACTCCAAGTACAGAAGGTACTTTCATGCACCATAACAAATATCAGAAAGCAGGCCACATTTTCAACACAGCAAAGTGAATGAAAAACAATTTACACTGAGGATGCAACGCCCTTCTCCCTTCTCCCTCCTGTATTTTGTGAGATTAGCAGTTCAAATGGAAAAAATGTTTTTTGGTGGATTAAGGACCCCTGGAGATAGTACAGGAATCCAGAATTTGTGCTACAAGCTTTTTATCCTTTTTATCCCTTATGTATTTTTCTCTCTACATATAATAAACCATGCAATAACTCTTTGACCTGTAAAATCTCAAAACCCTTTGGGCCCCATCATGTGCAGTTAACGGGGGTTGACAATTTGGTAATGTTTCTGTCCTTTTTAAATGGTTGTGTTTTCTTTCTCATCCCCAGTTAAAGTTAGATGTTTGTGTCTCTAAGAGGATTTGAAACAGGTTATGTCTGTTTCAAGTCATATTATAATGAGTGGTTCTTTATTCTAACTACTAAATTACACATTCAAATAATATATATAGAAAATTTTAATATCCTATAACATCACATTTGCCTGTTTTTATTCCATTGTTAAAAAATATTATATTAATTAAACAAATGAAGTATCAGTGAAACAGAATAGTACTCACTGTATCTAAATATTTCATTACACTGTCCAGGACAGTGAATTCATTAAGCTCTGTTTCATGGCATACATAATATTATAAAACTAGAACTCCATTTCATAAACCTTAAAAATTTCTTGGGCAATATAATTTTTAATTGGTCAGTATGATCAAATGGGTCATCTTGAAGAAAACCTAGGCATAAATGTATTATTTTAGCCATGATCTTGTGTATAAAATATTAATTGTGAATTTTCCCTTGGTGGGATTGTGAAGTTCTGAGGACTGCTTCTCCAGGTTTAATCACCGTCTGACTACTGACCAAGGAAGATTTTTTTTCTTTGCTGTTCCCTCAGGAAGACAGGAACCTCCTCTAATTTGTATTTTACAAATTCCTTCCTATTTTGGTAACCTGTTTGTTGTGTTTTTTATGCAAATCATAAAGCAAGTATTTTTCCTGTTCATAATCTTTTTGCTATTGCTTTCATATCCTGGGGAATTTGAGCTTCATTTGCACGAATAGTATTAAAGGAAAAATTAAGATGAAATGTTTGTGTAATCACTGAAAATTAATTGCAAGTTACATACCCAGCTATAAAATCTATGCTTCTGTTGAGTAATTGCATGTACTATTTAATTCAAACAGCACAATGTAATTTGCAAATATTGCAAATGGCTTAAGAGTTTTTACTAAGCAGTGGATGACAAACATGTTATCACCTGTATGGATACAGTTTCTAGTCCATGAGCAGATGTCTCATGTCAAAGATATGGGGCCTGGTTTACAGATAATTGCTGTATGAACAGTCTGTGAATAGAAGGCTATAAAATCTGAATTCCGTCTTAAACCATTTCCAGTGTTATTACCAATATCTTCTAAAGAGAGGAAAATATTGCCATCTGTTGTCAGTAAGGAGATTAGAGTCTTTGTAGGGCCTGTCAAATCCCCACTTGGTAGCAAGTTGGGCATTGTTAAGGAATTTACATTCCTGGAGAGAGATATGTATTGTATCTTGTTGAAAAACTTGTGTCTTCAAGGCACTCAAAGCAGCCCTATATTATCTCTTTGCAAATTTTACTAACAGAATATATTGTCCATTAACCTCATGGTAAGAAATCAGTTGTTTCCTTTGGAAAAGGAAACCAGCAGGAGAAAGGGAAGATATATTCTTTATTCAAATAAGTACCAGAAAGAACAAGCTAATTCTGTTTCTGTGCAGCTATGTTATACTCGCTACCAGTAGGAATCTCAGAAGAAATTTAAGTAAATTTATACAAGCTATTTAGTCAAGCTGCAGTAGTGTTGCTCTCCAATTTTTCCCATTGGGATAGTTCTGTTCCCTTTGCAGCTTGCAGACATTGGGAACTCTCTTCGGAGGTTTCTTTCTTCCACCCCATTTTTAGAAATAATCCTTCAGAGACCTCTTCTTATCTAGATCTCTGTCCTTCAGATCAGTGTTGCTTTAAAAAAAATTCTTCCCTCTTCTGGCCCTCAGGTTTGTCAGATTTCCTCTGCTCATGGGTACAAATAGCTGTGATAGAAAGCACAACGGGAGGTACACATCCATCATGTTATGTGAATTGAGAAGGTTATTAGATCTCAATGACTTACGCTTTAATTACTGTGGGAGAAAAAAAATATTTATTTTTCTTGTAAAAAGCTCATTCTTCAAAATTCTATAAGCTGAGGTGTAGTTTTTCATGCTGCGCCTGCACTGATACTGGAAATCTGTCAAAGGAGAATGGTAAAGGAATTGGATGACCTTGAATTAATTTCTGTTAAGGCCAGACTGGGCCAGATAGTGGTCAAAATAGCGGAGCTGTTTGGATATTGCTGTGTTATGCGGATGTGTGCTGTACCTGAATTGTGCTTTGGTCATAGGTTGGGGTTCATGAGGTTAGCAGTACAAATGCCTCTCTCCTGTATGACTGTAACAGGGTGGTAAAAAGTAACTATATCCTATGGGGAATGCACATTAGTATGTAATTGTTTTCACTTGGAATTTAATTAGTCTCCGATTATCCTTCTTGCTTTGGTAGGTATCATTTTGATTAGATAGAAGATTGATTTTGCATGGAATACTTCCCAGCTCCTAACAAAGTTATGCTCCAGGTGTTATCGTCTGAAGTTTCAGGGAAAGTAGCATTCAGTTTTTCCATGCTAATTGCAATGTCACATTCAAATGCTTAGATAAAATATAGCTTTCAGATGAGATGTTTTCTGAGTATCATCACAATATCTTTAATTGTGTGTGGAGCAGAAAGGGATGGTCACAGCCTTTTGTTTTCCTCCATACTGGCTAAAAGTACTGTGTATGAGCCACAGAAGAATAAATTTTTATTTGCTTTACAAATGAACAAGCATAAATTTATGCAGGATTAATTCTAAATCAAAGGCATAGAAACATAACTGTGTTTACTTCATTCTTTTTCAAAATAATTTTATGACTTCATTGGGAACTAGGCATAGCAGAGAATGCACCCTGCAGCCGTAACAGTCAGTTTTCCAGCCTCAAATTCTATTCACTTACAGCAGTATTTAAAAATAATTTGGAACAGGTGTTTTTTTTCTCATTATTTTATAATAATGAATAGATTTCTCTTTTCAGAATGAGTGAGGTCATTTTTTTCACATACTTTGAATATTGTCTCACCTAATAAACAGAACTTACAAAGGAAGCTGACAAACAGAATGCAGAAAGTCACGTTCAAGATAATCAAATAGATAAATAACTAAATGGAAAACCAAATTTTTGGTCTGAATTAGGGCAGGTCATAGCCTCGCATCAGACCTTACTAGCTAAAATACCACATTTTGTATTCACATGTGCAGCAACAAAAGTAGAGATTAAGTAAGGTTGCAGATAGATGGGGATACCTTTTACTGACTCCACAATTCAGTAGGTCCAAGCTCTTCTAGTTCTTACATATTTCTGCTTTAGGGTTTCTGTCTTTCTGAAAATTTACTATAAAGTAAATATCCAGGCTGAGAGAGACACAGAACTAGAGAAAAGAATTCACATTTTTGAGGAGCAGGGAATCTGAGTAAGTCTGAATGTTATTCCTGAATATGACCAGGGACTAACCACTGAGCCTGAAGACTGAGAGCTTTTTCACAGTTAAATGAATTTTTTCTGTAGTGAATGCATAATTTAATGTCTTTCCTGATGACTGTCTTCATGTGGGATAAGGTGTACAACCCCAACTCTACTTGCTTAGTCTTGCTTTACAGCCTTTCAGTCTCTTGTTCAGTTCTGTGCAGTGACAGAAAAGGGCAGATACCAGATGGATAATAGCATCCAGATTATGGATACCAGATGTGTAATACCTGTATTCCACTATTGAATAAAGTTGCCATTGGAGATGTAAATAGATAAATGAAATCGGAGTGCTTTTAAAAGCAACCAGTTTACAAAACCAGCCAGCAGCTTGGATATCTCCTGTAAAAGATCCTGACTACAAAGCCAGAATGATGTAACAGTCTCTGTCGCTTACAAGAACTCTCACAATGGAAAAAAACAGAAGAATCAATACCCTTTTTCAGTACAGTCAAAGCTTAAAATATGTCAAGATTTAAGTGAACAGTGGTAGATTCTTTTTTTAAATAAATCAGGTGATTTCTCATACTAGGATGAAATAAATCTTTTTTTTTTTTTTTTTTTTTCCTTGGTTGGTTGGTTAGTTTTGTTTCACAAAAAAGATTAAAATCCCCCAACTGGATAGTTTAATACAGGTGCAAGTGGTGAAAAGGAGCCACAAATCTGGGTTAATTTTGTGTATGAGTCCAGAATAGGTTTCACAGATTCCAAGTGGCTGAAGAAAGGGTAGACTTACAGGTAAAGAATATTAATAATAGCAAAATGACAATGAATACCATAATGACTCTTAGTAAGGTTGTAAATATAAGGTGTACCTTACAAATGCTGTGTTTCTACAAACTTACTCTGTATTATGAGCCAGGAGAGGATGTTGCAACCCGGAAAGGTGGATGAAAAAGCAGATGATCAAGGTTTGGTTTGGCTTTTTTTTAACTTTAATTTGTTTGTTATGGTTCTTTTCCTTTTTCTATTTTCATTCTTACTTATTAAAAAGAAGCTTTAAATATAAACTCTTAAACAAAGCACTTGTTTGCGGACTGAGATCTCTGCTATGAATTAGACATATTCGTATTCTATCTATCAATTTTATCTGCTCATAATCAAACTCTATCAAAGTGTGTATACGTGCAGATTTGTGAGGCTCATTTTATTAAGGAAAATTTATTAAGGAAAAAGGAAGAAATAAGAGACCTACAGCCCTCAGCAGTGTGACATTTTCCGTTAAAAATATTAAAAGAATCTTTTTACTGTCTGTCTCCCAGTCACCAAACTATGCACCTGTAGGCTCATAATAATATGCATATTTTTCTTAGACAGTGAGAAGTGATGAGTCACTGCAAAGTTACTTCTTGAGAGAGGGAGCCCAGCAATGCTACTGACAGTCTGCTTGCCAGGACAGGAGCTGGTCCCAGATCTGGCTATGCTCTAATTGCTGAACTGTCATGCTCTGCTGGAGTATTTTCTGAATTTCTTCTTTCCAGACCCTTCTCTAACCTACACAGGAATGTGTAATTTGAAGGAGGTTAAGAGCTAACAGTCTCTGTATAGTCTGTAACACGAAATGTTCAATATAAAACAGGGAAACTCAGTTGAAGAGGTTTCAGAAATAGTTCGAGTTCTTCACTGAAACACAATGTGTAACAGGTTCACCTCGGCCTTAGTGAAGGGAAAGCTGTCTGTCCTTATTCTTATACATTTCTGCTCTATGCTAACACCGAAAGTTTAAGAACGAGAGCTCAGCCAGTCACTGTATCCATACCACTCTGCTCTAGCTCTCTGCATCTGTGTTTGCAACCGAACAGGACACCCCTCTTTGCCTTTCCATATGTCAGATTTTATCCTGCTTAGATAGCCATGTTGTACATGTATATAAGAATGATTTTCTGTTAGCCATTGACCTTGAGTTTTTCGGTGATGGTTCCCATATTTGGGTCATTCTGTCCTCAGGGCTGTGGTCTGCAGTTCTGACATTTACTGCATGGACCAAGTAATTAGAAAGTCTGGAGGAATATCTGAGTAGGGAGGAAATATGGCATTGAAATCTGAAAGGACTAAAAGAATGTTGGCTTTTGTCTATGATGAAAGAAAACGTGCCAGTGCCACCTTCAGAAATCTTGAAATTTCTGAAGGCTCTGGCCAGGGTGTACAGGAAGATGTTAGAAATTCGAGGACCAGGATCTGGAAACTTGGAGAACTGAAATGGTTTAATAAGAAAATAACTGATGAAAATGTTCAAAAAATAACAATAAAATTTAGCCAATAAATCTCAAACTTTCCCTACCAGTTGTCTCATTGGACATCTTATGGTGAAGCAGTTTTGAATGTCAAATCTATAGTGATGATGTATCTGATGCAAGAGCCAAAGCTCTATGATGCTGGTTTGTTTATTGGTGAGGAAAGACTTGTACATATAAGTTGAAACCTCTTAATTTATTCAGAAGGTATCGGTCTACTCAAGTGACCGTTTTGACATCTTGTAAGTGCAACATGGTAGATGAAAATATTGGGCATATGTGCCAAACAGTATAAAAACGGAGATTTTTCAGTGCAGCTGCAATATTGATGTAGGATTAAGGGAAAAGGAGAGCAGTAAGAATTTATGGAGCAGAGGTATAGATGGAAAGAGTGCTTTGTAGGCACCTTCTTATGGAAAAGGCACATTCATTTCAGCATTAAGGAAGCTTTCTGCCCTCAGGGATTAAGGGATACACATCCTTCATCGTACTAGTAGCAAAAGTAAAGATTCCAGCAATGTTAGAGCAAAACACAGAGCCATAGTGGAGGAGCTTTCATTATTTTTTTTTATTATTATTAATTTTTTTTTAAAAGGGATTTTGATTATGAAGGATTATGAAGAAGCATGACTGCCACCAGGTGGATGGGCCAGCCAAACCTCCTCACAGGAAAGTCAATACTTGCTGGTGGAGTTTGTCAGGAGAGTCAGGAATGATTGGAAGGTACAAAGTACACTGGCAAAAAAGCTGCAATGCTTTTTTTGTGATTTAGTTCAAGAGACACCTCCTGCTCTGCAGTTCTCATAGTCTAAACAAATAAGACAGACTTTCCATCTGGGAGAAGGAGCATTTGTTACTTCCACTTCACGTGTAGGGAACTGAAGCACAGAGAGCTTTGATTCAGGAGAGTCACTGTGACTGGAACATAGTTAAGTGATGAAATCAGTCAGCTCTCACCATTGCTTGCTTTATTTCTTTGTACTATATGTCAGATAAAAACCACCATTCAAATATCCCAGCTAGAGAAGTGAGATAAATAAATAATTTTGGAAATTACTTGGTATAAGTTTCTGATGGTGTGGGCAATTTACAGAAATGGATGTTGATTTGGAAGGCAGTTATGCAAACTCTTAGAAAATAAACACATTTTTAATTGCTTTACTTTTTCAACACTGGCATCAAGCGAGTTGTAAATTTGTGCAGCTCACAAAAGAAGACTAAGTCGTCATTTCACAGTTGAAGGCACTATATCTAGCATGCTATTCCACAGCTTTGACCATATGGTCATCTTTCCTGTTTGTCTTCTCTAAGAAAACCAAGTATTTGAATATATTCTGTTATCTTAAAACCAAGACTCCACATTTATCGGGAATAAGTTACAGGATAGATTGATTTATTTCATATTACTTAGAATACCTGTTATTTGAAGTGAAAACACGGCTATGTTTTTATAAAAGGTTTTTATAAAAGTAGCTGTAGTGTTTAAATGATGCAAAACATGATACTTTAGTGATCATATTCTTCATAGAAAATTCCATGATTATTCTCAATATGCTATTCATCAGGATACTACTAAAAGCAGGGAAAAATAGGCTTCCAAAATCAACCAAGACAGTACTCTCCATTTTTTTCCCCCAGCTCTTATTCAGCCAAAATAGAAAACCCATCCCACGTTCTGTCTATGGAATATTAAACACTGTGCGAGAATGCACCTCACGTGTGTGAGAAGAATGACCACTGTGGGTAGATGATTCTCTGCCACTTCTGAAATTTCACTAAGCAATTCATCAGGCCCAGCTACAAGGAAATGTGTTTTGGCATATACTGAAATAAACAGGAGTAGGAGCTAAATATTAAATACATTTCATTACATGGTTTTCCTACTCTTTTATGCATGAAATTTTTCCCCACTTCTTAAACAGTTAGGTTTGAAGCATTGGTATTTTTGGTTTATTGCTCACTGTGCCATCTATTCTCTTTATGTTTGGCCAAATTGTTTAATCCCTCAGGGGTCATGAAGATGAATTAATTAACAGTAGTTAAGCAGGTTGAGATATCAGCATAAAAGACACTGTAAAACTGAAGTTATACATATTATTGTAAAATTACATAGGCTGTAAGGTGAAACTTTTATTGGACAGTATATTGCCCCATGAACTTTTCATTTTAGCTGTCACTAAGGGGTTGTTTTCAGTAGGTCATTATACACTAACATGTGTGAGGTCGGAGGAAAGCATAAAAGCACATTTTTGCAATTCAAATGAAGAGTAACCTATCTATAATTTAATTATTATTTTATTACCGTATGACTCCTGCTATTTGTAAATGTCAAATACAAAAAAAGAGTGCTTCAATTTAACCTTACCTGTCATAGAATAAAAGCTTTATTTCCACTGTCTTTAAGGAAGTACTTCGTGTCTCAGAGTAAAATGTATTAGACTTAGCTCAGTAGAAAATCATTTTGATGTGAATGGGGAGGAGGAAATATGGCATTTCTCTCTTAAAGCTAATTTCATACAGACAGGACAAACAACCACACAATATTCCAATTGAGCTTAATCAGTCACTTCAAACATCCAATGGTCTTGTTCTCTGTTCATTTTCTCCTGCTCTCTTTTGAAATTAGGTATTTCATGCAACATAGACTGCATAAAGCTCTAGAGAAGGAAAGTTGGTAATTCATACAACACAGCCTGTATAAAGCTCTAGTGAAGGAAAACAGATTTCCATATATCAACCTATTATATACATCTCATCATCACTCTTTTTTTCCTGATCATTATAACTAATTGAAAAATATTAGAGAATTCTTCCCATAGGCTATCAGCAATGATAGGAAGAACGTTACAATAGCAGAGAGAATGCTTATTATACTGACAATATTGTGAATATACGACTTTTTTTCTAAATTTGTGTGCATTTAACCCAAACATAAAACAAAAATTAAGGGACAGAGATTGTGCTTAATTTGCTGTTTTGCAGCAGTTCTTGAATCCTATTCTAGATTTGGAGGTCAGCAATCTCTCTTTGATTTTAGCAGCCAGTTGAGGAGAGCCTCTGGTGATCTCACATCTCACTTCATAGTAGTCTGTCTCAGTCTAGGTTCATGAAGGTTTATCTGAGCACAGATATTTCTAGGGAAGTGAATAACGTATTATAGATGGTCTGTTCATTATAACAGACTGATATCTTTTGCAATATGAATATACAGTTTTGTTCTGCCCTGCTTCCTTATATGCAGAGACTGTCTTAAAGAGAACTAATAGTTCAAAATGAAATGCATTATTTACTTGTCTTTTTATGATTACCTTCACTTTTCCTAAAAGTATTTTTTCTGGATTGCTGGAAATAATCGCATCTTTTTGAAAGGTGATCAAGAAAAAAAATAACACATCATAAAAAGGAAATAATCAGAGGAGATAATTAGTAGGCGAAGGCTCAGTTTCATGTCATGTGTTTATTCTTTTTGTGTGGAACATGCCTGGGAAACTACATGGAAGTAGTTGATTCTACTAACATCCACTTTGTGAACATAATCTTCAAAAGATGAACAAAATGTTATTTCTTCTAGATCACAGCAAGAAATTATTTAACTAGAACAAGTGAGCTGTAGCAGAAAGTGGATGGAAACAACCTTTTCTGATGTGTGACTCTATGCTTGAGAGAGCTGTGAGTAGAATTCTTACACAGAATTTACCAGTGGGCAGAGAAGACAGAAGCTGACTTTACTGCAGTAAAATTATTGTAAGTTTGAGCACAGACTTTTGCTATCCATAGAGTTAGTGAGGATATTCACCAAAATATTTTTTCTCACTTTTTTTGCAATGTGTTGCGAAGAAAAATAAGAAAGAAACGGTAAAAACTGATCGTGCTTTAATTAGTGCAAATGAGGCATTTAAAAGAGGGCATGAGGAGAACAACTTGTGTAATATCACGTGTAATTACTAGGTATCATCATTAGAGATTAGGATAGTCTCTAGAGGTTTTTATATGTGTGAGATATACATTGACCTTAGCTGACAGCCGGGAGAGGGATGTAACTGTGCCAAGGAATGACGTCCTCTCTAAACCAACCAACCAAAAAAAAAAAAAAACCAAACCAAAAACCAAATACTTTGTTTTTATGGAATTGAAGTGTGTAAGAAGAATCACTCACCTCTGCTGTTCTAACATGTTCACATTAGTCCTTCCTGGAATACAAAATCCTGTTCTATTCCTTCCACAAACTAGCTAAACTTGAGTGTCTTGTATGATCGAGGGTGCCTTTCCTTCACTGGTCTTCAGGTTACTGGCTTGTAACTTCTGCAGAAGAGGGACAAACCCAGAGTTATACTGCCATGTTTTTTGTTGACTGCATAAATGAGTAATCACTTTTGGCTGGCTCTGCTGAAGAATGGATGGTGAGGAAAAATAGCATTCACAAGCCATAATGCAGTAGCTAACTCAGAGAGATTTTACTGTGTAGAGGACTAGAACCATACTGCAAAAAACCACCAGCTTTCACTATTTATAGTTCCAATTAGTCATGTACAGGACACTGGAGTAATACACCACTGTAGTAATAAATTGCAGTTAGGCCAGTATTTCCATCTATATATTCCTTTGTGTGAGACCTCCTCAAATATGCTTCTTTTTTTTTTTTTTTCTCCAATCAGTGCTCTTCTACCAGTTGCTTTTTCTTTCCTCTGTTATGAAATCTGTCTCAGATTGTCCTTTACTCTTGCAGTACCAAGCTTTGGAAGTAAGGAGCTCTTTGCACCCATCTCTCAGGGAATACATTTCCATATAGGTGTTCCAGCTCTCTGAGCTCTCTTCCCAGACCTTAGCAGGAGTAGCAGCTCTAGAAGGCAAGGTGTGCTCTTTTACAGTCCTGGTAAACTTGGGAAAGAGCATAGCTGGGAAGCTTCACTTTATTCCTATTCATTAATCTAAAATGTCACAGGTCAGGGGAGAGTTACTTGAACTAAACACAAATTTAGAATGAATTGATTGGATTGGATCATGCAACTGAAGGATCTGTAGTAAGGAGACGATCCTTGATAACACAGGCTTAAAGAATGGTGTTGGCTCCACTCTGATCACATAGGTCAAACAGTGTCGTAGCAGATTTTAAATGTCTGCTCAAGCCAGTGTTTGAGTCATTCAGACTGGATTTTCTCAGGAGCAGTGTAAGCCTGTCCAGGAAGCTGGGTAGGTTCCCAGCAGTTTAAACCCAGCTGCCGTTCCTGCATATTTACTTCAATACAAAAAAAGAGTCAAGCTCCACTGTTCCCTTGCTGGGATAAATGCAGAGACCATCAGGAGCATCACGAACATATTCCTAGGAGCTTTATCTTTACACACTCTGTAGCTGAAAGTGAAACCTCTGACTGATTTAGGGAATGGAACTTTAGCCTTAAGCCGACCCAAAATAAAAGAGAAAAATTTTTGACTTTAAAGTTTTATTTTAGTCTCTGTTGGATTAAAATCAGTATATTTTGTATTCGTCTCCAGGGTAGCAATTCTGAGAAAATGAAATGTTAGGAAAAAAAACCCCAAACCACATATAATTTCTCTAAGGAAACAATCCTTTGGGTTTTTGTAGCTTAGCTGTTCACTGAAAAAATAGCAATTTTATTGGTTTGGTGGAAATCAGCAAAAGGTAACGCATGCCATCCTCTCTAGGCATTGATGTGAGAATGGGAACTGGAATTAGGGGATAGGAAAGTGATGCAGTATTTGCTTCCTATAAGGTCTTTGCAGTAACTGAAGCTCATTGACATAATGATCTAGCTTACTTTGTGGAAATGTTTCATTTTTTAAGATATTTTTATTGTCAACAAGTTTTTCCAGTCTTTTCACGCCTGGATTCACCAGTGGAACTTGCAGGGGTTTAGTGCCGTCTCCTGACACTTCTGTTAGTTTGAGGAGGGAGATCCCACACTGCTCCTTGAAGCTGTGACTGCACTCAGTTAGAAAGGGCTTTATCCATTCCTGCAGTCTACTTTTCCTTTGCCTAAATAATACTTTCTTCCTTTCACACATATGCTTAAACATTTCCATGGCGAAAAACAGTCTCTTTAAAAGGGTATATTTGGGCCTAGACACTTTAACCAAGAATTCCCATGAGGATATTTTGTAGTTTTAAATGGACTTCTCACTATTTCAGCTAGTTCTTTTTATTTCTGACTATAATTGACAAAAAGCATTCCCTGAAAAATTTTTCAAACTAGAGAGAAATGTATTGCATCAGAGAGTGCTAACTGGATGAAATTTAACTATTTTGAGGGATCATGTTTATTTCAATAATTTTTCACGAAGCGCTGCTGCAACAGATGACTTTTTTGTTGTCAGTTTGAATGTTCCATTGTATAACTAGAGGGAAAAAAGGGTATGTGTTTTCAACTTGTCAAAATAAAGCATATCAACAAGATCGTTTATATATTCCCTGGAAAAAAGTTGCTTGTAATTTTAATTTTTATAGTAAGTTTCAGCCTGTTCTGCCACTTGGGAGGAAAATCAAAATCAAAATAAGGAAATTTAGCATGAAATGGAAATACTAAATTGTTATTAGTGTGTTAGCTGCATTTATCCCACCAGGTATTTCAGCATTTCATTGCAAGATTAGCAGAATCCACTTCACTGAACTATCCTAAAGTTATTACAAGTAGCTCACTTCTGGTCAGGTAATCTGGACAGCTGATAACCTCAAGCATTTCCATATAAACTCCTAAATGTATTGCAAGCCTAAATTTGCAGTTGTGAGAACTTATCTGTGAAAGAGTAAAATTTTTCATGTTTCCATGTAGGTGTCACTAGACTTTTGTTGGAGAAATATTTCAGTGTTGATAACAAGATTTTAAGAATAATTACCTGGACATAAACCAATTATCTACCAGAAAAGAATGTCTAAAACGTGATTAAATAGTTTGGGATTCATTTTTTTTTTCCTCAGAGTAATGTTGTTGTCAATAAGATAAAAAATGTAAAGGAAACTAGCTTTTAGAAGAGAGTTGAATCTTGAGATAATAGACATTAATTGGTTAATTCTTTTTCTTCCAGTATACAATGCTCATCTTCATATAATTTAAAATAGACTTTGCATTTTCTACTTTTTATGTACTTCAGTGTGTTACAGGGTTGGCATGGTAGTTGTGTAAAGTCAATCACAGGCTGTTTGGTATTCATCAGCATTGCCCAGGCTGCCACCTCAGCTCCTAACTGAAAATGAAAGCTAGAATTGTCCTGTATAATCAATTATGTTTTCAAGATTTATTTTTGGTTGGGAGTTATATTGCACAGGGAGATGGAGGTAGAGGAGGTAATATAATCTGACTTCAGTCATCTTAAATAGGGAGCGAACAAAGTTGTCAATGTTTAATTCTCTTAAAGGCAGCAATCTGATGGAATAACAGCAACAGTTCTTTTGCTAGTACTAGAGCAATGACACTTTTTTGATTTTACATTTTTTACATGCCACATTTCTGTAACTAATGCTTACAGCTGCAACAGGAGCAGTAAATCACCTGGCTAGAACTGGTTTATCATTTTGGGTAGCCAGGCTCCAGCAGGTACTAAATAAAGACCAGCTCAATCATTTGCATTGGGCTGAACTAACAGCTCTGGAGAAAGACTTTCTGCATCACTACAAGGCTGTTAATCAGTTACTTTCCTAACTAGTTCTGAATGCTAAACGTGAATTTCTAGTAAGCTTTTAATGTACTGACATTTGTTTTCATCTACCAACATAAACTAGTGATGCAAATTGTACATCACATGTATGAACTTCCTACGTTAACTTAATGTTTTAAAACATTGCAGACCATATCTCAACACGGCTGGACCGCTTTGGAATCACAGCACTAAAGGGGTAGAGAGTATCACAAGTGCAGGGACAAGGTCTTTTCCCTTGCAGAGCCTGAGAGTCCTCACAATCTCTGCACAGCTTGTGCCTGGGCAGATAAGAGGCAAGCAAAGAAAGGGCTATTCAGAAATAAAGGTTTCAGAAACATAGCATATGTGATTAGAGAACAGAAGAACTTCTGCTACTTTTTTGTGCAAGTGTTGTTTTTTCTTGTGATCAAATAGAAGGTAATTTCTAATCTGAAATTTGCCAAATGAATGGAATTCTGCGAGGTATGTGTGAGAAACAGATCTGAAACTTCTTCTCTTGGCAATGTTATTCATAGATTTCAGTTGAGGAAGACCACATCTGAAGGTGCTTAAGCAAGCATTCTTATCACATCAAAAATCCTTTTATCTAAACTGTCAAGTTTTATTGACTCACTGGGCCTATTTCTGAGATTATTTGAACCTATACCCATCATAACTAACTAATAGTAGCCAGGCATTTCAGAATTCTCTCTGTGTTTATGAATATAACACTGAGTAGAAGCAGCACCACACAGATCAATGAAAATCTTAATTTAATTATGGTCTGTTGGTTTCAGGCCTTTGATATCAAACAGAACATTTAAAGGAGATTTATTCTGAAAAAGGAGCAATTGATGCAAGAGCTTGGAATTCTGCAACTTTTAATTTCTTTGTGTTTTGAAGGCACAAGCACATGGCTTTGTTCCAGTATAATCTAATCTCAGTGTAATGACCCTCTTCACCTTCATAGTCTGAGGGGCCTCGGGATAGAGTTACAGGATGTGTTTGAATTCACTTTGTTTTAATTGTCATTGTCCATTTTGCTAATTATAAATATATGGGTGGTGAGGACGAAAACTGGAGGAACATGATTAGTTTTGTGATGAATTGCTTTCAATATATATCCATGATATTAGGGAAGTGGCTTCCTAGACAAAGGGTACTATGTGCAAGATCCCATGTGTAGTTATATTTCTCTGCTGAAATGGAAGATGAATTCTTGATACAAAACTCACCCAAATCAGTTTGGACCTTCCCTTAAACTTCTGTTGGCACTGAATCAGGTCCTAGAAGCAGATGTAGAACATATATTTGGAAGCTTTTCTAGTGGAAATAAATAACAATTAGTAAAACCATTTACAATACTGTGAATTATCTCACACCAATAATTGACTTTCCAAAATTTAGTATGCTACTAGTTTGTGTTGTTGTCTTTAGTGAGAAAAATGGGGGTTTTTTTTCTGAAAATATGCCGTCTGTATTCCAAATATCTTTATTTCTCACCAAAACTGGTGAATTAAACTTAAGTGATTCAAATCAGATATATTTGTAAGCTATTGATGGATCATATTTTCAAATTTTTAATATAAAAGTATTTCATGGCAAATAATATTTTTATAAGTTTCTGTAAGAAAGTCTTAGATACTGTCATCTGGGCCACTTGCTATCAGGTACCTTCAGTAGCTATTATTTCTTATCAAATCAGGCAAGCATGGGAAGCAAACCGATTAAGTTTGGCATGTTGCCCACAAAGAAAGCATTGCTTCCTAAATCCCTCTATTGCATTTTTCCTTTTCAATGTATGTACAATTTTGTGAAAAAGCGTTGCCTTGAGGGCTTTGACTATGCATTTTGGATGCAAAATACAAAGCAAACAACAATAAAAGAAGCATCTGATATATTAGAACTTTCCATTAATGACTGAATTTGATTCTAGTTAGCTTCTAGGGTGGCGCTCAACATTTTTTAAACTCAGCTTGTGATTTTTTGTAAGGGTATTGATCTCTAGAGTTCAGAAGGAACACCAGAATTAGCTTAAAATGTATTTGTTTTTTCTTGATCAGGACATCTTTGTGCAAACTTGTACTCACCTTGCAAATTAGTACTCCCATTGACTTGCTTGTGTGAGTAGGTTCAGCAGTGACTTTGTATGTACAAGGCTTAGGAAACGAAGTGAAGAAAGAATGAATGTGCATCTGTAACACAGTATGATTCTGAAACACTTGAGCATTGGTTTAATTGTCACCTTTTATAAATGCAGGTATATTTTAGAGAAGAGAAATGTGGCATTAGTAGATAATTAATAAAATAGAATGCTCAAATTCCTTTTCCCCTTAAATGCTACCAGGTCAGTGGGCTTTCTCAGTAACTGGTTAAAGTACCAAAAAGAACAAATAACAAGTAGTAGGCTGTCATGCAAAGAAACAGGACAAATCAGTGTTTAATGGCATACTGAATATCTGAAGTTCCCTTTTTAGGTTAAATATTTAAAATAATGGAGTAAGAATCTCTTTTATTTAGCACAAAAGCAATAGAGGTTTTGCTACTATAGTATATCAACTATAAAACTATTTAATGGAGATAAACTGGCTATGCTAAAATGAAAGACCAAAGTAGAAGATAATGTAACTTTTTGTCCTGAAACATTATTAAAGCTGGATGTAGCTGTGTTGTTAGTTTCTTTTTGAAACATAATTTACATAACTAATTGGCTTCAGGTGGCTTTAATATATTAATGACAGCTCTGAAGAAGACCCTGTAGAAGTCAAGTAATGGAACTGGATACATTTAGACAGAGCCCTGGTATTTGGTGGAGGAAAAGTAAGCAAAGTGATTTCATTCTTGAGCTGATAGGAATTTACTTATATTGAGAAATAATTTATGAGCAAGTCAATATAGAACTGTATATTCAATGCATAATATCTGTGTCTAGACAGTTTATGAGAACACATATCCCTTTTTGGACCCCTGTGTGAATGGATTACGATGTCAGTATAGAACTCGAAGTAAAACTGACTTTCTTCCAGGCTCTAGAAAATATCACAGTATCAACAGCATATATTCAACAATAGTTTTGTTCCCAATCACATTTAATGGAATTACTCTGTAAACCTCAGTTTGATGGAGAAGTTACCTCCTCACATATTATTTTCACAATTGTTCAAGCTTATAATGATTCCTGTAAAACTATATATTATATTATTTTCCTCTGTCTCTCTGAGGATACAGGAAAAGGCACATTGTTAGAGATACTGTTATGTACCTGCTCAGAAAAGAAGTAATCCACAATCTTTGTACTTATGTAAAAGTTCCCTGTATAGTAGAAAAGGTTCTACCTTCAGTGAGGCAGGAGGAGGATAGAGATACTCACTGCAGGAATGTAAATCTATTCCTACCAGGAAAAAAAAAAAAAAAAAAAAAAAAAACAAAAAAACCCAAAAAAACAACCTCAGTCCAGTATTTTATGAAGTCTACTTCCGTGTTACAGGTCTTGAAATAATTTTATTGGTGAACAGAACTGGTAGTTGTAGAAAGGAAATAGAAATACCACTATTTTCAAAAGGTGTATTTTACATCATCCATGTTCTGCTAAATATTACTTTCTTAAAAGTCATCTTGTTCCTTAAGAAATCAGTTCTGAATTAAAATTCTTTAACTTTTTCAGAAGTTAGAAAATTCTGGAGACAGTTGATATCAAGTTGCTAAGTAATTTCAGGTTGTGTGATTTTTTTTCCAAATATATTTCTGGTTTTCCAACAAAAAATTATAATTTCATTAATATAAATTCTTTTTCAGATATACCTCAGAAAAGTCTCATTCTCTACCACTTCTAGACTTTGTCTTTCTTCTTATTTTTATCCAGATATTATCTCTGCACGTGACAATCAAAGCCTAAAAGTCCACTAAAAGGGTAAATGCAATGAGAGGAGATACAGCCCCTGGCACAGCTTTTTAAAGGCACTGTTCTAGCTTTTTAGATCACTGCAACAAAAGAGAGAAACCACCAGTCTTCCTGTGCTATCTGAGCTGTGGAGAACAGGGCCTCTTACTGTTTGAAAAAATTGTAGGATTATCCATGAATGGTTCTCAAATTTGCTTCCTTTTTTGGCTCATTAAAGTCTCAATTTAGTGACCATCAGATCTTGCCTGTCTTCACAGGCTTTTCCCCAAAAATAAGCATGGTGGTTTTCTTGGTTCATTCGCATCATTTAAATTTACATTAACTGCCCTTTATGAGAAGTGGGAATGCAGTGGCTGTGAATGTAGGGCAGTTTGTGCTGTCATGGTGATCTGTTTGTCTGTCTGTTTGTATTTTCATGTTTTCTGTAATTGAGCAGGATAAAGATTGTCCTTTTAAAATGCCAAGAATAAATGAGTACAAAATAAAATGCATGCTCATGTGAATTATTAAAGTCATTTCAGATCTGTGCCATTGAGTCCAAAGGATTTTACAATAAATGGCCCAGCCTGTACATCAATATTTAATCGGTAGGTGATACTTCTAAAAATGAGTCAAAATTTCCTGACTGACCTGCAAGGGATTTGGGGACCCAAGGGATGTGAGTGGCCAGGCTCTGTATAAGGCTCTGAGTTTGTAATAAGGCACCTATGCTAAATGCTGTACTTTTCAAAGGTGTTTTGCTTCTAAAATGATGAAGTTGCTCATAGTTAAATTTGTAATATAAATTTGACAATTTCATTTTTTCAGTCCAAGATTATTAATAAGGTAAGATTGGGTAAAGAAGTGTATGTCACTTAATGATGTCCAAACAGTTTATTTCAGTACTGGACTACAGAAATAGTATTTTAGACAATATTAGCCCTCTGATTACCTGTATTACTGTGAAAGTATCATGTAAGATCTGTTGCACTGCAGCTTCTGAAATCTGTCTGCATTTTTCCCCTGGAGGAGGCTACAGACATTTTTTCAGCTATAAATTCTGAAGCTGACCCCAAGTCTGAGCCAAACATCAGCATCTCACAAACGCAGACTCTGCCCTTACTCTAATTTTTAAATATAGCTCATTGCTTTTGATGCTTTTTTTCATGCCCCGTGTTAGTGTTAATGAGGGATTCAAGCCATATGCATCTGCATTTGTAAAGCAACATAAGTGGTAAGATATCAATGGCAGGTGTGCTGTCCTCGAGGCTCTTTTAAGGAAGGCCTGGAAAGAACTTGCAAATGATTTTACCTGGTCAGTTAACATGGCTCCTTAGTGCCTAACAGACAGGGTAAATAATGCAGGTTAGTGAGATAAAGTGGTGCTGAGATTAGGACCATTTTAGGATCCATCTTAGGATCTAGCTTAGGATCCAACTGGAAGCAGAAAGTGCTAGTTATACTGAAAGATGAGAGGAAGTGTACGTAGTGGTTCCAGCAGTGTGGAATGCATTTGAATCTGAATTTTATATGGCAACCTTGAACAGCAATTGATCCAGTCTTTCTGACTTAAAACTTTGATGTATCCTTAGGGGTAGAACAAAGTGTTTACTTTCAATTACAAAACATTGCTGGATAGCCATACATATGTTGTGTAATTGGTTGTTTAATCTATCTTTTAACATTTGGCAATAGAGTACTTTTATCTTTCAATAGGGATCCAGTTCACAGAAGACAAGGAGATAAAAAGGTGTTATCTTTAAGTTAGGTAACATATATAAGTTCTCAGAACAGATTGCTCATTACACTTATTTTCTTTTTGACAGTTATTAGTATTTATTGTCTATTGTTCTGATTGCTAGGCCCTTCAACACCTTATAGTACAAGTGTGGTGTTACAATATAACCTTTAAAGTTGGTTTCCAACATTGAAATGCAAAATTTTGGAGACACAGCTTGCAACAAGCATTTGCTTTATTTCCATGTAGGCTACTGTGGCACTATAAATTCTACAAAATATAAAGTACAAAGTGAATCTGCAAGTCTAGGAGATCCACTCAAATAGTAGTGCACCCACAATTGCTATACATATGGGACAATGGGTGAGCAAGACCAGGGATTGCACTGTTGACTCCAGTCCACAGCTATCTAATAAACAAAACATGCAAAAAGGGCTCCAGATGTTACTTCTGGGTCCTCAGCACTGCAGCCATTAACATATCACTGCCAAGTCCATCACTGAATAATGTCCCTAAGTACAGCATTTACAGGTCTTTTAAATACCTCCAGGGACTGTGACTCAACCACTTCCCTGGGCAGCCTGTTCCGATGCTTCAACACCCTTCCAGTGATTAAATGTTTCCTAACATCCAACCTAAACCTCCCCTGGCACAACTTGAGGCTGTTTCCTCTTGCCCTGTCGCTTGTTACTTGGGATGAGAGACCTATCCCCACCTGCCTACAGCCCCTGTCAGGGAGTTGTAGAGAGCAACAAGGTCCCCCCTGAGCCCCCTCCTCTCCACACTAAACCCCCCAGTTCCCTCAGCCGCTCCCCATCAGACTTGTGCTCCAGCCCCTTCCCCAGCCCCGCTGCCCGTCTCTGGACACGCTCCAGCCCCTCTACGTCCCTCCTGCAGCGAGGGGCCCAGAACTGAACCCAGGATTCGAGGTGCGGCCTCACCAGTGCCCAGTGCAGGGGGACAGTCACTGCCCTGGTCCCGCTGGCCACACTGTTTTGGATACAAGCCAGGATGCTGTTGGCTTTCTTGGCCACCTGGGCACACTGCCAGCTCAGCATTGTTCTGATTTTACTGGCTAGATGAACAGTTATTATGATACTATACCAGAGCAGAAAATAATCTAACATTTTACCGTCTGAAACTGGTACATACCAAATTCTGAAAAAGCCCTTACAAAACCTGGATAGAAAATATACCCAGCTGAAAAGTTTTCTACCAACCTTAGGAAACAATGGCTGCCAGGCAATATGAGAGTAGATGAATCACTGCTGCTATATGGTATTGTAATAACTATTTTTGTAATCTCAGTCAACTTACAGCACAACTAGAGTAATGTCCCTGAAATCAGTCTTATCTACTTACCTACTTCAGTTCCCATCCTGATATAGGGAAGGTTATTCCACTTTTACTATTTTTTAAGTTGTGGTAGACTTTCTCTTTTTTTATGTAAAATGTCTATCTTCCAATTAACCTTTTAGCCGTTTTTATTTATGAAAATCAACTACATAGTGAGCACAATACCAATAACTCAGATTCATGTTTTGTCATCTTTTAATTGTCATGTCCTTGCCTTTTCAGTAGGGAGACAGTACAGTGCAATTTTCTTCCGCCATTTATAATTACAGATAAGATTCTCCCAGAGAGCTGTAAACGTTCCACCACTGGCTTATGGTTCTTCCAAGTTCCAAAGAATCTTGGCTAATATCAGCTCAGAATTAGGCAATTCACTGCTAAACTCCTGTTGAGGGTCCTTGTGGCAAGCTGATTGTTGGAACACTGTCACGTTAAAAAAGGACCAGATTGTTGTTTTGTTTGGTTTTTTTTTTTCCCTCCTTAATATCCAGCACAAGTTATTGGAGAAGTATTAAAAATTGAAGAAATATTTCTGGAGATGTATTTTATTTTGACCCTTTGTAGTCATTTGTAGTTATATTTTGTCTTCCTAGCTGAAGTAGTGTGTGTGTATACATTAAAAAAAAAAACCTTTCATTTATTAAAGTTATTCCTGTGGAAAAGCAATGTGATAGCACAAGTTTTGAGAAGTTGTACTTATGTAAGTGCTGCTGTAGGTAATTTTATTCATGCTTCAGCCTGGATACAATTCTAAATGACAACAGAACAGGTGCTTTCGACAATTTAATAAGTGCAATACATTCTAATATTTAATGCATATATCAAGCAATAAATGACATTGCTTGATAGATAAACACTAAGCATTTGCAATACTTCAACTTCATCCAAAAAATTTTGCTGAGCAAGCAAATGTGGGAAATGGCTGTGACTCTTGGTCTGCTTTATTTCTGATGACCTGGACAGTGAATGGCTGTAAGGGTTCTGTAGTTCTTTACCATGTTTTTTGACACTCTATATCCACATGTGATTAAATTTTTGTGTTGTGAATATACTTTCTTCTTCATAAACATTTGCAAAAGGTTATATTTAAGTAGAATGAGCTTTTGATAACAATTAAAATTCAAACTGCTCTCCAGGGATCACAAGCTGATGTGAGAAACTGTTTGGTATCATTATTATAGGCATAATTCACAGCATCTGCTGGATGTTGTAAATTGGTGTTAGAGAACCAGAAACCAGGCTGATGGACAGGCAGTGCATGGCTGAGGAGGTCTGCTGGGTGGTTGTGAAGAAATCCGGTGGGGTATTGACCTGGCACCAGGTAGCTGGGAAAGTGATTCAGGGACAGCCTCGGTGGATTTAAGGTTAAGCCAGCAAAATGCAGATATTGAATACTTGCTGTGATGTGGTGCTGTGTATGAGCTAATAAACCCTGTCAATATGACTGTGGGTAAGTTTTTGTACCTACGAACTCTGCCCATGTGGCAAACTTGGTAGAGATAACATGGGGATAGCCACCAGACTGTTGGCACTTCCCAGTGTAGACCTTCCAAGTTACCTCTGCACTGCTCAGTGGGGAGTTGAGATTGATACATGCTCTGCTTTGCTCATGAGTGAGTTAAATTTGAGGAATTCATTCTTGTCGCCATTCTAACAAGCAATGAATGAAATCCTTTCAATGATGAACTTAACAAAAGACGAAAGCAAGCAGAGGATGTAAAGCACATATTAGTAGTTACCTCAAAGATGTCCTCTAACACTTTTGACAGATTTAATATAGTCAGATATTAAAGAATATACCTTCAAAATAATTAGTGCCTGGCTTAATTTCTGTAACGCCACTTTTTATCTACCATCAGAAAGGGCATGCATTTTAGGGACAGACTTGGAAATTCTGACACTTAGATGATGGCAAATTCCCAACTTTTGATAAAGCTGTTTGTTGTCTACCTCAGCTATCTAGAAATACTTTAAAGGGGCAAGACACCAAACATAATCTTATGATTGCTCTTTGCCAAAGGCTCAGTATTCCTAAACCCATGTGCAAAGTGCACATACCCTGCAGAAAACTAGTGAATGCAGGCAGTAATTAAGCTAATTACATTGCAATTAAGATAATTACATTGCAGAATATAAATTAAATTTAAAACAAAATTTCATTGTTGTTGTCAGTCTTCTCCTAACTTGCACCATGATGATGGAATGGAAAGGGGAAATGACCAGAGATTTCTAAGTCTCAGACCATGGCTGCACTCCCTTGGGTAGTCCTCCTGTCTTTTCTAAGATTTGGCCTGTGAGGAAATGGAGTTTATTTCCTGGCTTTACAATTTTTGGTTCACCTGGAAAGTAGTGTCTGTTTTAAATAATATTCTCTGATTTGAGGTGGAAGGTTGACAGTTTTCCCAGCTAAACCACAACATGAACAGACTGTGCTAATTTAGGCTGCGTTCATTTTATTGATCTCAGATGCCTGACATAAATACTGGAATTATTTAAGAAAAGACTTGACTTATCAATGGTTTGCTCAATGACCCCTTTATCCTTCATTGTGTTTCCCAGTTCATAACTTAGAAACTGAATAAATGAATTATGAAAATTATGAAGTTATGAAAAAGGTAGCAAACTACATCAGAAAATACTTTCTCTGCTGGAGCAAGGGTGCCTAGAGTACTGTTCTTTGCAAAGATTTATTACAAAGTATAAAAGAAAAGAACAGCGTAAGTCAAATAAGCAGTAGATGGTGTTAGAAAGCTGCAGCGCAACATTTTGACAGGCAAATGCAGTTACAGGACAAAGGTAAAAAAATTCAAGACAGAATCAGGAAGAGGTAAAGAACTGACGTTAACACAAAAGTGTTAGCAGTGCGTAGCGCTTCCCAGGAGTTGCCGGGTTTAGGCAGAAGGAAATTTGCATTTTACAAACAAGCTGATGTCATTCTAAAAATGAATTATTAATTATGTTTTTCAGGGTTATATGGAAATAAGAGAATATTTAAAAGCATCTAGCAGCTGAGAAATTTCAGCAGCTCTGTATGACTGTATGGCTTCTTTTCTTCCTTAAGAGATTTTCAGGTTACATATAACAAATAAGAATGTATAAATTGCCATAGTATAGGAAAAGTGAAACATTGGGGGCAGGTAGGATCTGTGGACTATGAATCTTACTGTTATGCAGGAAATAGTGCACATTCTTAGCTTTGCCATATGAATTTATTGTGAAGGATTGCAGACTCACATCTACTCCTAAGGACATTGGAGAAAGGTCTGCAGCTCCCCTCCAACCACAGGAACCTAAGGCAGTTCACGATAGGATCACAAACCTCCCCACGCTCTCTTTTTGTTGCAGTGAATCCTTAATTCTTATCTGTGGAGTGAAATAACAGCAACAAGGAAAAAATGGGAGCGTCCAGTCAGCCCAGTATATAAAGAAGTGTAATTTTTGCATTGGTTTTCTGCAAACTGTATAGGATTGTAATAAGCCATGAAATAGAAATCTGGGCTTGCATTTTCCAGAGTTCTTGGCTATTCACTTCTGACAGCACAGTAATGATCACAATTGGTTTTGTTCATTTTAGGAATTTTCTAGGCAAAGCAAATGATACATTCCCAACAAAGTATTGGCTTAAAGATCTTCTGATTACTAGCATCTATTGCCAGAAGCAAAAGGAGTAAGGAGCACACAGCTGGATTAATACCCCTTCTTAGGAAGTTTCAAGACAGCCATGAAATTTCCCTGTTAATATAGGACCAAGCAGAATCATAAGCATTCCAGCAAGCATGAAATAATAGCAACAAAAATGTAAACTTTGCACCATCAGCCATGCATACAGTGCCACTGCCTGTGGCATTGAACAGACTCTGCTTATTTCTCTTTCTGTGAAATACACTGCCCTACAGTTTGCAAACCTGCTTCAGGGACACAACACCTCTGCGCAGACATACAGACTGAAATAGCTAAAGAATTGTATAAAGAATTGCAGAACCCATTTGTTAGTATTACTGGTCCTTTTAAAACAGGCTTAAATGTTGAAGGAACTATTTCTGTCAACATAATTATCATGGTGAAATAGGCATGTGACAGCCTTTACTGAAATAGATCCACTGAGTTTATAAAAGAAAATCATATGGCATATCTAGTCTCAAAAATCCAGAGAGCTTATTTCTTGTCTAAAAGAGATTCAAATGAAAGACCAACCACAAAAGAGTGTTAAGAGTAACTGTAAAGGTTTCTGGGAAGACTTTTAGCTTGTCACATCCATTCTCTTCCTTTTCCCATGTCCTTTCAATCTTGATGTCTTTTCCTCTGTATTCTTTTTTATTTCCTTCGAGTTTGGTGAATTTTGTTTGCTTAAGGATCATAGGATATGACTTTTCCTATGCTATGTTTTGTCTGGTGTGAAAGGTGTACTTCAGAAACCTTTGTAGAGAGAATTAAAAAACCTGTCAGCATGCATCTTGCCAGCTGAAACGAAAGCCATTCATTTGTTGTCCCTTTTTCCATGTGGATTTTCTTTGTAAAATGTTTGGTGAGAAAATGCTGGTTTTCTAACCTTAAAATAATACAGCATTTTTCAGCATTTTGTCCATCTCAGAAAAAAAGAGCATTGCTTTGCCCTAGCTTCTGAGGGATGTTACACTCTTTTGGATAGGGAATCCTGGTTCCTAGTCCTTAGCCAGAAATATAACCTTGTCACTAATTATACCTTCAGCACCGGATGGATGAAAACTATAAAATATTCTTTGAGCAGGAACAAGACTCTTATTTGTTGCTAGACTGAATGAAAATATTTGCTAAACTCTAAGAGGAAACCCTATCGCAGTCTAATGAAACAATTTTGCAAGTTTGGACTGTATTATAGCTTTTTTCCTCTCAATATTTATGAGAGCTTCTTCTGCTCTCATGTGAATAAGAATACAAAAGACTCCGGTTTCCCAGTGGTTTTAGTTTTTCAGCAGAATCCATTTTGTAGTTTATTCTTCTGTTATCTATAGGAAACAATGAAGTTAGTATACTTAGAGCTTTACCAGTTACAGAAACATCTATAGGTTCACTGATTAATAGCACTCCTTATTATCCTTACCATCTTTTAACTTGGAATTAAATTAATTGGAATAGAAGGGATTCCATTGCTTAGTCCTGAAGCCTGAACCTGCACAGGCCAGGGTGACGGGGCTCAAGCATGGTGGATCTCTACTCCTCTCTCCAGGGAGGCTTTCTTTACTTGTATTCTGCTCTTTACTAACTGACTTTGATAACGTGTACTCCACACCCTCAATTAAACAACAGAAGTAAAACTACCTCATAGAGAAATAAAACTCTAACTGAAGTTTCTCATTATAACTCAGTTTGAACTCTAAACTAAGGCTAG
Organism: Falco biarmicus; assembly: GCF_023638135.1. NCBI lineage: Eukaryota > Metazoa > Chordata > Aves > Falconiformes > Falconidae > Falco > Falco biarmicus. The sequence continues at coordinate 16,625,860 of NC_079300.1, read as the reverse complement.
GGAGTGAATTATGCATGTGGTGGGATGATCAAGGGAGCAGGGTTTTAACAACACACAGAGCACAGAATTCTGTTTGGGATCTGTATGGGAAATCAACTTTTCTGTATTTACTGCCCCCTCAAAAAAGACAAAGTGGAGGGGAGGGAAAAAAAAAAAAAGGAAAAGCATCAATTTACCTCATTTCTAATACAGCTGTTTATTAGTGAGTAGGTGCTGAAGCAGAGCTCTGCCATAAGGCAGTGTTTCTCTGGCACCAAGCTCGTGTTCATGCAGATTTCACATGTGGGTAAAAGGAGTTCTTCAGTCCCCCCAACCTGAGGTATCTGAGAATGGGCCAAGCTTTTAGGCCAACTACGTGAGTAGTGTTTCCCAGCATCTTAAAACTTATGAGAATGTTAAGGATGAAGACTCTTCTTTTTTACTTTTATAAAGCTGTACTATTCATGCATCTCTTTCATATATTAATTATATTCTGCTTTTCCGAGTAATTTGATATATTCAATAATATTTTCAGTAATGTTGTTAGGTTGCTTCCTTGATCATGTCTTGAGATCAGAGAATGAGACTTAAAGTTTAGAAAATGCTTCTAAAACTACTCCTAATAAATAAATAAATGTTTTAAGAGAGAAGGAATCCATTGACTTTAGAATGCTGACATAGCTATTTATCTACATATCACACGTTGTGAAAATGATACGGCTTTCTTTATACTGTCTGATAAATCAGCTAAGCATTGATTTGGGGTGTCCATTTGTCTCCAGCTCAAACATAATTCAGTATCTACCAGAGGACACCTGCTACCCTCTACCAAGCCAAAATACTCTGTCTGCTCTCATGGCTTGATCATAAATGCTTTCTCATATCAGACTAAAAAGTGTTACTCACAGTTTGTGAGAAGCATATTCCTTGAGTTAAAAAAAAACAAAAACAAAAACAAAAACAAAAACAAAAACAAAAAACCCCGAGCACCCAGCCTAATTTCTTTTGTACCAGCTTATTCAATGTCCAAGTGTATTCAAACTTAACTTTCGAAGAATAGGACTCTTCCTTAAATTCTTGCAGGCTATTTGTCAGGAGGAGTGAAAAAGTAAGCCTGGAGACCTGTTAATAGCTTCTGAATATCAGCAACTAAAGGAAGTATGAAGATAATATTGGTTTTCTTTCCTTTTACTTTTTTAATGAGACTGAAATATATTCTTTTAGTGACATTGATGAAGTTACCTGCCAGTGAGAATTTAAAATATATTCAGAATGAGAAGCCTGTTGAGCAGTTTTTCTACAACAATTATAAGGAACACAATTTTTTACCTATTATTGGCAGATATCTAAGTTCTTTTTGTTCTGTCAAAGAACAAAGGGTCATATCCCATTACAGTTGGTTTTTAATGTATTATGCAAAAAAGAAGTCACAGAGTTAAAGAGATAAAGAGTGTACTACTCAGAGCAAAAATATGAGTAGCTGAATAGAACTAAAATGCTGGAATCCTCATACATACCCAGAGGATACAGTTTCATATCCTAGAATTTGCCTGAGTTGTCATCTAAAGCACTATTAACATCAACTAAATTACTCCTACCAAAGCTGGCTGTGGAAGAACAGTTTAGGCCTTTCTCCGTAAATATTTGATTTTCCTACTGGCTGTGGACTTCATCTCATTGGCAAAGCTCCCATTTATCTCAGAAGAGCACAAACTGACTTCTGTTTGCATTTCTCTAAAGATTCATGTTGGATGTCCAAAATCAGCACTGGAGAAGTAGGTCTGGTTTCCAATAGCTGCTCTTTTTGACTGTCCACTTCTCTTCTTCCCTGCCAAAGGAAAATCTACTCATTGTTTTAATTACATACTTATCATTTCCAACTTCAGTCTTGTGAAATATAAAACTTCATAGTTTATTTTCCTCCACCTAAGATACAAGTCTATAGCTTCTATTAGAGTCCAGTTTCTCTACAATATTTTTTTTCTATTCAATTCTTTTTGTCCTCTTTTTACAAACACAGAAGAATATTTTTTTCAAAAATTCCAAGTTATGAGCTGTGCAGAACAAAAAGAATCCCAGACCTCTTTTCAAATGTCTTCTAGAAACATTCATTTTGTGCCATCCTTGTCTACCCCTTCCTTTTCTGCAGCACTGGTAGAGGTTAAAGGATTTGACTTTGTGGTCAGATCTCCGTGGATTTCATAGTGACTCAAAAATCCTATGAATATGTAATTCCTTTATCTGGATTTTTGTTACCTATCCATATTTTTGGTGGATGGAATAATTAATCATAAAGCAGTGGTTTATGTGTCATGAAATATAGCTATTGATGACAGAAGAGAAGGATCCATCTTTCAAAAGACCCTTTTCTTGAAAATTCTTGGAAATAGAAATAATGGGTTTGCAGAGAGGTGCTGTTTACATTTTGGTCTGCTTAGATGTTGCCAGTACAACAACATGGAATCTAAGGTTTAGCTGATTAGTTAAATTAAAAACTTAAGTTATTTTAATTCCTGAGGTATCTAAATTATCTATTAGAAGCTGGTGCATGTATTTCCAACCTAACAAAATTTGCTGCATGGTACTTGTCTTTTGTGTCAGCAGAAAGAGGTGACGACTTCTCAATTAGAGTATTATTTGTGTTAATGTGACATTTTTATGTGAATGGATTTTCAGAACATGGGATGTGCATACTCCAAGCTTAATTCAGAAACACAGTGAGAGAACAGCCATTTGCTTGTGTTTAAAATATAGTGTGGATTGACTGTAGTTGAATCTAATACAGGGAGGATAGCATTGTAAATGAATGGAATAGCAGGAAAATCTCATTTGACTTGTAATTTCATTTAATCGGTAGTAACAGGCATCTAAAAATACATATGCTCACAGTTAGAAAAATACTCTCAATTTTTTTGCTAAATAATACTGTTTGTCAGGAGCCAAGTTTTTATCCTACTTTGGAAAATTGAAATTAGTCAGTTTGTATAGTAAAGCAACATTCAGTGTGAGTAAATGTACTATAATATGTGTGTTTAATACCTATAAGGTATATTTTAAATTGTAGTTACCTTACTTGTATGAATTGAATAGTAACATAGTCTCTAATATCCTGACAACTTTAGTTCACTTATATTTTGGAAGTAAATGTAGGGTTTTTTTTGTTGAAGTCTTATGTATTAAGATTTGTTACATATGTAATTTGCTGTTCAGAAGACACAGCTTCTGAAAAGGATGAAAAAGCTTTGACTCCCCCTTATCCCCATACTGCTTGTGTTGATTTAGTAAACATCATATCAGTTCATATGAAGGGCAAACTGCTATCAACCTCTAGTTATCACAAAAACAAGTAAGCAAATGACCTGTAAATATAAAAAGTAAAAAGTGCTATGCATAGTAATATTTCCTGTGATGTCTGACAGGAAGTGAACAACCCCAACTTGTAATTCTAAGCTCACCTGATCACAGCATGCAGATGAAAAATGTCAGCAAAAATGGGACACAATACCATCTTTGTTCCTGACTTGAAAAAATACAGCTGTATTTAAATTCTGTATTCTGACTCTTCCTGTGTGAGCTTAAATAAATTTTCAAATCATGACATTGACAAAAATAATTCTATATCTTCCAAAATCATAGCTCCCCCTGCAACTTAATTAATGTTTCTATTTGCCCTTAATATAGATGGAGAAATTAAATTTCATTCTTTGCTTCTGATTTCAAGAACACTTGCATTTTTTCCCAAGAAGTTTTTGCAGATTTGCTTGCTGCAAAAGAGCTCAATTTGAAGCTCAGAGCAAATAGTAAAGATTTGCTTAATATTCAAATGACATATATGTTTAATCAAATATTATGCTGAATAACCAGTACGTGGTGATATGTGTTAATTTACTACACAAGCCTATCTAGAAGGTGTTTGAGTAAGCCAAAATTCTGATTGCAAATAAGTGCAAATTTTAGATAGACACTTTGTTGTCTCCTTGGTGACCTGATACCAGGCTTATACCCAGCACCACGTATTTACCATCTCCATTCCAAATCATAATGTAAAGAATATTAATTGCATCCCTGCTGTGTTTGGTTCTATAAATTCCTGTTTATATTCACATTGTGTGGGAAGAAGTGAGCAATGAAAACACATTAATCTGGGAACAGTTAACCTTAATTGCAGTCATTCTCAGGAGCTGGAGAAGGTTTTTCATTGGTTTCACTTGGTGGCCTTGCTGTGGAATTTTCAGTATTGGAGAGATGTAAAAATATCTATGTATTCAAGGGATCTAGAGAGAAAAGAAAAAAGTAACTGTCTTAATACATTTAGCAAAAAGCTAAATTGTCCCCTTGAAAAAAAGGCAGAAATCCCTATAAGCAAAGATTTCTAATATTCCTATGCTTGATCATTCACTTGTCTAATTCTCACGGGTCACTTTAGTTATATCTGCTTTGCACCAGCAGAAGAGTAATAATAATAAACTTGATAACCAACCAACAAACTAAAATTAAGAGGCACATAATTAAGTGATCACCGATAAGTGATATTATTGGTAATAAACCAATTAATTGTGTGCCAGTTTTGAGTGTGTGTGGTGCACAATTAGTAGCAAATATGTTGTCATAGATCAAAGGTTGCTTAAAGGACAGGCAATGGTTTGGAGTTAGCAATTTTCTCACCTATGCATATTGTGCTCTATATTTTGGTGGGTAGTAACAGTGTAACCTGCACTACTTATATCTGTGTGTATGTTAGGATGAACCATAAGATTCTTCACAGATAAAGAAAAGATAAGCATAGATGAGAGCTTAGGAGAAAAATGTAACCTATGCTGTACCTAACAGTCTCTTAACAGCTGTGGAGAGGATTCACATTTCTTTGAATCTAAAAGTAGCGCAGTATGTGATGAAAGAGCTCATGCTAGGTTTTTGGGTGTTATGGTATAGCTTCGTCCTCATCATTCTCCTGTCCTGCTGCAAGCTGCAAATTGTGTTAAAGTATCAAGAAGCAATTTTCATCTGCACTGTTTCTCCATCACTAAGTTGTATATCATGCATATCTTTCCACTTTTCACAGAAGCTGCCATTTAATTTTTCACTCGGTAAAGGATGGAGTCAGATTCTGTGATATCTATATGGTTTCATCTCTATTTTTAAGTCACTTCCATGGACGTGGACTTCTGTCACATACTGTAAAAATCACAATTGGATGGTATGATAACACACAATGTCTTAAGTCTTCTAATGTTTATGTGGTCTACTTTTTGAAGACTGCAGTTGCCATTAATTTTTACCACAATTTTTGTGTGAGATATTTCCCATGTTTCTTGGTTGTTCAGATAATTTGCAGGGGGATATACCAGAATATTGGAATAATATAAAAAATATAGCGCTTTTTTTAACCTATTTTTGCACTGCTGAGTAAGTAGTGGTTTTCTTAATTAGAAAACAAATGTTCGACAAAGGAAGGTTGTTCAGAATATTTAAATATCTATATGCAAGCAAAGATAATTCGAAGGCAATATAAAATCTTCTTTTTAAAATTCTTCCATCATCAGAACCCAAGCAGATTCAGTAGCATGAGGTCAGTCATATCGCGTGAATATTATTTGTCATTAGTGACTGGATTTATTGAATTTTCTCTGATTCAGAGCATAAGTAGCATGAAATGTATCCCTAAGGCTGTATTATAAAAAGAAATAAATCATGCTAATAAAGTAAGCACAGTTGTTAATGTAGCGATGCAATCATTCACCTACGTTAAAACCAACAAAGAATGCTAATGTAGTATCACTTAGGGTTTTTTTTATTTATTTAGCCTGAGTTGCCATAGCAACCATTTGAATCATGAGATCACATTTTAATTAAGAATCTCTTAGTAATCCTGATTCTAACAATTGCTTCCCATAAATGCATAGCATGCTGATGTGTATCTTCAATGCAGAGGTTAATAAATGTACTGAGCACTAGAATTTTAGCATACTTGTATGAAGGTAAATCCAGATTCAGCACATCAGGTAATCTCAATCTCACATATTACTGAAATATGACAGGAAAAGTAAAAACAAATCCTTGTCAAGCGGTAGTCTAGAAAAAGCTGGGGAAAGTAAAAAATAGTGTTATGTCTTTGCACTTATTGAAATGAGCACACAAGATGGTAACAATACACGTTATATTTGTCAGCAGGACTGTAGAAATATTGCCTCCCCTTTTTGAATCAGGTGCAGATTTCATGGCTAGTGAATTTAGGAGTGACTGCTGTATAAACAGAATCAGAGACCATGAAGCAGGTTAACTGGAAAATTTCACCTGTTCCTGAGAACTAAATATCCAACAGGTTGTCTTGCATTTGAAAAGCTCTAAAAGCAATCAAACGTCTGAAAGTTGCCACTTTGTAGTTTAGAGAACTAACTAGTTAAAATACAAAAATACTCATGGAAAGAAATGTACTGGGTTTGGCCAGGATAGACTGAATTTTCTTCATAGCAGCTAGTATGGGGCTATGTTTTGGATTTGTGCTGAAAACAGTGTTGATGATACAGAGATGGTCTCATTACTGCCAAGCACTTCTTACACAGAGCCAAGGGCTTGCTGCTTCTCATGTGCCAGCGATCAGGATGGGGGTGCCCAAGGAGTCTGGGACGGGACAGAGCTGGGAAGGCTGACCCCACCTGACCACAGGGGTATTCCATACCATACGATGTCATGCTCAGCATATAAAGCTGGGGGAAGGAGAAGGAAGTGGGGGGACGTTCAGAGTGAAACATTTGTCTTCCCAAGTAACCGTTACGTGTGATGGAGCCCTGCTTCCCTTGCGATGGCTGAACACCTGCCTGCCCATGGGAAGTAGTGAATGAATTCCTTGGTTTGCTTTGCTTGTGTTTGCAGCTTTTGCTGTAGCTATTGAGCTGTCCTTGTCTCAACGTATGAGTTTTCTCACTTTAAGTTTTCTTATTCTCTCCCCCATCCCACTGTGAGCGGAGTGAGCGAGCAGTTGTGTGGGGCTTAGTTGCCAGCTGGGGTTAAACCATGACAGGAAATAATTAAGAATCAATTTTGAATTGACTGAACTCAGCTTCTTCCTATATCCCTTTCAGTAAGCCAAATACCTTTAGGTATCCTCTAAAGTCTGGTACCAGCATAACTGAGAATGCACAGCTGTCACTGCACTGCTCTCCCATTCACACAGCTGTAGGTATCTGCCTTGTTTTACTTACAATAAATGATGGGCTGATTAAACAATGGAAAGGTAAAATTATATGTCTGTGAGGTAGAGCTATTTTTTTTTTTTTTGAGATGTGAGAACTTTTACCCATCCTAACCTGAATCTGAAAAATTTTAAAAGAAAATCTCAAAATACAACCATAAACCAGGTCATGAATGTTTGTTGTGGGTGCTAGGGATGGTTAGAAGTCAAGTATTGAAATAAACACACTGGAAAGTTGCTTGAGGCTGGCCATTTGTCACAAATAGCCAGCTTTTACTGGAACACTACTTGGGGAGGAAGAAGTTTATAGTAGAAAACTTGTAACTACCACTGCTACTCCTGGAATCTTGGAAAGTAGCACACATAATGGAAATCAATTTCATAATACAGTGTAAACTGTAAAAGCTTAAAAAGTCATTGCTAAATCAGTTTCCTGAATGCAAGTAGAAATATTTACTTTGGTGATTACAACCTACATTCCAGCCAGTCAACAGATATAACTCTTTGTATGTCTTTAACCTTTTTGATGTTCACACTGTTTAAAAATTCTGGGATTTCTGACTTCTTATAGTTTGAAATAATTTCCAGAAAGGGTGTGGAATAAACATTTGAAGTATCATAGATCGGAGCAATAATCTCCTGTCTTCAAGTAATTTTAATAAATACATCCATCTAACCTGCTTGCATTCAAACTTGTGTAAAGTACTGGCTAAAGGTTTCTACCAGACTATATTTCTCTATACAATATGTTCTATGTATTTCCTTATCTAATGTACTATATAATGGGACATTCTTGATAAAGGCTATGTTAAAATATGGCCACATTTTCCAGTACCACATTTGCTTTTAAATATTCACGTAGGATGCATGTTCAAGTTGGAAATCAAGAAATAATATTCTCATATAGGTCAGACTAAAATGAAATGAGAAATTAGTGGCTGGATAGCCACTGGATGATGTAGTTCAGTCTCTCTGTTGCAGTGCATGATGTTCTAATGATGGGTACAAGTATTTTAAACTGACCTGGTTATGACACTTCATACCATGCAATTCCAATGTGATATAATTCAATATCCTTTGCACATTGCATTAGATGCTTAATTAATTGCACTAATGACATTGTTCAGTATTTTACACTTAGTGACAGAAGATTAGGTTGAAATAACATTCAGCTTAAATCTACTAATATAAAAAATCAGTAAGATTATCCCCAGATACCATCTGCAATGTGAGCAAGCATAAATAGCTATTGCAGACTAAAATTAATTCACTCAATTGAAAACAATGTTTCTAAGAATTATTTTTTTTATGTTAAAGTTGTGTACTTCCTGCTTATGCTATTATTTAGGGTGGAAATGCTTTTTGATTTTGTTGTTGTTAAGTTAGAACACATCTTAGATTCACAGAAACATAAATAAAAGACAGTAAATCTAATCTGAAATATCAAAGAAGTATATTGCCATATGTTATATTTTGAGCTTGAATGTCCTCTAGTGATGGCATTGGACATGAAAACCACTTTGTCATTTCCAATGGCAACGTTAAAAACAGATGAGGGAAAAAACCCCAAAGAACAAAATTAGTTCTGGCTAAGAATATATTACTGTTGTTATGACCACAAAAATTTCTCTCTTCACCCTGCACAGAAAACCACTTTGCAAAGGTTTGTTATTGCTGTATAGTTGTGGTATACCACCATATTTTCATAACTAATTCAAGAAAAAAAATATTTAATTAGTCCTTTACAGTTAACACACACTATTCCATGAAAAACAGTGACTGTTTTATTTAATTGTCTTTGTATTTGTATTGTACTTAACATGTGAAAAAAACTACAAGTAGAACTTTACATTGAACTTCCCGTTCTGTATTTGTGTTCTCTTTAGATCTGGAATTTGAAAATTTTCAAAAACATTTGGAACATTGCAGCAAAATAGGAGCTGCTAGGATCTGAACACTCTTGAATATATGGCTGTTTTCATCAGATGTCTACACAAGCCTTAAAACTTTATTTTGATTGTTTCAAGGGAGATGTAAGGGAAGCCAAACTGTTATCTCCAACAGAAAACTTAGAGAATTCCTATGGTGAAATAAAAGGTTAAATACAGACTTACCTTGTGTAGTTTAACAAAAGTGTTTGAAGAACACATTCAAAAAAATGCTAAGCAGATATTAAGGATGTTTCATGCTGTGATATTAAATGATAAATGTAACCTAGATGAAAAATGTAGTATAGAATAGGTTACAGATACACTTTATACAAGGTGCAGAAAACTCTTCCAGTAAATATTAAGAATTTTTATGCCAAATTTTGTGCTAGTCCCTGCAAAAGCAATGTGTGTTAGAAATATAAGCATATGATTAATAATTAAAAAAAATAGCTGATTAGAAATTGCATCAAGAATATGGGAGTGCCTGCCATGTATAGGAATGTCTACTAAAATAATCTCTAAATCATCAGAAGCTTTTAACATCATTTAGAAATTGTTTGATCACGATGCAGAAGAAAACAATTTTCCATATGGCGTTTTCTCTCTGGCTCAAAACATTGGCTTTCATGTAGAGGAAGGTTCTTTCTTTTTTTCTTTTTTTTTTTCTTTTTTTTTGCTACCCTTATGCCACCAGTATAAAAGTAGTATCATTAGCAATCTCCAGTGACTAACTACACGTTAGAGAATCTGGTATTAGTGTGTTATGATTGTTTGATCACCTGCTGTTACAACAGATTATATTTTCTCTATTGAGAAGCTGGGGGGAACCTATATAGGCATTTATCCTGAGAGATTTCCAAGATGCGGATGGCAAGTAAAACTGCATGAAGTTGAACTTTTTTCTGTTGTGTAATCTTTCAAAATATGACCAGGAAAGTTATATGCAAATCTGTGGGTAATGACACAAGAATTTGACGTGGAAATTATTCCTTGTATTTTGTAAAAATTAAATGTTCAGGTTGTATTCCTTAAGATTTGATTTTCTTTTGCCTTTTTTCCTTTTGTCAGATTGATGCTACTTTTTTTTTATTTTTTGGTCATTTCTTCTGCCTCCTTGCAGGCAAAACTTTCATGTAGTCAAGGAGATCGTTATCTAGGATTGTTATGTATTGTTTAGTGTGAAATTTTTAATGGAGCTAAGGGTAGACCTTTATGCCATACTAATGGTATTAATTTTATTTCTGGTTTCATTTATGATTTCTTCATTAAATGTAGAATTTCCTGCTGCACAGTATATGGATTTTTTCATTCTCTAATCAGTGTTGTCATGATATGTTTCAGCAGTTCGGGGGGGGGGGGGGTGTGAAACACAAAAGCTTGCAGTGTTCCTGGTACATTCTGCTGCTCTGTTATTAACATTAATACAGTTTTTCACAATCTCATGCCCATATTTAATATCAGTCAAATGTAGTTCTATTCTCTCTAGGATGTCTTTTTATACTATGTCTTCCATAGAAGACTCATGCTTAGTTTGTTCAAGTTGAGCACGTAACCATTTCTTCTAATTTTTTGTTGTCACATGGTCTAGAGTTGCTTGATGTTTAAATCTGAAATTACATGCTATTCATCATGTCAGAGCAGTCAACCAGATAAATGTGGAAATGATCCACTGTGGTCTTTGTTATATCAGTACCTTTAACAAAAACAATTTGCTTTATTCAAATTAAATGCTATGAAAAACCCAATATATTGGAACAATGTCATAGTTAAGGAAAAGGACATGTAGTTACTGTAACTTGCATATTATTAAGCTTTTGTAACATGTAAAAGCCATTTACAAGACATATGTAAAACATCGGCTATTCTGTAGGCTTTTTACCACTCTCCTGTGCCCTTGCTTTTCTTATCAAGTCAGTATCAATGGAAAGACTTTTAAATTTTACTTTGGTGAAGGTGTTGTTATACCTACAGCTCTTTCAAGTCAATATGAATTATTTCAGCTACTCACTTCCATGCACCATTGACCATCCAGCTGCTAGAAGGCTATAACTTATATCAAGCAAGGGAAAGATCCGTACTGTCCGATGACCTTTAGATGTTATTAGATTGACCAGAAAAGCAAGTTTATAGGCAGCTCATACAGTGTCTACAGAAAAGTAAGCTGTAGCTCAGTGATTATCTTACAAATAGCTTTTATGTGTTTAATGTGAACTAATTTATGGTAAATGCATGAATTTTCCCATAGGTGTGGTATTACTCATGTATAATTTTATTTACATTTAACCAAGAAGTATATGTTTTTCCAATAACCATACATACATTTTAATTTTATTATAAAGCAGTTGGTGTTTGAAACTTCATTTTTGAATGTCACATTCAGCAAGTCTGGTGAATGATAATTATGCCATGCTTCATAATTTCCATTTTGTAATCATCAGTGTTGTTTATTTTTTATTTACTCTGGAAAATGAAATGCATAGATATTTTGGAATAGAGTAAGTAATACAGATTAGAACATGTTCTAAAGACAGGACACACATTTTTACAATTAAAATGGAGAAATATGCAAACAGATTAGAAGACTAACAGCTGCAACAGAACAAGATAAGCAGTCTTTTGCTTGCGAAAAATACAAAGAGGACAGGAGATGCCTCAATCTGGCATTTTAAAGTGTGGGTCCTTATCCTTTAAAACTAAAAATGAAGCTGAAAAATATTCTGGAAATAGTTTAGATTTTGAATTGAGGTTATTCAGGTGCGGGACCTTCCCTTATAAATACAAGTACAAAGAGGGGGTAGTGGACTTTTGAGTAGGTATGTAACGGTGGTTCTGTGACTTTTTTTACATTACTGCAGCCCAATATGCTTTTAGCTAAACAACATACCCTGCCGTGACTAAAATTTTCACTCCCTTTTATCTTCAACCCTACACCTGATGTGCAAACACAAAAGATCAATTCTCAGTAGAGTATAACAGCCATTATTGCACTAGTAAAGTTGAGTAGAATCTAAAAATAAATATAGGGAAACCTTGACTTTTCTGCTTCTCTGACATTTTATGTTTATGAAAAAAGCAAGTCAAGTAAGCTAAAGAAACTGAAATACTATTGTACATTTCTGAAAGATGAGGCTTTTGGCAGAGATAAGTTTCTAAATTAAAACAATTTTGTTAACACTGAAGTTCAGAATGATTTTGGTTTTTCCTTTAGAATGATTTTTCAATAGAAATTCATGGTATTTTAATATGGTGCTTAGAACTGATTAAATCTCTTTTATGAAATATTTTTTCTAAATCCAGATGTTGCATAGGAATGTGTTAATATTAGTGATGGGTTAATTGGGGAAAAGTGAAACTGTAGTTTCTTTCTTATGTTGCCACAGTAGCAGCGTTATTTTCAATGCCACGTCCATTTATTTTATTTTTTATTATTATTTCTTGTTTCAATGGTCCTAAACTGAAATCTGTGAGGGAAAAACAAAATGAAAACCTTCAGAATATAATTCAACTAATGATATTTTTTAAAATGTTGGAATTTCACAAGTCTGTATTTTCCTATAATATTTGTTTAAAAACAATCATCTTGTTCAGCAGAGCAAAACATCATTAGGATGAGATAATGACTTGAAGGAAGAATTTTCCTAAACTTTCATATGGTCCCTGTGATCATTGCTAGTTGTTACTAATAGTAACAACTGAAAACTGACCTGATACTTAGGTATTGGACTTAAATATTGACCTACTAAAGTCAATGAAGTAGTGTCAGTTCATATTTTCTGGGAATTTAGTACTGCATATTTAATTTAAAGAGATGCATCAGCAGTTGAAGAGAGAACTTAATTCTGTAAATACCATTCATGAAAATGTTTATGCTTCTGCAAAGAATATCTACCGATAAAACATGTATTTAAGTTATATAAGTCATGAATTAAATGTTATGCTGCACTTCCAGTTAAGAGTCAAGAATCGAGCCTGAAGGTTTATTATATCAAGCAATGTTAAAAAAAGGATTAATCTTTCAAAAAAAGTTGCTTGAAAGAGGTGGAGGAATTAAGGGTAATTTATAGTAGGACTTCGGATCCTCTTCTGTGTTCCTAAAATGATTGTGTTTGTCAGTGGTTGACGGACAAGCACTGCAAAATATTTCCTGCAAATGCCTTCACATTTTAAAAAAAATGTATCTGTCTGTATTCTATGAATACTTTAACCAGTACAAATGTTGCCTGGAATACTTGCAGAAATATTTGTAAATTAGTAGCAAATGTTGTAGTAGGGAGGTTAATTTGGAGTCATAAGTGTTCACACTGAGAATCTGATGCTAAGACTGACTTAAAGTTAGCAAATCTTTCCAGTGACTTTTCTCTGAATAAGCTAGTTACAATTACATTATTTAATCATGAAAATTCAAAGGGATTCTCATAATGTAGAATATGAAACAGCATCTTCATTCTTACTATTTTAAAGACAACTAAAAAATTTCATTATTGACATTTTAAGGCACCATCATGACAATTATTGAAAGAATTAGGTTTTGTAACTGGAGGTCGTGGTCATTACATAGTGATAATCTGTATTAATAAAAATAAACCAATTTATTGATAGTTCAAAGATTTTCCATGTGCATTAATTCTTCTCTATAAGCAAACAAGTATATAAGGAAATTTTCCTTCTTTCCAAATAGAAAATTTTGGAATGCTTAAGACCAGATGTAACCAAATGATTACACTGGTAATATTTGATTTAAATACTGAAACTTTTAGGGCTTTGACGTTGCAAAAATGCCTGTGGCTGATAACTGGGGGTATGAAAACCTGATTTGATCTCAGTTCTGCTGTGTGACACTTCTGAGTTACAAAATTAACCATTTCTTTCAATATTCCATTTAGGGAGTGAATATGAGAGATGACCAGCAGACCAAGCCAGGCTGGAAGGTGACTGACACCAAAGTGTGAGTAGAAATCTATTTCAGTTTCATTTTTGTGTAATACTCATCTATGGTGAGGGTGTGTTGTGTGTGAAAACACAACTAGATTTGTCAAATACATAAAACAAGAAGCACATTTTCCATGGTTCTTTGTTTTCAGTTCCACAAATATAATCTTGCTACATTCAATATTTTCTGTGTGAGAGCAGAATGGACTAGAAAATTTTGGATATGGAATTGTATCTTCAGAATGAATTCTTTTTCATATACCAAGGTATTTAGGGATTAGCTTCACAAAGACATCTGGTCTCTGAATTGAACTCTTAAACCCCTGTACTCTAACACCCTAAATGGCTTCTACAATCTAAAGAGGATCTAAATGCTGTAGAAGTCATACATAAGAGACAGTTAAGTAAGTGGGGACTATTCCTAGGTAAGCCATAGAAAGTGTTGAATAAAGAAGAGAGTTTATATCTAGCTATTTGACTTTGCTGTGCTGGAGAGAGAAAAAAAAACAACCCTAATTTATAGGCAATATATGTTTCTTGTTGCTTTATTTTGTAATTTACTTCAAATGCATGTCTGACTGTATTCTATATTTTCCTGTCAGTGACTACAAAATAAAAAATAGCTCTTCGTGTTGTTTTACTAGAAACATAGCCATTTAATTAATTTTTAACATATTGTGGTCTCTCACTTTAATGTATAGTATATTAATTTTCTATGATGTTGACATGCTGTGCTGATGGATTTCTCAGTCTACCAAATGAAGTAAGCCATGGACTTTCCAGGCAGTTTAATATTTTCTAGATGTAATGGCATGAACATTATTTAGAGGAAGACAGTTAAAACTTGGTATTTCATTAGATGAACTTCCAGTGTAATATGTATTCAGTCTTGTCACTGTAGTAATGATTGCCTGTTATACACTATCTTTGTTAGTGAAAGTGCCATAACCTTACTCAATGACAGTTGGGCTTTATTATAAAAGAGAAAATATTTAGGTAACTGAAAGTCAGAAACATCTTTCCTTCATAGCTGTAATTGTTACCAAACTCTGTAATATCAAACAAATTAGCCTTATCATTAAACTTTGTATGTTTGAGGGTTTATTATTTGGGTATGTGTGTGTTTCCCTTGAATGATTTGATTCAGTTTGTCAGTGATCAAATTCCTTGTCCCACAATATTTACATTTTTACATTTTTGTGCAGGACTGGTTTGCGTCTATTTTGTGTGACCTGATGATAAGGAAAATAAGTTGCAAACTCTTTTTTTTCTTTCCAGTTGTGGGTCAGTGATTAGTACGAACTAGAAGGGTTTTTTTATTATTATTATTAATTGCTTTGCTGAAACAGGGATTGCTGGGATATCCCTCTTGCATGTTCATGTTAGGAAAATGTTCCCCAAGCAGCTGATGATTATTCTTATATATTAGAATTAGTGAATACAGCTGTCCTTTCCCAGATTCTCTACAGCTTATACAAGAAGGTCTGTCCTTAACTGTTTGAAGTTAAAAGATGAGGGACAACAGATAAGAAAGGAGTGGGGACATGAAGAAACTACATGTTGGTATTGGTATACTGGTATAATAATCATTCTAACAGATAATTTTTTTCAGTATTGTCATTATACCTTCATTTTTGGATCACTTACTGTGACAACTTAGTGAAGGAAAAGTTTTCAAACATATTTCCTTGCAAGGGTAAGCTGTGACACTGGAGAAAATATTAACGTACTTCTGACTTTGCCTTCAAGAGCATACTGGAATTCAAATTGGGCTTTTCAGATCTTACTGAAACCAAAGTATCATATGAAGAAGGTCTGAAGACAAAACATTGATGTTTGGAGGGAAACAGAGAGACGAGACATGCAATTCAAGTTCTGGTCTTTGTGGCAAAATTCTGCAGAGTTTTATTTCATACTGGGACATGCAGTTGAAATATTACATCTCAAACCAAGAATAAAAGTTATTATAGGAATAAAACATTGGGTAATATCCTGGATTAATATTGAGGTGTGAGGGGCTGAGTGAGAAATACGGTGGTATCTGCACCATGGCTTTACCAATCTGGGTGTGAAGATTAGAGAAGTTTCTGACATAGATCCTGCCACTACAGAAAGAAGAGGAAGGTGAGCCTTTTAGATAGCTGCAATACATTAATTTTAGGACCATACATACAGTGTTTCTAATCTGCCACTTTGCAGAGGGTTTTCTTATTTCACAGCAATTCACGCTCCAAAGGCAGAATGTGTGTGGTGAGGAATGCAAGTAAAAGAACTTACGGGCAAAAAAGAATTTCCATTCTTGGTGTATCGTTATGAATTTCTGTGGTTATGTGCAATATGTTATAATATGGGATAGCTTCTAAAAGAGTAGCGTTATGCAGCAGGAAAGACCTTCTACACTCTTCTCATTAATTCAAATTTACTGTACTTTGTGACTACATTGTTTCCCTTTTGGTACTTTAGAAAGGATATTAAAAGAGATATTGAAATACTGTAGGTTGATAAGATGCATTTTCAGGCTGTAAAATTACAGAGGTAATAGATAACATTTCAATAGAAAGCACTTACCATAAATGATGGTTTATTGTTGTGTGTTGGTTGCTTTTTGGTTTTTTTAAATAGGTAGTTTAATGTATAATTTATGACACTTTTGTCAAAGCTAGTTTTACTGCAAAACCTAGATTTTTCAACTATGATGTGAAACTTGACTGAGTTCTACTTCTGCTCTATGTTCACATTTTAACTCCTCAGCAACAGTTGACTTAACATATGCCTAAGAAACGTAAACTTTTACACTAATTTTATCGTAGAACAATTCTGGTACTCCTGCTTTCAGGCGCTCCATTGTCCCGAAGAGTATCCAACTCAAATGGATGCCCAACAATTAACCAAAATCATCCCTCATCTAGAAGGAAATATTGTAAATGGTGGATTATTTGGCTGTGTATACAGTGATTGCCATGATGACAACTTAGTTACATCACAACCAGAGTTTTCAATAGTACCCAAGCTACTCAAGCTACTGCTTATGTTGACACTGTTCCTCATCTGATTGGAATGGTTTTTGCTATAGTAAAGCACTGAGTTTACTGGGCCCAGGCTATAGTGCTCCTAATCATGTAGCTGTGTAACCTGTACATTCACTAGTTTTGTTGATTTAGTAGAAAGTATGGTTATTTAGAAAAGCAAATTGTCAAATCCTGCTTTATATGAATAGCTATGTTACACTCACTAAATTAATTCTCTCATGTCTGAGAACATGGTGGTGTTTACTTTCCAGAAGCACAAGACGTGCTGTATGGGTTTGGTCCATATCAGAACATTTTTCTCTGTTTTCCTCCTGCATCAGTTAATAAGGGTGTTTCTCAGTACCTTGTTGTAGCAGAGTTGGCAGAGGTGACAGAGGTTGTGTTAGGCTGTGTTGCAGCACAGCAGGGTAACCTAGCAAACCATTAATGCAAGTCATAGTGTGGTGGGATTCAAGATTAAAAGTTACTTCAATTTTCTAATCACTGGGAGGGTTACTTACAATAGGGCTGTTTGCTGTCGCAAGTAGTAACACCAGGAACAGTAAATAACAAAAATGTGTTTGATCTGACTGAGTGTTGAACTTTTGCCATCCTAATGCAGCATGCAAAGCATATTAATACGCTGAAGATTATGACTGTGATTCCCTCAACATGTGTCTTTCAGCTGCTTCTTAACACAGTGCAAGACTGTACTATGCAGAGATGACTGGTTGGAGGCTGCTTGCCTGGCAAAGTATTTTATCTAAGATGTGCCCTAATCTAGTTGTCTTGCCTCAAAAGTGAAAAGAAAATATACTTCAAGGAGCTAAAAAAAAAATAAAAATCCTCAAATCTTTTCTGTTCTTTGACTCTAATATATAATCATTACATCCACACTTTGCATTCACGAGCTCTTTAAAAGGACTCGATAATTATTTTTGCTGTTCAGACCTATGAAATCCTGAATGTGATTTCTGTAATCTACTGAAGTTCTTTCTGGTTGTTTTAAAATCCTCATTCTAGCACAGCTGACCTGGTTAAAATATGTAATAACTCATATTTTGTGGTTAACCAGGACAGAATTATAATAATGTCAGAGTCTGTTGAAGTAAAAGGCTATGCTTTTATTACTTAAATGTCAATGAAGTCTTCTACAGTGACATCTGTGTTACTGTATTGTGTTTTTAATCTTTAGATTTTCATATGAACAGACACTGGCAGATTATGTACTGAAATTCATCATGAGTATGGGGGAAAGAGTATTAGAAAATAATTCAGGTTTAACATTTTTATCATGCACTAACTTGCTTCTAGCAGCTTTCTGCAATTTGACTGCTTTTTCCTTTCAGCAATGATTACACTATTCCTTGACAGACAAAATGGTAGTAACCTTAGGCAATTATTCTAAAATAACTTGTCGGCTACTCATTATTTTATTTTATATCTATATGTCTTAAGAAATTAAAAGCCTGAAAAGGCAACAGAGTAAGGAGCTGAATCCCTCCATTTATTCATAGGACGGCTTCAGAAGGAACAGTAGCTGAGTGTGGTGTATGAAGGCACAGACTCTGGTTGTGGTGCAACCAGAGACACTTTATTGTGTAGAAAAGCTCATATTTATATCTCTGAGCCCAGATACAAATTCCAGCTGTACGTACCACCAGGCTTAGGGCAGAAACCACTCATAGTGTTGCATAGCTGTATATCACTACAAGCATGCAAACACCTTTTGACTACTAGGTAACCATGTTTATCTTTCTTACTTTCCGTCACAATACCTGGTTGTTCTCTTATCTCCTGTTAGATCAGACACTCTCCATCCTCCTCTCATACATCTCTCTTCTCTATTCTCCTCTCTCTTATCTCCCATCAGTACTGGTCAGACATTCTCCATCCTCCTCTCCCACAGCTGAGCACTATTCCTGTAGTAGTGCCTGGCAGCATATGGCTGTGGGTGCCTCCCCGCACCGTCCATGGCCCCGGACACCATTTCCATGCCCCCCAGCCATGTCCTCCAGCTCCCCACAGCCCTGCCCTGTGCGGCCATGGGCTCCAGCGAGCCAGGTCTAGGAGAGGCTGACATCAGGACATGCTGAGGGCTGGGGCTGTCCCCTGCTGTGGGTGAGAGGTGGGACAGGCCCCGGCTGCCAAGCCCTGCCCTGGGGGGACCCTCCCCTGCTCGGGCCCTAGGGAGCTGCCAGCCTGCCCTGTGCCTTGACACAGCCTACGTGAAATGTCGGGGACTGACCTTGGGAAGACATTTTGTTCCCTAGGCCAAGTTTGCCACTGACCTGTCTGCCTGACGTAGTTCTAGAGCTGCTGCTGCCTAGCAGGGCCTTATGTCCCGAGCTGCACCTGAACAAAAGAACATGTCTTGGTACCTGTCCAGCGCCCTGACGTAGCTTTCCTGTGAGAAGCTCTAAATTTTTCACATGCTTCACCTAGAATTGCCATCTCTGCCTCCATTCACCCGCCTCAGCCTCCAAAGTGCACGACTAACTCGGCCAGTCAGCAGGAAAGAAGGAAGCGTTGGGTTTGTTGGAGGAAATTTATCCTCATTTCTCATAGGACTTTAACACCCATGAGAGGGAGGGAAGAGAGGAGAAGGGAAGGAAAGTTGTGGTAACTCATGCCTGCTTTGAGGGGTTTAGTAGAAACTGTTGATTGTAAGCTGCTTAGCTCACCCTCCATGGCAGATATTCTACTGTACACGGCCAGAATATTTGAAGTGCTGGATGATTCAGGGAGTCTCTCCTGATCCAGCTGGACCCCTGCAATGGTGACTCCTGTCACCATCCAGACAACGCCTGACCATCCTGCTTGAGAGGCTTTATTCCCTGAGTAAGTCTTACCCTATCTCAAGGCATTGATTATTTTTTCTTTTAACAAACACTGTCCATGGACACCTGTGCACCAACATGATATATACACGTACAAAAACATCACCTCACTATCAGATTGGAACTCCATTTAGGACATGTTAGGGAGAACAAGCCAAGGGCTTCTTTTTTGTGGCAGTGCAGTACACTGGAGAATGTCTTAATACTTTGGTCTTTGTCTCCTTTGGGAAGGAAAACAAGGTCAGCAGTGTTTTCTTCTATGAGATGTTCCTGGCCTTGCCAAGTGTACTGCATCTCCTCCCTCCCTCTGGAAGGTTTGTTTCTTTCTCAAGGATTACTTTGACTGGGAGAGTACCTTATTATTATTAGCAGCCTTTGAAAATGTGCATTTCAGGTAATTTTCACAGATCTCATTGACATTATTCTAGTACGTACTGCACTGTACTTCCACAAATGACATACTGGCTTCAGTAATGGATATGATAATCTTACCAATTCTAAGTGAATAAATATTCCAACCTTTGAAATTCTCTTTATATTACAAGTGTGTGACAGTCTGCGAATTTAAACAAAAGATATGTTTCATCCTACATTATCTCTTGATAGATAACTGACCATTACACCTCCTTGTTCTCTTTCATGATTATTAACAGCTGGACATATTTTTTGTGCTATCTCTCTATAAATAACTCTAGGCTCTGAAAATTGTTTCTTTTATAAATTAAGCTATGCAAAAGTGATAGCTCATTTCTCCATAACTAGAATCTGTCCCCTCTAGGGGCAATTTATTCTTGCAGCAGCTAACCTTTAGGCATTATTTCTTTCAGAATCTTGTATTAATGATCTTTGCCAGTTTCCATCTCAGTTTTTCTCTTCCCACAAACTTCTGCTGCAGTCAGAACACTCACCAAGTTTTCCAAATATTTATACTGCTGGTTTTAGAGGAGGAAACGCTATCTGAGACATTGATTGTTTAAACACTGATCATCGATGATTGCACACTGAAACCTCTGACTTTGCTTGTAGACTAGGGGATGGGTGTTTTGTAAAGTCAATCTGTACCACAGGTGTAGATACACATAGACAATCACTATGGATTGTCTTCTGGGAGGGACAGGTACAGTAAATGAAAATTAATTTGAAGCAATGTGACAAAAATTAGATAGACCTAATGGTTTTGATTTTTCCTTGCACTGGCTAAAAGAGAAGTTCACTTGGCCAGAACGCCTTTCCAAGCTTGTTGTGCCAATTGTTAAGCCCCAATGCCAGCGAT
Source organism: Falco biarmicus (assembly GCF_023638135.1). Classification (NCBI taxonomy): domain Eukaryota; kingdom Metazoa; phylum Chordata; class Aves; order Falconiformes; family Falconidae; genus Falco; species Falco biarmicus. The sequence continues at coordinate 16,604,708 of NC_079300.1, read as the reverse complement.
TAGAGTAAGACACCCCTACATTTCAGAAACGTCATTTTCCATTCTCGTCTTCTGTTCAAAGTGTAGCTAAAATTCCTCTGTTAACCGTGAGATGGTTGAACTCTATGAGGGCTGATTGACATAGCTAACACCTTTTACTTTGCCAAAGTTGTAAAGGAAACATCACGCAGAGATGAGAAACTCCTTGTAAGGGTGAGATTATACAGACTGCAAAGCTGACCTTCTGGGTGAGGAGACATACCAGACTGGTATACCCATTTAAGATAGATGTTTGGGGCTCCTTTTACATCAAACAATTAAGATGTGCCTTAGACAGTTTAGTGCTGTCCTTGTAGCTATAACTCTCGCTGATGGAACAGTTGCAGTTCATGTACTCAATGGAAGTCTTTTACAGACTATTTTAAATGTTATTGAGCTAGGTGTTGCTGGCAGTTGCATTATTTCTTTTATATTAAGAAACTTAATCAAATAGATATTTTTCTTTATGGCTTCGAACAGTCTAAATGATTAATATGCTATGTCTTTAACATGCCATCTCAACAAATGGGTATTCTATTGTGACAGAGCTACAGAAATGTATTCTTGTTTTCATTGCTAAGTGCATTGTTGAAGAAAAAAGCATGTCAAAATTCACAGAAGTGTCTGTGCAATTTGGGGGTTTTTTGGTGTTATTTCATCAGATTTTATTGCCCTGATACTGGTGAATGACGAATAGCGAATAAGAGCATTTCCTATGAGAAGTCTATGCTGTAATTAATAAAAAAGAAAGAAAATTTAGCAATGCTGCACCTCAACAAATACCCTTTAGTTAAAAAAAGTTATCTGGAATATTATGGAAACCCAGCTAGGCTGACATGAGTTAGCTGTAAGACAACTGCTTAGGGTCCATCTTATTTTCATTTATGTTCCAAATATATACATATATATATATGTGTGTGTGTGTGTATATGTATATATATATACAAACATATATATAAAAATAATGAGACTTTTTAAATTTTATACTATTGACTTGAAGCATCTGTTTAGTTTGTGGAGTAGAATTATTTTTTCTGATGTTAATTACTGGGAAAATGGACAGAAACAGAGCTCTGAGATTTTAAGGTAACATGAACTCCCACTTCAGTGTAAGAAATCTTTCAAACTTTATAAAGTATATATTCCATTTCTTACCTTTCTTTAAGAAGGCTTTTCCTGATGTCTGTTTTGAACCTTTCTTGCTGCAACATAAACATGGTTGATATTTTCTTATCAGTGTTAGAGACTTCATCTTCCCCTTTTATTTTGCTGAAGTGATATTTGAAGGCTCTTATTTTGTGTCCCTTCAGTCTTCTCTTTGCTAGACTGAGATGGTGATATCTGGTGATACTTCCTCTGCCTTCTTACTCACTCTACAATATTTTTTTTCTGTGATTACACAAGCTACCAGTTCTACATCCTGCAGTGTCTCACAATGTGATTTGTATACCTGATCAATATCAGCAGTTGATAGATGTTAAGTTTGGTGTATAGTCCCCGTTTATTACACTGTTTTTTCTTTTACTTTTTTTTTCCGCTGCTGACATTTCCAGCTGTATGAAAGGTGACTTCAGTCTTATTTATGGTATGAACCATTTTCTCATTTGATTTTATTTGTTGCTGTTTATTCTGGATTATTTAATCTAATGCTGGAAGCTGTTCTCCTAAAATTACTTCTTAGACTTCATTATCTGGGATTAGGTATTTTATTTCTGTATTGGATAAACTTGCATGATACTGACAAGCTCCTTCCTTCAGCTACGACATATGAACACTTCTTGTGGCCCATACTTCTCAAAATAAAATGAACTGGATTTTTTAATTGTATTCACTTTCTCTCCTAATCCTCCCATGAATTCTTTCCAATGCATCCATTTTTCTTATGCTTTTCCAAAATACTATTTTCCTTTTGGAAATGTTTTCCATCATCACAAAATCACAATGTTTTTCTTGATCTGGATTAAATTACTCTTGATGAGAACTTTATTTGGTTGGTTTCTTCATAGAGAACAAAATCTCATATATGTTCCCTAAAACCATTAAACTTTAAAGTTGTAGCTTGTTCTATACAACTCTTTTCCTGTAACATGCTAACAGCATCTCACTTCTAGTTGCTAGGGCATGTAGATTATTTCAGTTTTGCAATCAGAATGTAAGCATTTCTGTATGAGTCCAAATATAGGTGGGGAGTAATTTTTTTTTTGCTGGTTGGCTGATGATAGCTGACTATAAATCAGCATCTGAGAATAGCTCTTCAGTTTTCTTTGTCATGCTAATTATTATGGTTTCTGACTCCCTAGAAAATGAAAGGTAGAAATGCCACTGCTTTGAAATGAATCTACTCTGAATTAGTTTTATATGGCTGTGTCTGTTTAAACACACAGAACATTATTTGTGTACTGCTTTTGGCAGAGCTGAAAGTACTGGTTTTGTCTGATTCCCCCCACTCCCCCCCCCCCCCCCCCCCCCCCCGATAGAATAGTTGCTTTGGAAGAGAGATTGGTATACTCAGTTTGCAGATCTCCTTGTCTCTTCAGGCTTTGGAAGGGTAATGACAAAGAAGTGCTTCTAAAACTTGTGTTAATTTAAGATAGTTAGCCTTCTGTCTCTTAGATATACTTTGGCACTTTAATTAACTGCTTGTTAATTCTAGACTTGCATATTGTTCTGTGCAGAGGCTTTAAATAAGATATGCCTATACATTAACTGATATATTTTAGCAGTAAATAGATTCCAACTTTGTTTTATGCATTCCATACGTATCATTTGGCTTGTGGTTCAAAACACACAAGACATGTTTAGAGGGTTTCATATACTGTAAATAAATGTAAAACAAGGTCCTTGCACAAAAGTGCTACAAAGTAATCAGCACCAGAGTGGCTAAAAAGCTAAATGGTACTTGGAAGACTGTAATTAACATTAATCTCTTGCATGCCAGAACAAGTGATTAAACTACTCCACCTCTTTTGCTTGATATGCAGATCTGGCTGAATGGCAACATTGTATGATAAACACACTATTATAGCTGCATTTGGTTGAATTTTAAATATGTAGCAAGAGGGGAAGAATTTAAGAAAGAGTGTACACAGTTAAAGAATTTTAGCAGCTTAAAGCCTGTCAGTGTTAACGTTTGCATTGATAGTAGGAAAGGAAAGGACAGAGATTATAATTTTTGTGTGTGAGTTCAGGTAGAAAACTGACACCCAGTGTTCTCTTTGCCAGCATATGTTTTTCCTCAAACTCAGAAAACAACACACAAATCTCCTGGTAAATATGACTGGACACTTGTCCAAGTGACTACTGAGACTATATGTTCCAGCCTTCTTGCTCTCAGAGTGTTTCCAATGCTATTCCTATTGTACTATTTCAAAAGGTATTCTGCCTTTGAGAAAAGTGATAGTTGGTCACTTTTCTCTCCCTTCTGACAAGCTCCATTCTTCTTCCATCAGTCCTGGAAGAAAGTCAGATCACACTCTAGTTTACTGCCTGCTGAGGAGTTCATTCTCTGAATATTCAGATTGCTGTAGGATTAGCTCAGATTCAGAATTTTTTCATAGTCAGATGCTCTATTTCCGTGTTTGAAGTCAAGGGTGACACTTCAATCCAGGTCTTTATAGATAAAGACTCCTTCCTCTGCTCTTGAGTTTCTTATCTGGACAGCTGTTCTCTTCCTGGTTTCAAATTCAGAATGATCTGAGACAAAGCCAAGATCATTTTACCCACTGCAGTTCTGACTCAAACTCTGGTCAAAGGGGACAAACTTCTGTAACGATATTTTTTTTTAACTGTGAGAATCACACAGAAATAAAGTGCATTTTAGTTAAATTCAATTTGAATTTTAAACAGGATCAAATTTATTAGAAATACATACTAATAAGGTTTATTTGTCATGAAACATAAATACATTAAGCAATTGTAACACTTGGTAACAGCTATGCATACCCTGTCAGGTTTTAAGTTTCACCATTTCAATAAATTTAACAAGATTAATGCAATTTACTTTGCTTCTTAGGTAGCTGAGAAATTGTATTCTGTGCTGACGTGAAGCTCATCATTTTCTTGACAGCTTTTTGGATTCATTTGTTATTTCAGTTACATCCTTAAATTGCAGTCTTTTGGTTTAGGTCTTTACGACTTCTACTAGGTATTGCAAAAGTTTACCACAGCCTTGATTTGATGGTCTGTGTATGACAATGAATTATATGTCAATGGAATGCAATGTCAGAATTTCTCACATTTTCAATCTAACTGCTACTTCAGCTTAAGGAAAAAATTTTCCAATGCAGCTGAGAACCAAGAAGATGGCAAGTCACCTATATTTTTAAATTATCCATTTTATTCACAGAATAACACTTTATATCTAAAGCTGGAGTTATCAGATTTTTTTTTTAAGCCAGTATTCATAAAATGGTAGATGTTTCTATATCTTTCATGCTATTCCCAGAAGCCTGGCAGTCAGCTTACTCTGCTGGAAGGTTAGGTTCATAGAATCTCCAATAATGACATTTTTTCAGACCTATTTTGAGCCAATGGGACATTTGGTCAATACTGTCTTCTGTGGGCCAATATAGAGGAGAAAAAGTTAATTTCTGTTCCAGACAGCTCTACTGGTGTACTTGCAAGCCTGTAGCAAAATTAATAGTTGTAATTTTGGATACATAGGAGAATAGCTTTTGGATACAAGGCTTCAACTCTGAAAAGATATTTTCCCTTTTGTCATTATTATCAAGAGTTGGATGCTGTGTTATGGTTGATTTGGACCCCAACTTACAGTCTGGTGACCCTGGATCGGGTTCCCCTCTGAGCATGTGCCCTGACCCTTTGATTAAGCTTTCTACATGTAACACTTAAATGGGCAAATTTTCATTCCAGTTGCCCCATTCCAGTTGATGGGGCAACTTTTTTTTTTTTTTTTCTCTTCAATGTCTTTGTTTACAATTATGTTTTTCTTGTTTTAAGACAGCTGGATGAGAATGAAGCCTGTCTAACACATCTACTTATGTGGTTTGGATATTGTTGTTTCCTTTGTTCCAAGGCAGGTTTTTTTGCTGTTTTGTTTTGTGAGGGGATAACTGTTTGATATTCCTGGTATGAGACAAAGTCAAAGAAGTAGAAATTAAACAAAAAACCAAGCACAAGCTGTGAAAGTCTGACTGCTATGTTTACGTATAGAGCTATGATGCCAGCTGTGTCTTTTGAATGGCATTGTCACACAACCTTCTGGGAAAAAAAAAAATATCTTTAACAGAACAGCCTCAAGTGCTGGAAATTTTCACACTGTCCTAGTGATATAATAAAGCTTCCCATATTAAAACAGAAAAAAATATGCAGCCCATAAAATAATAACCTGACAATAACTGATGAGATTTATTTCTTGGTTTTTACTCCAGTCCTATTAACTGTATATTATAGGGCTGATCAGCACTCAGCTTTCTGAAGATGTTGAAAAATGGGAGGACAAACCAGTGTACTCTTCTCCCTTCACCTTTTACAGATTTCTTATTTGCTATTCTAGGCAAACTTTTCAAAACTGGGAACCTCTGCTTAGCTGCCTATGAAAACACTGAAAACTTTTTTTTGCATTCATGCTTAGTTCTTACCTAATTTTCTCTTCTTGGCTTAAAGTGTTGGAACAGCTGTCATGTGCTGTTATTCCTAAAAAGGGATGGTCAGAATAGTGGAATAGAAGTGAGAGGATTCCCTAGCTCTTGCCTGGCCTTTTCCAGTCATAACAATCAAAATTCCAAGAATAAATTTTGTTGCTGATGCTGTGTGGTTTTATCCATGTTTTAGCAGTCTACTATGTTTACAGTATCCAGATCCACTGTTGTTCAGAAACAGAGGAGAGGGTTTTACAGATGAGGTTAGGTGGTTTTTTCACCAATCAAAAGATGGTCCACAGCAAACCTGAGGACTGACTCTCACTCCAGTTGCTTGTGTTCAATGGGTTTGGTTCAAATCAGATGCTGACTTAAATCTAATGATCTCTTGACAGATTAGACTGCATAATGAATTTATAACTTTAAGCTAGGAAGAATGTACTGTACTACCAACATTGAACAATATATGTTCTTGGGTTTGGATTTGGGGCTTTTTTTCCTCCTTTGAATCTACCTGGAATACAGACCTCCCAACAGCAGATGGAAAATCCGTGATGATTGAATTCTAATTAAGAATCTAGCTGCCTCACCAGTGAGTTTAAAGATGATATAAGTTCTGCACACATTTTGTCATAATTGTTCTCTTCTCTTTCATTTTTTCTTCACATCACTCTGTTGTGTAATTTGAAAGATATGTCATTTCTAACAAAATCCTTGTGGAAAGCAGATTTCTTCTATCATCCTGACCAAGTTTTTTATATATGCTGTTAAAAAAAACTGGCCAGGATTTTATTTTCCCATTTCTGTCTCGCTTCCTAAGCAATGACTTATACCATCTGGCAATAGTATTTCTCCAGCATATTTCAATAATCATTTGAGGGTGTTTCCATTACTTCTGGTGTCACTAACACTTAAGTTAACCAATGCAATTCATAATTTTTTTTCCCTATTAATGTTCAAGGGCATTTCTTTTTTTCTTACAAGAGTTTTCAACTTCAAACCTTTACTCCAATGATACCAAGAAAAACACTTGATACGCAGATGTGAAATTACAGTTGTTAATATGGAATTGTCTATTATCTTAAAGTCTTGGTTCCTTCCTGATGTCAGGTTTCTCCGTGGTTCATAGATGGAATGATCCTTATGCTTTGGGGGTAATTCCCATTTTAAAAATAGCCTATTGTTCCAAAAATGCTTGACTGATATGTAACTTTTCCTTTTGTCACTTTTCTGTGCTATTGGTAGGCTACAGCTTTTTTTGTCCTCAACAGCTTTGTACAGGGCCTCCTATGGAGTCTTTTTGTGGGTTTTGTTGCTTTGGTGTTTGTTTGGGATTTTTTTTTGTTTATATGTGTGTGTCGTTTTTTTCTTTATTTTCATTTCAATTTGTCTACCTGACTGTGCTTTCAGCTGTCCCAGTTCCTCTAAGACCAATTTTTTGTAAAAAGCTTTCTGCAATTATATAATGTTTCCTGCTCTCTGATTGTCCTTAAGAGATTCCTTCTTTGTTCATGCCATTTGCATCAATTTCCCTCCTTTTATTTTTGGTTATTTGGGTTTGTTAAAGGTATTGAAAATACAGTTTTATCATCTTATTTCTGGCTTTGAACATAAACGCTGGAAGTATTGGTTGTTTGTGATAATATTAAAATCCCCATAGAGACAGAGAAATAACCCATTTCCTTTGCTGTGCAGAATGATAGGTGGTAGATGCATCTCACCACAACCTTCTTATCTAAGAAGAGTTAAATCTGTTATGAGTCTTTACGAGCTTTCTTAGTGAAGGAAATGTGTGTGTTGGATATAATATAACTTCACTGTGAACAGCTTTTGGGGGGATATTATTAAGCAGAGATATTATCAAAGGATAGGACTGGAAGGAGTAGAAAAGTAGAGATTGCACTTAGCTTTTTATTGTTTAATGAATTTATTTTTATATATTCTTATGCATGCATTTGTAAGTCCTACAAATAGGAACATAATATCTGAAATGCAGGTGCATATCTCTTTTTAACTAAATTGTTATTTCGGAATTGTTACTTCTGCAATACAAAGGAGGCATCTTCTACACTGTATTGACACAACTGCATTCACATCAAGGTTTTTATTATTTCATCAGCTTTGAGTAAGAAAAAAATCACAAATAGAATTGTTAATTTAAAAGAAAAAAATCTGAGAGGCTAATCCCATAAAAACCTCATATGAAGTAGCATGTTGTATGCTTACATAGATACCTGCAATTTTACATCAGAAAGAAGACATAAAACACTGGAAGGTCACACTTCAATTTCAGAGTATTCACAACTTTTTTTTCCATTTTGATATTTTCCAATATTTTTAATCAACTTTTCCGTAAATGAAAACTCATTTCATGTAAACAAATGTATGAAATCAGTACTTTCTTTTCATATTTTACAAATTATTGTTTATTTTATGTTCTTGGAAATGGAATTAAATCTAGTTTTATAGTTTATAGCATCTCAGTAAATTCTTAGAGAAACCTTAAATTTTAAAGGAGGACTCTCTCTAAAGTATCTCCCCATTTTCAGTATTTTTATCAATCCTACTTGGCAATTACTGGAGCAATATGGACAGTTTCATTCTGGCTTGAGGGAATTCTTCCTTGGTAAATTGTATTTGGTATAGTTTACTCATGATATTTGGACAAGAATAACATGAATAGAGTTTGATTTTCATTTCCAAACTAAGACAGACTGGATTTGATGTGTTCATTTATTTTATTATTTAGTAATATTCTCTTTTGGGTTTTGCCAAGGCCTAAGATTAACTGACCATCTGTCTATTTTACTACAAAGCAGTATCTGCTACTCATTATTGGCAGCTAATTTTGTAGCAGAAATTCAGAGACTGTGGTCTGCTGATCTGATTTATTCAGTGACATTCACAAAAATCTAGCAAATCCAATCAGAGAATTAAAGGATATTTAGCAGAAGAAAAGCGTCATGAAAAATATTCACAACTGCCACTATTTAAAAATATGGCAATGGTATGCTTCCATATCATACCACATGGCTAGATTTACTCTGAATAGCTCAAACTTTTATTAGATATTTCCAGCAAGAAGATGTAGCAACACTGGGCACAAGTCTAGAATTTTGATGCCTGTGTGAGTGATCGTGTGTCTGTGCAGCGCACTGAGAATATGAAGAGATTCAACTCCCACGCGTTACATACTATAGACTCACATCCATTTTTACATTATGTCACAAAGTCATAAATATGTCATAAAACATGCCATAAAAGTGTGCATAGAAGCAAAAGGATAACTGGAGATAATCAGCTGTTCTCTGTTTAACTTCCCAAAAACGACAAGTTATTTAAATTCTTCTGTTTCCCTGCAAGGTTTCAAGAATATTTATAGATGGAAAAAAACATCCGTTCCAACAGAATCCACCATTTGAATTTTACTACTATTGCAGCTTGTGCAACGTTTTAGATCTTCCATCTAATTTTTCTCATTTTATTTTTGTTGGTGTACTTAGATTAGCTGGAGATATCCTTATCAGGGAAATTTTCATCCTAATTCTCCTTCAGTTAAGATTACGAATTTATGCTGAACCATGTTTTTCACAAAGCTGCTACCAGTAATTGGTCCTTGATCCTCTTTTTTCCTTTATTTGTTATTTCCTCAACCTTTTTGCCATTACTTTGGAGTTCAAAGTGAACTCAGAGCTAGTGTGTAACAACTGCACTTCTTGCCTGACACAGGTATTTTTACAATGTATAATTCTCCTTCAGGGAAATGAGTAAGGGTTACCTCTGCTGTTCCTTTGTGTTAACCAGCATGCCAGATTGCAGTAATCGGATCTGCCTATTTCTAATGAAACAGCATCTTTAGAGCAGCTGAAGGTATGTGTGCTGCAGATTATGGTGTATATTTAATACTTGTGTTAACTTTAAATATGATAATGGAGACTACAAGCATCTATGTAGCTCCACTTAGCTTAATTTTCTCTTGGGGAGGCTCTTATTTTCTGAACAAGACACTATAATTTTTGCTGCTAATTGAGTAGAATGAACTACTGAATGAACTCCTAATGTACAGGGATATTCTTTCAAGTTGCTTGCATGGTTGTTCTCAGTGTTAGCACCCCTTGTTCAGGGAGTAAACCATTTAGCACTAATATCCAAAGCTGTCATGGTTAGATATTTTCTGTATACTCATGCTAGACAATAAAGCTGGGGTAGATGCTTTGAATTGACAGAGCAGTAGACAGATCCTAATACTGCAAGTTTTGGGAAATAATTTCCCCATGGGAAAAGTACGGCAATTACTGTGCATTGTCAGTGTGTTGCTATGTGGTATCTTTATGCTTTACTTATTTTCATATTAGGCTTATATTGTTTTCCTGGGCATAAAATGGAATCAGAAACACTTTGAGTGCCTTTTCTGTAGTGGTTGTACAATTCTCTCAGCCTTTCTATACATACTGCAGAATGCCACCATAAAAAATAAGCAAAACCATACTAAAGTAGCTGTTACCTTTTGAATGCACTGTGTAGACATAAAGGATGGCTCAAGAATCTCTACCATGTTTCTGTGTTGTACTGTATGCATAGTCTACTTTCTCGGTTTCTCTCAAACTTGTTATAAAGCATCTTAGATTTGTCAATAATTGATCTTCCTAGTTATACATAAAAGCTCATTTTACAAAGCTTATTGGCATCAGCAAAGGTTGATTGTGGAATTAAAGGTTATTCCAAGCTTGGTTGTATAACTAAGTGTATAAATGAGAAATCAGAGCATATAATCAGAAAAGCAAATATAATCAGGAAATTAAATAAAAAGATTTACATGTCCCTCATAGAAAAGCAGCTGTTACGTTGCCATTTAGAAAACTGCTTTAAATCCAAGGGAAGATAATTTTATTACTGGGAAATGTTAATATATACAAGAAATATTGATTTAGTATTTATTATAATTTAGTTTTAATTTTATGAGGTGTTTTAGTGCCTCACTGAAAGAGAATACTGATACATGTATAGAGAACAGCTTGATTAACTTGATTCTTATCCTTTTCCCATGGAAGACTGCATGAGAGAGAGAATGGAGATACACATGTTGGAAAGTCACAGATTAGTGAATGGTCTAGGAGGAAACGCTTCCTTGGTTTTGTTTGGTTTTTCATCTAAAGCTACAGTGCCAACGTTGTGCTGATTGGTACTTATTTTAATCCAATGGCAGGAGATATTTATTTGTAGAGTGCATAAAAAACATGTCCTCGAAGTAAATTCTTTAGAGAATCTCACAATGAAAAAAAGAGGTAGATGTGCAGATGAATAATCCCATTTCTGGACACAATTTCTAGTTTTGTGCAGCAGAAGGACACACACCTCTGCACTCAAAAGTAGACATTTGTACCCAGTTAATGTCTTCGTATCTATTTCTCTGTACAAGATGTTATTATAAAGCCCAATATAAATGCTGAATATTTGTGTTGACAGAAAATGTCATTTGAGACATTTTGAATATTAGACTGTGTTGCAAAATGGTAAAACAATTGATCATCTGTTTAAGGAATAATTTTTAATTTTAATTCAAATTATTTATATTTGAATGTATATTTGCAATATGCAAATTGTAGATTAAAATATTTCTATATTCATTCATTAAAACTTTGTTTCAAAATCACCACCACTAACAATTTTTCAGTAATGTGTTTTAGTTCTTTCAAATTATTCCAAAGCTAGTTTCTAATCTAATGAGTAAAGTAGAAAAGTCTCTGATTAGGAACAAAAAATATATCTACCTGATTTATCTAATTAATCAAGTAGCAATTCAGGCCCACATCTTAAAAACCCTTTTTTTCCATGGAGTGACATTGAAAGGACTTATGTGCATACAGTTGTTAGAAGTTTGATGCACCATTTAATGAACTGCTTAAATGCAGACAAATTTTCAATACAAATTTGAAATTCATATTGCAGAAGCTTAGTTTGGCCTGGAATGTTTAATGCTTCCAGTACTTCTGAAATGTTTTCATATAGAATTAGCAAGATGAAGGGATGCAATTTATCAAATGCATTTTATTTCCTCTGCTCCAATACATATGTATTTTAATCAGAATTTAATATTTTAATTCAAAATTAATAATTTAATTCAAAATTAGCAATTCAATCAAATGAAGAAACAGCAAAACAATTTTCCCTCTCCTCCCACTATCAAGTTGAATTTTTCAGAGGTGTTGCAGAAGGAATATGAAATATTTTCTTTTCATTGACATTTTAATGATGCTTTGCAGGTGTCCTTAGACTCTAATCATCCAAGACTCTCACATATGCTACACACTGTGAACAGTCCCTTTGAAGTTAATTGGGTTTCACCAATTTACTCCAGCAGAGAGTGAAACCCTGTTTACTGAATTTTAAATTAAATATAAACACATTAAAATCTAAACCCATACTTTAACTCCTGGTAGTTCTGTTATGCGTGTTGTAGGCTTTCTCAATTAAAACACATCCAATTAGATGTATTTAAAGATGAAATCACCCTCGGAGGCATTGGGTGTAGAAATGGATTAAAAACTAATTAAATGTAGGACTCTGGAGATCTAAATTACTTCCCCTCCCCCTAAAATCTGGTATATGTCTAAATAAGGATATCTGAAGGTTAGTGATAACCTCAGGGTTGTTGTTGTTTGTTTCCTCTTAGCTCACCTGACATCAGCTAGCCTGTTCTGTCATACAAAACGTTACCTTCCTTTTGGCTTTTTAGAGACTGAAATATGAATTTAAATACTCCCAACAATTTTATTGTTATTAAGGTTAAATAATATGCATGTTTAACAGCTCTTTCCTAAGTAACATGAGAAAAATACAAATGAAATTTTCCAGAGGAAAGGTATGTAAGCCAAAGCATGACACTATGGCCGGAATAACCCCACCAATGAGCAAAATGAAAGCATCAGCACCATCAGAGAAAGGAATTTCATTTTCCCAGATGCAATTGTGGATGTCTACTTGGGAGTGAGCAGAATCTGAATGACTTTGCAACTACCCTGGCAAGTAGTTTAAAATTAAATTGGACTAAAATTAAATTCATAGTATGTAATGTGCCAGATCATATGATATTTCAGCTCTATAGGAACTGGGCACTCAGTATTACCCAGAGCTTAACTCAATTTATGTAACCCCTACTAGTGGAAGATGGCACACATTTATTTAGGATCACCAATGTGTTTATACCTGGAGGATATGCGTCTGTATAGTCAGAATTTAAAAGACTGAGATATTTTTAAAGTGATATTAAAAAGTCAATCTTATGCAGTGAAGCATGACGCATGGTGTAAAAGAAAGTTTTTACTCAGCTGAAAGAGGCAAAACCTGAAAGTACTTTCAAGATGAAGTGTAAAGTTCACACGTTTAACGTGTTGGATACAGTGGGAGAAATTGGATAGGGGCACAGGCAGAATGGAGAGTAGCTGTCATGGGATCCTCCAAAACTGCAGCTGGAGACAACACGTTCCAAATGTGTGTTAAGCTCAGATGCATTTGATTACTATTCTGCTTGTCTCACAAAAAGCAGATAAAGAATCAAGAAATCACAACTGATACATGTCCAGGAGACTACGTTGTGATTTTCAGTGTCGGTATACATATTAGTCTGAAATAAAATTTATGCACATAAATTATGCTTGAAATTGTGGCAGCACTTCAGTCTTTTTTTGAGAAAGGGTAAATACTTTGCTTACATTTTAAACAGTACATGTAGTGTCCCTTTGATCCCTGTAGGTCTGATCAGCTTTATTTCTGCGTAGGAATGTCAGCCCTTCCCAAGCCCTGTGACACAATCGCTAATTTCAGATCTTGGTAAGAATACAGTCTAAAAATCACAGAAGATCTTCAAAAGGGCATTGTCATTGGAAAGGTCTGCATTTGATTGAAATATCAGAGGGAGAAAGTAAGTGTATAAGCATACGTTTGTCCCCAGGTTGCAAACACCTTTAGTGACAGCAGTTTTCCTCATGATGGGCTTGCCTGGCAATGGAATCCTAGCTCCCAGATAGCTGTTTAAATTGGGGCAAATATATTGATATGACACTTTTATTTCATTACTGTACAAAATCTCTCTAAAATTATTGTTTTCTTACAATGTATATTCCTATTGCAATGCCTTCTATTTTAGCTCTTTGTAGCTCACATGCTCTACTCTTTACTTGTAAGGCACTTGGAGTAATTCTGGTGAAGTTTGCAACACAATTTAGTTTGGAGGGAGCAGTGGTTGGTAGACCAGCACCCTGACACTGATGCTGAGGAGGGCAGGGGGTATTTCTTTATTAAGCTAATGTACCTTTGGAGCTGGAAGTGCATCAGGGGACATGCTTTGGAAAGAATGCATCCTAGCGAGAAGAGTCTGCTGGTATATCCCTGACATGCAGCAAGACATTGAGAGACAGACTGAATCAGGAGGCTTTCCTGTGAGTCTCTAACAGTTCTGGCAAGTGTATTTGAGAAGTTCTCTCAAGGCAGCATCTGCATCACTGACTTGGAATTGAGTAGTGACATCTCTTCACTGAGACTGCCTGAATGTTTCAGAGTCTAATTCCTGGATATTGTTATCATCTTTCCTTATCCCCCCAAATGCTCTGGAAGCTTTACAAATTCTCTAGTCATGTATGCAACCCATGAATACCACCATCAAGGGACACAAAATCAATACAAAAAATGTTTCTCCCTTACATGAAAAGTCCTTTCTAAAAAATTTCCTGGATGATCCTAAGGTAACTAGTGTGACACACCTGAAGTCAATGGTTAATAAAGTTGTCTTTAATGCATTATATTGTACCTCATGGACTTTTATGCTGTATCAGACCTATCTTAGTATTTACATGTTTAGTATTCTCAAATGGTTATATTTACACATACATGTAGCTATTCATCTATGTTTATGCTAACCTGAGAAATAACAAGATGTTCAGACTATGCTTTGAGCTATAATGTAGGGTCTTAAGGTATAAAACAAGGACATTAAAGACATTCTTGTTCTTCATGTGATTATATGTGATTCCAATTGTTACTATACCATGGGTTTTAATCTTTTATGTAATACTTTAAGGGAATTTGTTGAATAGAAACTGTAATACTATTAATTTAGTCTAACTCTAAGCCTCAGGAGCAAATGCTAAATAACATTTAGTAATGGGGTTTATAACAAATTCATGGAGCTCCTTATGTGTGCTTTTCACTCTTTTTCAATGCTAATATATAATAATTAGCACGCAGATGTTGTTCCTCATGATACAATAGATATGGCAGTCTGCATACACAGACTTAAAATACCTGAAGCCATTCCTTGTTGAACACAAATAGAAAGATTTCACAGGCATTGTATCAGATCCTTTTACAAAACCAGTTTAAAATACTGACACACCACTTTTCCACATGCCTCTATTCTTCAAAATGAAATATGTATTCTTGACCATGAATTAACACTTTCTGTACTCTATCCCTCCACACAAACAAAAGGCAAAGATTTGCCAATGTGACTAAATGTAGGTATAGTTTGTAATGGGTGTAAGGAACAAACTTAAAAAATGGGCCTTCCTTTTGTTTCTAATGACTTTGTGAAAACTTTTTCTGATTTTTTATGGCAGTGGCCAGCCTAAGTTCTAGCTGGGCTTTTGCCTCTCTAATCTTTGCCCTGCGTAACCTCATGACACCCTTGTAGTCCTCCAGGGTTCCTTGCCCCTTTTTTCAAAGGTGGTAAACTCTCCTTTTGTACCTGAGTTCCAGCCCAAGCTCTCTGTTCAGCCAATCTAGTCATCTTCCCTACTGGCTCATCTTTTGGGACATGGGGACAGCCTGCTGCTGTGCCTTTCAGACTGCCTTCTTGAAGAATGTCCAGCCTTCCTGGACCCCTTGGCCCTTCAGAACTATCTCCCAAGGGACTTTGTCAGACAGGCTCTTAAACAGGCAGAAGTCACCCTCTGGCAAACCAGCCCTTGGTTATAGATTGCTTTGTTTTGGTTTCCTAAGAACAAAGACTCAATTCTTACTGAACTGGCTTTTTGAAAACTATGTATCAAACATCTGTTTAGTACATATGGCTTTGAGACTTCTTTGTAATGACAAGTTTGACATAATAGTATGTATTAATGGCATCAATAGTGCATCTTTTCAGAGTATTATTCTCTATAGTCTTTTCATTGCCCCTGCCTGACTATATGTGTTGGTTTTTTTCCGGTAAATTAGCAGTTTGCTGTTACCTGTACTTAAACATTATTATTTTAGTGCCTGCAACAAGAAAAGTGATGTGCAACAACATTTATATTCATTTGAGTTTTGTTTGTCTTCACATGGAAATGTCATTTTACATGGTGGAGTCTTCAAAATGGAATAATTTGTGCTGAAGAAAGCAGAAAAGGGAGAAAGCTGAAATAACTTTTTATGTTCTTCATATTCTCTAAGATCAATGCCAAATGTTCATCTAAGGTAGATGAGACTTCTGTAATTTTTTTTGTTATTGCTAGATCATCCACTTCACTGGTCTACTGGTTTTAACAAAGGTAAGTTTCTCAACTAGCAAATATCACTTTAACAATGGCTTTTTCATGTTTCGGGAGTATAGTTCACTAATTGGACCATAAATATGCAAATATTTATTACGTCCGTTGTATTGGTTCATGAAAAAATCAATTTCAGGGCAGATTTTAAGGATTTTCCAAAATAAGTAAAATGTTTCAAGTGTTGCTGAACTGTGAAATAGCATTGGGTATGTACATTTTTGTTTGGGAAAGGGAATTTTGTTCCAACTTTTCTACTGCAATGTAGCTCTGAGTTAGTAATTGATTCACCAATATTAAGTTGCACATTTACTTCCTGAAGCTAGTCTGTATCAGTCTGTCCAAAGCAGAGGCAATCAGAGGGAGAAAAAGTGTATCTTTTAACGTACCTATCACAGGAATCCAGTTTCATGAATGAGCCACACAGTACTTAAGCATTGCTCCTAGCTTTTTTCCCCTTGTCCTTATCACCAAATTTATAGATAGAAGGAAAGTCTGTTGCTTCATCCAGCCCATCATCCCCGACAGTTGGTATTTGTTCTCTGAAGTATAGTTTCTATTGTTGGATTTTGTTTAGCACTAAATGGTCTGTAATGGGCTGATCTACCTCCTCCTTTACTTGCTGCCTGGAGCATTGTGATTAGCAACCTCCTCAGACCTTGTAGTCCCTCTCCTGTCTTCACTGCAGTGTTTGTGGCAACCGCAAACAGATTTTTCAGCTCTAGTGTAATAAATAGTGTGCTTTGTGTTAGTAAAGGAAACAAACCTGAAAAAAAAAAAAAAAAAAGAGTGAATTAAGACTTACTGCACAATGTTGTTACTGCCTACAGGAAAAACTGTGATGTCTCTTCTTATCTGTGATTGTTTATCAATTTCTGTAAATGTCACCATTTGAGAAGTGAGATACAGCCATAGCCATGAGCAAGATCATTTAGCTTTTTTTCACAGCAAACACAAAGTCCATGCAGACATTTGAATATGTCTTACTTTCAGTGCAATTTTTCAGAATAAGAGGACCCAGTAGCAGTTTAATGTAAAACACAGAATTAGACTTGGCTCAGTGACCAGAGCTCTGGATTTCACTCTCTCAGTTGAGGTTCAATTACTAACATACAGAGCGCCATGCTCCTGCTCTTTGCTCCAACATATCTGGATTACATTAACGTGTTGCTGTTCCAATGGGAGGGTTGAAGAATACCTCCATCCAAAATACAACCTACGTGTGTGTCCTATTGCCAGTCCAGTAGGCTATATCCCAGCCCTGAAAGCCTTCCAGCTGGCCTGGTGCCTTTTCTTTGAAACAGAAGGGCAACAGCCAAATATTTGTGAATGATGAGAGTTGGAGGCTCACCTCCTTAGGGACAGCAGGGGTTAGATGGAGGTGCATCCACACCTGTTCATGCACAGTGTGGGTTTTTTTTACAGTTGCTGCCACATCAATGAAGTCTGTAAAGAATCATTACATGACTGAGACTTCACTCATGTGCCTGAAGAGGTGGAAAACCTTTACTGTCAGTAGTGCAGTCAGCAGGGAGGGAAAAGGGAAAATCTGATTCTTAGTACAAAAATGAGAGTGGAGACTCAAGGGCAGGGACAAAGCGTAAGTAAATATAGTAATTTCCATGAGTTTAACTGTAACTACAAAACTCTATAACAGTATGTTTACTTTTTCTCTTTTTCTGTAGCAAGATTAATGAAAGAAGTTTGAGCATTTCTAAATCACATTACTTGCCTCAGGAAACTGAAATGTAATGGTGTGTCTTTTCATTGTTATTTCAGTTTGCTCGTGTATGTGTTAGCTGACGTTGGCATAAGTGAATTGTTTCTCTGTGGTGTTTCATCTTCTTGATTCTTTGGAATTCCACTTAATTCTCAATTTGTCTGCTTTATGCAGGCATGTATATCAGCGTGAAACTATTCACACTCATTTTCTCCCTGTCTCCATGTCTCCACTTCCATATGTGGATTCACATTTAACTAATATACTTAGATAATTTCACGTACCCTGAAGCTGTATTGACTGTATTATCAATTTTGTACTGTCATTTTGAGTTAGGCTTATTTTTTTGTATGTCATCTTATATCCATCTGTCAGGGATAATGCAATACAATAAGGAAATACTGTCTGATGTAGCAGAGATACTTTAACAAATTGAAATTGTTAAGATATTTACATGGCCTAATTATTTTACTGCTTTTTTTTTTCTCTTAACCAATGCCTGTCTGTCTTATTTTTTATTTTTACTAAATGCTTTAACAAATTACCCATTTATGTTATTATATTGCCACTGAATTTGGTATTCACCTGCTAAGAGCTCTCTAACAAAAGAGCTGTTCCTTTTAATTTTCATAATGTTGAGACCTTGTATGGAAGTGGTAGTGATTCCTACTTTCCAAAATCGTGTACGCTTACAGTGAATATAAGCAACTAAAACTGTATCATAAGCTTGGCATATTTCTTTAACTGTATTTTATTTTCTTGGGGCTAGAGTCAAGTCTAGATTTATAGCATGCAAACACAGGGTCCAATTACTCAAAAAGCTTAACACTATCTGATTTCTTCAGTTAATATTTTCCGTAGGCCTTAGTGTCAACATTTATTTCTGAGTCAATTGTCTCCCAATTTTCTTTTTTCCTTTTCTCTCTTAAACTATGGACAGTTTCATGATATACCAAATCTTTTCACTTTCATACCACCCTTTTTTCTGAGATAGCTTCCGATTTTCACTTTGGGATATTCAAGATGAAACTTCACAGTTAAAATATCATGCGTACTCTGGATTATCAATAAAAATCAATGAAAGGAAAACCTTAACTGCTGAAAAATATGAAGTGAGAAAATTTCAGAGTTGAAGTAGCAAGATTTGAAGCTTCAAAGTAGGAAGGCTAGAGAGGATCACTGACTGGAACAAGCTTAAATGATGCATGTCAGCAGCAGAAACAGAAAACTTCAGAAACAAGCCATAGATTGGAGCAGATATAGAAGTAATTATTTAGAAAGCATGAAGGGCTCATAGTCTCCCTCAGCCAAGAGAAATAAGGCAGTGATGGAGGATATGGCACTGCATGTACATTCTGCAGGCTGCTTTGCAGCTTGCCTCATTTTAGGAATGGGTTAGCCTTCAGATCCCAGCTATCAGGTAACAGCCGATGGCTGTCAGTTAATAAATACTGCACAAACACAGAGAAGTTGCTAATCTGATACCTGACACTTGCATCAGCTGCAGCCCGTAACGAGGTTTTCCTTTCTTCTATAATTAATGTAAATGAATACTGTGTGACAAAGCAAAGAAATAGACCTTTCCTTGCTGGAATCAGCAAATGTATTGTATGGCAATGAAAGTTACAAGATTAAGCTTTTTACCTGTTTAAAATATTCTCTGCAGCTCTGCTCTTCGTATTGTGGGAACTGTGAGCTATGTGATTAATAGCCATTTTTGTTACTTAACCAAATGTAAAGAAGCAGGTGACAGTATCTGGGGAAAACACTGAAAGGTTACTCAGAAGGGATATACTGAAGCTGATTTGGAACTTACGGAGAATTTAGGTATGTTCTAAGTATTACAGCATTACATCAGTCAGTTTTTTATAAGGATGCTGAATGATGTATTTGAGGCTAGTAGTAGAGACCACGTGAGAATGATAATAGAACTTTTTCTGTCCAAATTGGGATCAAAATTAAACTTACGTTCAGTACTGAAATCAGGAGGCCTGGATGATCTCTGCTGCAAAATAATAGCAAGTGAAATCATAAATACACAAGACATAATATTTAATGGATCTGTCAATGCCACTTTTAATGACTGGAAAAAAGGAACACAGGCTCAATATGAAAACAAATGAAATGTTCAAGTTGAACGAAAATGTTCCATCTCCTTAGTATGACTTCAGTACTACAAAAAGTTATATTTTGATGGACATGATGGCTGAACCTAAAGTAAAAAGAGAGAAAAAAAACATAGATTTGATCCCCGTGTAAATTATGTCAGGCTAATCCATAGGATAGCAATATAGGAGACCTGATTTTACCCATTTTTAATATAGTATCATATCTAGCATAGTGTTAAAATACAGGAGAGTACAATTTATTAAGGTGGTGAATAACAGAAGAATTGAGAGGTGGATAAGGCACTTGGAGGAGACTGTAAAAAGTTGGAAGTGGGAGTCAGTGGGTTGGACAGAAGTTGCCAGTGCAGCTCAAGCAGGTGTTGCCAGATTTGATTCTGAAAACCAATTTTTGCCAATGACAATCCCAGACTAAGAAGGTCTTTTCAGGTGGTGTTGAGCAGCTGTACTTTTACTGCAAGCTAGTTTCTCATTCCTTTGTTCCTGGACCTGCTGAAAAAAAAACCAAAATAGGATCTTTCCTTTAAAGAAGTCTTATGATTTTAATGTTGTAACACTTGGAAATAATGTTTAAGAACTCTTTTCCCAATGTGGGTCATTGCTTGCATTTTTCAATATACGTTACCAAACATTTGGTAGCGTTGAGTTGACATGAAGTCCACTACAGCTTTTTAATGCAAAAATGATAATAACATCTCCTGTTTATAGACTCATAGAACCATTTTTCTTGGAGAAGACCTCTGAGATCATAAAGTCCAACTGTTAACTCAGCACCAGGGTCAGGCTGACAGGCCTGTAGCTTCCTGGATACTCCTTCCTGCCCTTCTTGTAGATGGGCATCCCATTGGCTAACCTCCAGTTAGCCAGGACTGTTGATAAATGACAGAGAGTGGCTTGGTGAACTCCTCTACCAGCTCCCTCAGTACCTTTGAGTAGGTCCCATCTGACCCCATATACTTTTGCACATTAAGTAGAGCACCAGGTCACTAACCATTTCATCCTGGACTGTGGGGACTGTATGTTCATTATCATATAATATAAATATTTACTTGCATTATTATATTAATATAAAATAAGTCATTGTGACACCAGAAATATTTTGCAGTAAATGTATTGATTATTTAATTCCTGCAACTTCTTATAGCAAAGAAAACCTTTCTTCATTTTTGCTTCTGATAATTACCAACTTAAGGCATTTTTCACAGTATCTAGTCTGCTAATTAATGACAATACTGAAGGATGGGCATCTGATAATGAAAAATAATTTGCATAAGCTGCCTGCTGGAATGAAAGAGCAACTCTCCTTGCAAATCCACTATAAATAAGCATAAACTAAAAGATTAAATTTAGATCTTCAAAGCCACCTAAGGGATTCTTGGCTTTGAAAATCTCAGCCATGATGTGTACTAGTATAAGTGAGAGCAAACCAATTCAAATGCATAACAGCATGGGGAGAAAAAATTAACATGTGTAAATAATTTAGAAACGAGGCTGTTCTTTGGAGGACTAGCTATATTAGCTTCATCGTAATAGTTGTTCTCTCAAACATTGCTGGGAGCTGCTGCATTGCAATAACAGCTCATCCAGACCCAAGAAATGCCTCTGTACTCTGATTTGCAGGCATATCCTTTGGTAAAATAACTCTCCCACACAGAGAGGTGGAAAGATGTGACTGCCTGTGGTGAGAAAAATATTTGGGTCTTCATTTAAGTCCCTACAGTGAGAACATTTGGGAATCTGAAAGGGCCAGGGATGATAAATAGGAAATTTTTATTGGGGTTGTGGTTTAGAGTATACTCAGAAAGAGCACCTATTGCAGGCCTTCAAAATTGCATTGGATGTCATTGTAGTGTTGCTACATAAAGGCAAATGAGATATTATTCAGATGCTTATACTTACTTTGTCTATAACATAGCAGAAAAACTAGCAGAAAAGAGCTGTCAGACACAGAAAGAAATCTGTGGGTCTTTGTCATACCCAGCAAGAAAGAGAAACTAGAATGTTGCAAATCTTGTTGCAATTTAGTCAACCCAGTTTCCATCTTTTAATGAAGGTGGTATTTTCCTCCTTCTTTCTACCTTTCCACAGCAATGGATAAAAAGCAAACATCTTACAACTGCTCATATGCCTAAAATTAGAGTTGACTGACACGTTCTCAGTAAATTCTCATTTAATTTAATCTGCTGCCATTCATTTAACTCACTTTAAAAATTCTTTTTAAAAATGTTGCAACCCTGTCTCCTAGAGAATCTAAAAAGCTGCTGCTGAATCTTTTCTGCTTTTTCACCACTACTTTTCTTTCAGAAAGATTTCTTATTGCTTTCTGTTCCAAATGATTTTTTTTTTTCTGCATGACTTTTAACATTATTTAGTATGTGCTAAGATCAGGGTACCTGTGCACAGTATATTGTTGGGAACTCAAGATTTTTGGTAGGGTCCTTGCACCTATTACTTGTATGGTGATATCCCTTAGTCTCTGTTTAATGACTACTATGAGTTTCTTCAGTTACAGACTGAAGGCTAACCTGAAGGAGACTGATTGTTATTTCTTTTCTGTTTTGAAGTTTGCTTTTCTCCACATTTTTCCAAGTAGCAAGTGGAATAAAGGTGGGACAAAATGTCAGCTAGTGAGGAAAAATAGGTAAAAACATGACATGGTATTGCCTTTTCATCCATTCTTCCCTGGACCTGTCAAACATCATGCTAAACAGATGGCAGAGGCAGCACTATGCCACGGGAGAGCTTTTGATCTTTGGTGCAGACTTTCATAGCAAAATTGTCCAATCACCTTGTAAGCAGGCAAAATGCCATAGCAACAGATGAGGAGGAGTGGGAGTAGCCATATATCATATCTGTTTGTTGAGCTGAGACTGTCCAGAGGGCTTTGGGTTCAAATAAACAGCTTGCCTGTACTTGGTGCAACAAAAGGGCAAGGAAAGAAGGGGTTTCAAAGCTAAGTATATTCTTCCATGTTCTTATGCTACACATTGACATTGGAAAAATGTTACATGCTCTTTGATAAAACTTAGAGCAGCATAACAATAAATCTGTTAACAACTGGATTTCATGGTAGATTGTTTCCCAAAACATAGGTCTGCTCTGCTATGTTGCCATACTACCTCTGATGTTCCCATATGATGAAGCTGCAAGTAGGATGCTTAGGAAACCACCAAAATGTGAACATTCACTTTAAAAGTCTGTGTTTGTCAAGCTTCTGGATTAATCTGTCAAGATTTATTGTTTCTTGTGCGACAGACAGCAAAATAATGTTCTGTTTTGTAATCAAGGTCCTGAGACTATTTCAGTGTGTTTTAGTTAGTAATACACAGTGGTGTTTTCTGTCACTAGACATGTTTTGTATTCCAGGTTTCATGATAAGCATTTATTTCAGTGCATAACGGGAGTAGATTTTTATCTTTGCATAGTCATATTCAAACAAGAGGGTAAATAAAGATACTGCATTACATGCCATGTATTTTTGTTTAATAAGACTTTCTCAGTGAAGAAAGTGAAAAATTTCATGGCAATTGCCATAACAATAGGGCTTTCAATCTCACTTTGGTTTTGCAACATAGTATTAAATACTTATATAAATGCTGTTCAGGAGCAAAGCACAAACACATCTACATTGTCTTATTGTTTCTTCATACAGAAAGAGATTTCTTATGGCAACATGTTCTAATAATTTCTCATGTCATTCTAAGCATAAAATTATTGAAAAAGCTTAAATATTTTAAAGATTAGGCCTGTGCCATTCAGTAGAAATGTAATTTACCTCAACTGAAATAGCAATGAAGAAATCAGAGAATTAAATAGAATGTGCAAATGTTGCTAGAAGCTTTTGAAGTATTTTATCAAAGGATATAATTTTCAATAAAATTATGAAAACTTTACAGAAGGATAAATCAGAGATCAAAAATAATATAACTTGAAAATGGTATTAATCTGAGAAAACTGTATTTACTCCTTTCAAACACATAGTCACGCAAGAATGTTTGAGTAGCAATTTTACTAATGAATGTCATGATTCTCTTATTTTTTAGCATCCTTTCAGCAACCAGCTTGCAGATTCAGATAATTGTTTTGATACTTCTATTTTCCGTTGAAAAAAAACCCTCTTTTAAAAAAAGTCTAAAATTATGCTAAACCATAAAAAAAAAGAATGAAAAAATAGAACCCTCCCCAATTCCCCACCCCTATTTTTGACATGATAAACGATTACTTTTAATGTCTTGAAACATATTTTTAAACATCTGAATTGTTAAATACACTAGCTATGAGAAATGCTATCAGAATTTGACAGCAATTGAAAATATCAAACTACATTTGTTTTTTCATTACCTTTTTCCTTTTTTCTTTTGTTCCCCCCCCCCCCCCCCCCTTTTTTTTTTTCCTTTGACAAAAGAATGGAGAAGTTCAGCCTAGTTTACAAAGTAGTCTGAGAATCCCTGGAAAGCAATGACACAGGAATGTAAACCCATTCAAAATTTTACTTACACTTTTGTACAGAAACAATTTTGTTAAATCTTCTGATATTAATTCTCAAAATACTCAAATAATCTTTTTCTGTGCTGACTTAGTGAAGGATATAAATTATAGATAGTGATTCAACATATTCTTCTACAGGTACTTTCTCCAGACTGTATGTTACTTGTGTTCCTTTTGCATTCGTAGAGGGAGACATTTTATGAGGAAAATCAATGCTAAGAATGCTGAATAAGAAATAAGCACCTCTTTTTTCTATTTCTCTGCCCACTGTCTTTGAGCAGTTGTCCTTCTGCATTGCTCTAATTTGCCTGTACAACTGATTTTTCATAGTGGTCCAAGCAGATTGTGAATATTTGCCCAATAAATTTGTTGAATTTTAGTAAAAACAAAACCCCAAGACCTTGACAGTAAAGTTTCAGATGAAACACGTTTTGTTATAATAAATAAGCATGTTCCAATGGAAAGCCTTTCTTTATCTCTAAACTGGTGAGTCTACATAGGAATACTGGATCCTTTCCATTCCTTCCATTACTTTTTGTTAGCATGTTCCAAAGATTTCCAGTACCATTGTAGAGATTATTTTCCCTTCCTTTTTGGGGTATTTAATTAATCAGAAGCAACTAGTAATCACCTTAGAATTTATTATCCCTTTTACTGACAGTAGGATTCTGTACTTTAAATATTGTATTTTAATTTTGTATGTAAATTCCCTATCTTTTTGTTTTGTTTTGTTTTAAAAAAGCATGATCCTATGGATCAAGACTTTTTCTGTCTGGTTTTCAAACCCTGGAAAACAACACTTCAAAAACTATTAATAAAAACCTATTATCACGTGGTCAGCGTAGCAATATACTCAAGCATGAATGATTTCTAGAATTTGTGGCTGAATTTCCTTCAGCTGTAAAGATGAAACTGAAACTGTAGAAAGGAAAAGAGAAAAGACATCAGACAGTAACTAGCTGAACAGTTGTTCTGCTTATTCATGTCTTTTTATTTTCTCTTCTGTTTCTGCAAGACAATTCAGCATGAAATCTTTGTGGCAAGTATCTGCCTTAGAACTTAACAGTGTAAGGACAGGTAAAATCCTAAAACACTTTCAAGCCCCTCCTCACCTGCCCTTCAAGGTCATTCTGTTTTCTTGCTGTTCTGAGCTGTAGCGAAGATTTCTCAGTCTCTTCATGTTCAGATGCAAATTCAGAGTTGAGTTCAGCAAATGGTTTCTTACTTACCCCTTTTCTTTTTCCTGGGTACCCATTATTACTGGATGTAACAATTTCTCTGAAGCTGCCACTCTGATTCCACTGTCTAATTAGCAAAAATCAGTGGTAAAAGAGGTCTCACAGGCTCCTCTCTGAATCTTTAGATTTCCTATTCATGTTTTGATTTTTGCTTAACAGTCTATAGACCTCTTGCTGTGTTCGTAAGTGGTCCACTTATCTGACCTTTTGAATGAGAATTTTTTTGCTGACTTTTATTTTTAAAGATTTTTTCACTTTGGACGCAATTTTTTCAAGACAACTCATCACTGGCCCAACTCTTCTTGCATTATACATAGGTAAAATAATAGGAGATAAAGCATGCTCAGTACTCAGTATGTTTTAAAATCCTAGCCATGAAATTTCTCCTCACCTCTCTGTAATCAGGTCACCCCAGTAAAACCTCATTTGTTTGTTCATCTCAAAAGTCCTTCACAGAAACCATTCTGTCAGCAAATGTGCTCATTTTTTTTCACAGCAGGTTAAAGTTCATGAGAAGAGATGAAGTCTCTGCAATGGTCAGCCTCCAAATTAACGTCATTCTGTCAGGAATAGATCTAAGGTTTAAATATATTTAAGCTAGAAGCCAGATTAGAAGTGAGACCAGTCTGCAGATACTAATTAGCAATGTGGCTATTTTTAGTCTTATTATCAATTAGCCAGTAGTCATGTTTTGTACCATGGTCATTTGTGTAGCTCCTCAGAAAAAGTGCCCACAGCAGATATTCAGAAAAATGCATGAGGATTTATAGCTGAAGGAGATTTTTGTGTTTGGCTAAGAAAAATTGAATAAAAGCAATCAACAACAGTGCAATATTGACAAGATCCAGGTCTAACTATTGGGATGAGCATCCAGACTCTGTTATATTTTAGGATTTTTACCTCTTTCCTTGAAGTGTTCTTACTTCATCCTTGACTATCAACAATATTGTAGATATTGGTAGCATATCTTTAATGGTTATTTACAAAATGGTGAAGAAAGGGCAAGAGAGATTGCCCTACCCACGATTTCCCTGAATTCAATTTTGACCTAGACTAAAAAGGTTGCCCCTGTTGCATATAGTTCTGATCCTTCTGAAGAAAATAGCAAAAGTTAGCATATGTACTCTGGTAAGTACACTCTGTTGTCAACTACAGAGGTTTAGCTTAAATGGATAATGATCTGGACTTGGGGTGAGGGGTCTTTTTTGTGAACATTTGAAAGTGGTTATTTCTCATGTTCAGGGCCAGGGCATATGCACTACTGTTAGATTTAAATACGCATTTGTAGTAAAAGATGTTTAAAATTATTAGGTGATGAGCATTCTGTTTTCTTTTGCTGTAAATTGAGATTTTTCTTCTATATCGATTTTTTAGATAAGGTTTATAAGTGTGCAGTGTGTAGTACAACAAATAAAATCTTATTTGTGGGCAACATAATGCTAATTCTTTTATTATTGGCTGTCTGAAGTGGGCTGCCAAAGTGTTCCGGTTTGGAGAAAGCAATTTAATGACTCCACTTGACCTTTTTTGCCAAAATGTTGGGTCATTGAAAGCTGGCCCAACACATTTTAAGGATGAATGCTTAAAAATCTAGAAATCTTCAGAGTATTCAGACATAGGTTTCCTTTTCTGAGTCTCTGGGTGCTGAATTAGGCAAAGGAAAAAAATCTGACAGGCAAACACTATAAAAATGGAGCAGATAGTTTCACTAAAATAGACAGCGAACATTGTTGGTCACTCCATCCATCTGCAAACAGCAGCACTGAGATGTAATATGCTAAAGGTAGTATTGCCAGCAGTGAAAAATTATTTCATCATTTACTTGCTAAAGGTGAAATGGACTGCAGGTTCATGTCAGAGAAGGGAGAAACAATGTTAACATGCAAATATGTCTTTAATTAATTTTTAAAGCAGTAACACAAGCGTGTGGATGCAACAACGTGCCATTGTGTCTTTAAAAAAAAAAAGGAGGGAGAGAGAGATATTTTTTCTAAAATTAGAGTTTAATACAGTCTCTGGTGAAACTTTCCTAGAGGAGACAATGGAAAGTAATCTCTTTACCTCATTATTTTTAAAAAATATAGATATTTCCTAATATTCATAGTTCTAAAAGGCTTTAATGTTGAATCACTTGAAGAAAAGGATTAATACAAAATTCATAAAAAGATGGGGGGTGGGGGTTGTGTCCAAAAGTCTTTTCAGTTAGATCAAGTGTATGCAAAGCAAACCCGTAAGGGAATGTCTATATTCAGGTTTATACAATTTTGATTAACCCAAAAGGGTGTTTTTTCTTACTGCCTTCTACAGGAGTGTGAGACTGCAGAGAAATGAGAAATGATAACGCCATTAGAGTTTACATGTAGGTCCACATTTAGCAAACCTGGCAAGCATGAAGAGAAATACTTCCTTGAGTACTCTGCTGAAAGACACCCTTAGTTCCCATCCTTGAGATTGATGTGTACTGTAGTCACTTAAATAATGTTTTGTAATCCCACTGCAAATGGAAATTGATTACAACAGCTGTAACTGATTTGGCTTTCTCTGTATATTCAAGACATCTTTTTTGGCGTATTTTTTCTGGTAATGTAACATAGGTCAATGTTTTAGTTAATTTAAAATGTGTGTAAGCTCTGAACCTCAATTTAGAAGGTAACAGCAACCTGCAACCTCATTTAGTTGTGTATCCTTTAATATGGCAGTTTTGGAGGGTGATTATGAAGTAATAGAAAAATAAATAGGGAAAATATATGTTGGCATTCACCATTTTAGTACATACACTAAATACATATATCTAATATGCAATTCTATTATTAGAACTAACAGGTCAACATATACAGTGAACTTGAATGCAAATGGTGATATTTTTATTGCATAATTTTGCAGGTGTAATTCATTCCCAGAAGGTGTCCTGCCAGAATTTTATGCAGCAATGTAATATTGAATCATCTGTATTATTGGTAGGTGGTATTCTTGTCCAGGTGCATCAGTGCCAAGAACACTCCTCCCTTCCCACTCCGCCTCAGTCCTGCTTTTGTGGGCTTCTCTTCCCATCCCTTCTGTCACTTCTGCTCTCATTTTACCTTTCCCTTGGTCAAAGCCCTGTCCCTCGCAGCAGCAAAATTAAACTGTTCAAAAGATTGGAATCATCTTAGACTGAATCCAAATGACCTAACCTAACCCTATACAGTGGAAGGTTGATCTCTCTGTACTATAACACTATTTTATCTGAAAGTTATTTGTCTTACTTCTGCAGATGTTACAAATTACTGATTAAAGCTCAATGATGCTCAAGCCAATCCTGGCACTGTCTAATCTTATTTTTCCTCCTATCCATATTTCAAACTTCTGGCATTTTATCTAGCTTTATTGAAAATGTAAAGTTTGTTCTCAGGCCTCTTAAGTTTTATTTCATGCTCAGTTGTGGATATTTTTTTGTCATTTTGTTATTTTGGAATGTCTTGCTGATTAAAGAGCATTTATTTTCATAATTACATGTTTCATTTTTGGTACATTAACCGATAGCATATGTACAGAATTATGAATATTATTTGAAATAAATAAGTACATCTGACTAGCTGTCCAGATAAAATAAAAGTATTATGCTTTGATTGCATTTATGCTGCTTTTGATAATTATGTATGATGAGTAAGGGATCTTTTTTTTTTTTTGGCATAAAAAGAAAATTACAGATACGTATTAGGGAACTTTGAACTTGCTAATGTATGTGAAACAAACTTTATTCTAAAATCTATACTCTACCTGTCACTGAAAAGAAAGTATGTCTCACTATTTGTAAATAATGTATGATGGAACAACATTGTCATAACAACTTTGAACTTCATGAGCTCTGAGTGGGATTCAGCCAAAACACTAGTGACAGAAATATGCATGCATGATGCTAAATAATTTAGAAGAGCTTGAAAAATAGAGTATTGTCATGGACAACCTGTGAATAGAACAAAATACTGAATACAATAAATAGGTAACTTCCAAGAAATTATTTCAGTTATTTTTAGTGCTAGGTCAAGTTTGATTTGCACATATATGTGACTTAATGGGACAAATCAGGTGCTTAATTTTAAACATAAGATTAAGTGCTTCACTGGATCAAGACCCTGTTTGATAGTACCTTGTCCTCTGGCCTATGCTAATTCATTTTCTGGTTGATTACAGTGGTCTATAAAGAGTGTGAAATTGCGTTCCTTTGGAATTTTCTCACTGTGATAGCAATGTGTGCATCTTTTGAAGGTTATCTGCCCAGGATTCATCATCTGTGGTAGAGTGAGATTCTCCTCCCTGTATTTCTTTCATGAATGGGAATTTATACATTTTAGCTCTATTCAGGGCTGAATAGAAGCAGCAGTTTTCTGTCTCACTTCCCTGAGTTCTTGAAATTACTTTTCAAGCTGGGACATGTTATGAGGGGTTTCTGCCATATCCACTGTTACATAGAGGTTGAATGAGTTTGCTGGAACTTCTGTTGTTAGTGGCACAACTACAATTGGTTTATCTTTGAAACCTATTAGTTAAGGGGATACTGTAAAGAAATTATTGTTGAAGCCTCATATCTGAAAGGCGTTTACTTATGAGACCTACAAAACTTCACCATTATCATCTTTGTCTCAGGCTATGCCAGCCTGCTTAACAGGCTGAGAAAAAGAAGGGTGAAGGGACACACACACACCCTGCCTAAAGCTTTTCTGATACATGAAGTGCTGACACAGGCTCTGTTCAGGTTCTTGGCACAACAACCCTTTCCCAAATGTGCCAGTTGATTTGCAAAGCAGGCTGCTGCCCTCGCGGACAGGGAGTCAGGACCAAGAGATGTGTTGGTCTGTACTAGGGATAAAGGTTTCTTTAAGGATAGGGATAAAAAGGATTCCCACTTGGCGTGTTGGAGAAGTCAGGAGATGATCAGAAAGGGAATTCTTTTGAGAAAGGATCATCATTTCCAAACATCCTTACGGGAAGTTCATCTGTGTGCCTTTTGGTTTTTACATTTTATGAAGGATGATTGATAGAATCATAATTCAGCATTAATCTCTAACCACCTTACCACATCAGATTAAGGAAGCTGGTGAGAAAAGGCATGTATTCAGCCCTGTTGTTTGCATCTGGATGCTATCATGACTGTCAGATGGTGGTCAGTCTTTATAATTATGAAAAATCAGATGTATGCCCTTTTACTGTATACTTCTGGCTTAAGACATTTATTTTGCTTATAGAGAAGATGAAATGGTCTGCAGAGGAACGAGAAAGCAGCTGGAGGAGTGTTTTTTCCTCCAGCTGGCCTGCTTGCTGGAGAATAGGAATGGAGTTTACCAATTCCAGTCTGACTAGCTCTCTGAAATGAGCGGACGAACCCACGAGTTTAGTTCATGCTGCAGAAGACGTACCTAATACTTGAAAACCTTTATTCCCTGCAGGTTGTGCTGAAGAACAGTTGAACTTCAGTTTCCCAATACTGCAGCTGAATCCTAAATGGCACCATGATTGAGGTTCACAATCTCACGTGATCTAAATATTTTACAGTCATTAGCTTCCCAGCATTTATGTCAAAATACAAAGTACGTATTACGAAGAACATGAACCTGTTTATCCTCAGAGAAAACTGGGATTTCCATCCAACCTACATGAGACATTTCATAATAAAATAATATGATTCTTTAGAACAGATTATTCTTAATTGTGCCTTCTTGCACAGCTTTGTAACCTTCCAGTTTTCTTATAGGAGAAAA
This sequence comes from Falco biarmicus, assembly GCF_023638135.1. NCBI lineage: Eukaryota > Metazoa > Chordata > Aves > Falconiformes > Falconidae > Falco > Falco biarmicus. Next base: position 16,573,257 of record NC_079300.1, on the reverse strand, counting down.
TATCTGACTACTTCTGAAAACTACATCTTTAGGTTTAGATTCTCATTCTGTCTTTTATGCCTTTCATTTTCTGCTCATTCAATCAGTCAAACATGCTAGACAGCACCAGCTGTCTCCCAAGGATCTAAAACTTTCTCTGTGCTCAGTAGGAGATCAGCTGCAGACCAAGAATAACAGGAAATACATTATTTATGTTCTCCATTCCTTCTGAGCTGGCAGCTCCAGAATTCTGGGAGGTGTAAACTGTATTGAATTTTCCATGTGTCGATGTAAATTGCAACATGCTCTTATTAAACATTCTGGAAGTCTTGAAAATATTTCTGTTATAGGTTTATCTCCACCTTTTCCTCTGTTCTCTCTCTCTCTGTGCCCCCCCCCCCCCCTTTTTTTTTTTGTTCTCTTCTGAATAAGTTATTTATGCTATTCTGCAAAAAAATAAGTTGATAAATGTTTACTCTACCTAATATTTGCTTTATGATTCTCCCCATTCCTGTCCTCGGTTAAAAAAAAAAAAAAAACAAACAAAAACCAAAAAGGCAAAAAACTTCATACTGTGAAGACCTAAGATGTCCCTAGGACAACACTTACAAAACTACTGGATAAATTGGCCATGCCTAGCTGTACCTGGCCAGATTGGCTAGTGGTGGCCATGAGATACGGCACTCTATGCAGATATTTGACTGGAGGAATGCATGTACAAAAATATTTTGATTTTTAATATCCACATAAGTTGTAAAAACAGAAGAAAAGAAAACCTCCATAGCTGTCCGCAATGTTGATTTCATTTGTTCAATTTAATTTAGCCTAAGCTGCTTAGTGTTTTACAATAAACAGAGAAAGCACCCTGGCAGCACAGTTGCCCTCCTTCTGAAAGGCCGCTGAAGAGCCTGCATACAGCTTCAAGCGTATGCAAGCTTTGTTTTACTTGTAAAAATAACAATAAAACAGAGTTTCTCACTGCTGCATATTCAGACTGAATAGATTACTCCATACACCTGTCATTGCCTCCCCTCTAACCTGACGGGTAGTGTGATTTGTTTGAGAATATTGGTGAAGGGTCAGATTATACTGTGGGAAAAGAGTTGAAGCAATTTCTGACCTAATTCCAGTACGAGACATGAAATGCATTTCAGGAAGAATGCTTTCTGTCAGCAGGTGGATCAATTTCTACAGTAGTGTAAGGAATGCATGCTTGGTTTTCAGGTTTTAATTAGCATTCCAGTGATCTTGATGAGCTGATTACGCAGTTCAACTCTACCTCTCACAAATGACACGTTTGTAAAACAGGCTGCTGCTTTTCTGTGCTATGCAAGAAAAAAAGGCCTATCTGCCACACAGACAGAGCTGCTTCTTGACTTCTTTAAAAATCTTTTTGGAGTATGTCAGTCAAAGAGTAGAGGTGATATGCAAACCAGGTCTCTAGCGTCTCAGTTTTTGAGTTATGCTTTCTGAGTTCTTAGCATGATGACAAAACTAATCTGACCTTTTAAATATAAAAACATATTTCTTGTTCTCTGGTCTGTGGAGGTAGTCTTCAAAATATGCATTTTACGTTGGTGTTTTCTCTCTTGCTTTCTCCTTTTTTTCCCCTTTCCTCTTGTTCTCCTCCTGCTTTGATGTTCTCCTTGGCCTGATCTATGTCCTTTCTCTCTGCTGTGTTACACTTTCTCTCCTTATGTTCTTTTTGTCTCTTTTACTTTAACGGCCAGATATTATCTTCCTCTATACAGAGAGCAATTTGATGTATTTTACTTCAAAAGCAAGTGCTGTTTGACCAAACACCATTGTGTTAATAAAAAAGCAGAGAAGAGACTCTTTCTTCCTAATCAGTATGATGAATCCTGGCTATTGTCTGGCTTTTAAACCATAGTAATGAAGCCATAGTGTTTAATGGTTATGTCCAAATTAGCAATACTGGTTTTTCTAAATCTTTTTAGCTACCCTGGTAATATCTGTATAATACAATACAAGAACATCCATATTCTAGATTAGTTTATTTTATGTGATTAAATAGTAAAATATAGATTTCATATATGTGACATCATTCTACATCTTTATTAATCAAAATGCAATATATTGGAGTAGTATTTTTTATTCATTAGAAATGAAATAAAAAGGACGAATGTGTCTTTCACTGCCTGTTGCAATAAGAAGATGAAATATTGTGTCATTATTAATGTATTCATTATATGCATTTTTAATGACTTACATCAATAATAATGCATAAAACTAAGCTTAGATAAAGCAACAGAAAATGCATCTTGATTCTATTTCACATAGGCAAACAAATGGCAAGAATTGTAAAGGGTTCTGCAAGACTTTTAGTGGTAATGTTCTTTAGAAAGTGAATTCTGCATCTGTGTGTTTTGGAATCTGTATAGTGTTAAGAACTGATACAGGTTCTGTAAGCCATATTTTAATAATAGTCTCATTTTAATTATATCTACCTGTATTATTGTTCTGAAGTACAATGGCTAAATGCCCTTTCTCTCCCAGTGTATCTATAGTAATTTACTCTGCTTCCTCAACTACAATACTAGGCATCCTTTTTTTGTCTAAAGTTGTGTATTACCAGTGGTAGTTGGGAAAGGGGAACCCTTGGGGCTTTTTGCTTTTATTTAATACTTAAAACTATATGCACACTCAAATATGCATATAGATGTCAATCTATATATTGTATTAATGTAATTATAAAGATTGTGTATAATTTATATATAAACTGAAAATATTTTCAACTGTGGGCAATCAATTAAATGTGCTTCAGGATTATTACTTTGGATTTTGATAGCTTAATAGGGCATAGGCCCTATAATAGGGCATATTATCTTCTATGAAGATGAAATTTCTACAGGGTAGTAAAATTTCAGTGAAGTAAAGTATAGTTCCTTCAAAAAAATAGTCAACTTCAAAAATAAACTAATTTCAAATTCAAAAGCGATAGCTTCCCTTAGTCTTATTTCTATCACAAAGGAGATGAGAAGGACATTGGAGATTAGTGTCATGTTTAGATTAGATCTCTGCAAAAAATATAAACACTAAACAACTAAAGCTGCTTTCTTGAAAGCAATTTAAGCCAATCAGATATGGACAATCCTCTTCAGGAGTTTCACATCAACTTCATTTCTGTTTAGGTTAGCGCTGTGCCTCCCTTCTGACCAGGAATACCTGACAGGAAAAAAAAAGTTCCTCAGTGTGGTCCAGTCAATATTTGACTGGGATAAAAAGTAAATCTTGAAGAATATATTAAATATAAGTAAAATGGGGGTTTTTGTGAAGAGATAATTAAACATTTCCATTTCACTGGAAATACTTCTATGTTAGGAGGTTTTCCACTCCTCCATTGGTCAAAAAATCCATATCTTCAACAAAATAGAAAATTCAAGAAATTTTGGTGCTATAATGCTGAAATGTTATCCCCTGAGTTTTTAATTAGCATTTTCTTTTCCCTATGAAAACCACCGAAAAATATATATCCTTTTTTTCTGAAATGCTTTGTTCCACTTGACACCGAGCAGCAAACCACTTAATTTGTGTTGTGCTGTTACTGGTTTATGTTAGTTCATGTGCCTATTTTACCAACAAATGCAAAGGTATTTGACCAGCCTACCATTACTTTGGAAGAAAGCCACAGTTTGTCAGCATGCCCTAAGTGAAGACCAAGCCTGTGGACATCTGAGCTAGTGGCAGATTGGTGTCACACTGTTGCACAAAAAAAACCCCCAACCTAATAATCTTGATTTCAACAAAGCATTTTGATTTGGGTTGATTTAGCCTATAAAGGTTACAGCTTAGCTACATTCTTCCTCTCTCCTTCATGGTTTAAAGCTTTGGAAATTTTGAAGAAACAACATAGCTGAATATTGAGAGAATTTCCTTCTAGCTTGCACTTTTTTCCTCTGCTTTTATATTCAACATCTCTGGAGATAAAATGCAAGACATGAGCATATTCTGGATATGATTTTTCAATCGATTCTTTTAGCCTAGCTTTTCTTAGGAACAGTTTTCTGTTCCAACACATCATCATATTTAAGACATCACAGAGCAGGAAATTATTGGATTAAATCTTAATTCCATTGAATTCAGTGAGAATTTTTCCCTCATTGATACTTGTAGGACTAGGATTTTGCACCTCCAGCACCTGTGCAGAGCAAGAATCCCTTATCTTGTTGGACGGCCAAGACAGAGTCTCTGTCCTCCTCTTTTTTGAGCTTACTTCAGTCAGAATTTGCTTTTTCCTCTCATACAGTCAATGTTATATAAAAGCCATATTATTTTAATTTCGATTTTGAGACTGTCATTCATACTGAGCATCAATGAGTACATTTACTTGGCTTCAAATATATTCTTCCATCTGGAAAATTGTAAAATACTCTTGGTTTACACTTTCTCTATGAAACGATGTCTTTCCCACCTGCATGCTGTCATCACAGAATTTGTAGATGCACACCAAAATAAAAATGCTGACACCTACTGCTAGTTTTCAGGTAAAAATCATAGAATGAAGCATGAAACAATTTAATTTTTGAAAGTTCTTTTAAAGTTTCTACATTAAAAAGGTTTGATTATCAAAATAGCTTAGATAACTTGTACCAGAAGGTACATGAACTGAGGGGTTCTTTTTCCTCCTGTATATGTGTTACTATGAGTATTAAAATAATTTAGAGGAACAATCCCTGTAAGATATAAATAAAAGAAAAATTAATATGAAACTATTTTTTTCTGCATTGATATAATTTTAAATTGACCAGTTTTTATGTCCCAAATTAATTTTTCTTGTTCTTTTGATTTTACAAAATTTTGATAGAAATTATTTTATTTTTTTTAATTCATAAATATTTTTTTAATAAACTAAACACTGTTGACAAAAATTATACCAAACCTGCATAATCAGTGTAAAGTGCATAGCCTTAAAGATCTCATCAGTAGTCTCCACCTGTCTGAAATACCACCTCATCATATATCCCATTAGGGAGTTCACACTGGAAAAAATTGGACAAAACTATATTTGGGGAATAAATACATTTTTAATAGGCTGGGGTTTAAAAGTAAAAAAGTCCTGGTTCTAGCCTTGGTTAACCATTTGCATTTAAGTAATGGAAACTTTCCACATTACCATTGTTGTCCCATTTTAAAATGGCAAGACAACCAAGAGGATAATCAGAATTTCAGAGTGTCATCTGTAGTAAAAAGAAAATATTTCAATTGTAGTACAGAGACATTGATGTAGATTGGCTTTTAGCAGGAAATCACGTGAAGTTCACCCTTACACAAAGAACTGCCTACAAGGCCAAAAATGTAGCTGATTTTCAGTAAACTGCAGGTGCTGTCGAGCACTTTATTGACTTGCTTTTTGTGTATCAGTGTAGAAGTTCTGTGGATTTGTGACACACCAATGTTGTTCTGTAAGCCGAAAGCCTCAAACTTGCCCATAGATTTAAAGGATGAATGTGCTCAGTTCCTAGCATGAGACAGGCAACAGACATAAGCAACATAACGCTATAAACTAAATTCAGCTGTTTCAAGCAGTTCCCTTTTATCCTTAAATGAAGGGATTCTCTAATGAAGAGTGAATATGGAAAAAAGGCAAAATACTTTGTTGTTTTCAGTGAGGCATATTTCCAATATGTCTTGTGAAAGAAAACCAAGCTACAAATAAATCTAAGGTGTATCTTGTCCAATATTCCACTGAAATCCTAATGAATCCTCTGGAAGGATCTTTCTTTGGTTCCTAAACTTTTCTCACTCTCCCCAGTATAGAAATAGACTACAAATCACATTCAGAAATAGCAATGTAAGCCTTTCAGGCAGAAAATTTTGTATATATCTAATTCTTTTAATTACAGATGTCAGTGGATGGGTGGGTGGGCAGGGGACAGACACAGGATCAAAAAGGAAATGGAGTCAGGAAGGCAGAGAAGCTATTACACTTGTTCAGCTGAAGGCTAAAGAAAGCATTCACATCCTGCTTGAAAACCCACTGCAGTCATAAAAGTCTATCAAATGACTCCAGTAAGCTTTAACACTGTAGTATGCTTCATTTGCTGGCAAGCATCCAAGCTATATATTTACATATTCTGCAAAAATAGAGCTTAAGCTGTCCTGTAGTACTATCTAGATAGGGAGGTTATTTTTTTTGCTTAAAAAAACCACAACAACCCAACTGTTGAAAGACTGAAATGAAAATGGTCCTCAGCCATATAAAATTTAAGTCCTGCAATAGTAATTCAAGTAATTCTATTATGTACATCAAGCTTTCTGATAGGCAATATTAGTGGAAATACTTTTCTCATCAAAACCTCATTCAGTTACAGCAGAAGCGAGAGAGAAAAGAAAGCTTTGTATAAAATTGGCATTGGAGCTGCCAATTTTATAGGAGCTTGCATCCTCCAGGAATGGCAGACATAATGACTAAACGAAATAAAACTAGATGAGATGCCTGAAATAGAAAAGTTCCTTTTAGATTATTATGACTTTAGACAATAATTGCCTCAGATGTACTGCTAAAGCAAGACATTCAGGCATAAAGACAGACCTTATAATCATCGTGTTCTGTAAAGCATTATTTTAATGGAAGAAAAGTATAGCTTAAAAGGGAATAACACCCACTTTCAAAAACCATCAATGGCAAATTAATCAAAATTATTAAAGCTAGATTAAAATCCAGGAAGAAGTTCTGTTTTCTTAGTGCATACAACAAGGTAACTTCAAGTCAAATATTTCTTTATAATCTCTACTGCACATTTCTGTTATGATTTCTCTTGATCTAAAAATCCTAGACACCACCATACTCCAAAGGAGCACAGAATACTAGTAATAATTAAAAGCCTTTACCAGAGCTTTCTAGCATGTATGTCTGCCCATGGTTGTGGATGAAAAAGAAAATGGGCCTCTGTGGCAGACATTATTTATATGTTTGGGGGTTTGGCTCAGTTTTTTCATACTGACTGACAAAAAGTGAATGAAGTCAGACACCCTAGGGAATGGGGACTGTGCTGCAATGTATGTTACAAATGCTATTGTTTCCTGCTTATAAAGTAGAAATACTATAAAATATTGAAGACAGTTTAACTATGGTTCTGACAATAAAAGAGAACGAGCAGTGGCTGTCCTTGTGTGCAGAAGTTTCTCTTCCCTGCCTCGGTCAAAGCACATAAGTCATCATTTGCTGGGTACTCATACTGCTGACGGTAAAACCTTCTATGGGGATGGCTTTGATCAAAGTGAAGTTATGGTATTTGTTACCAGTTTATTGTGGTATATTATGGTTTTTCATAAACATTACTATACTTAGACAATGGTATACGTTAGTTATACAATAGATTATGCTTAGTTTAAAAAAATCAGGCAAATTGAATTAATTACATAAACTCACATTTGGTATCTTCAGCGCGCATTTAGCAGGGTGGGTTTTTGTTTTGTCTTTCTCTCCTGTGCTAGGAATAGATCTAGGTCCAGCTATTGCACACTGCAAATCAGGCATAATTAAGCTGATTTTTTTTCTGCATTTGTGTGCGTAAAGCTGGAATAAAATTCTTTCCAAGGAACTGTAAAAGAATTTTCTTATGGTAACAATAAAATATTTTACATGTATATCTTACATTGAAAACTAAATACTTGAATTACAACACACTTTATGGAAATTTTAGAGTTTGTAACAGTGGTGAATAGTGCTGGTTAGACACTTATTGACACTGCCTTTTAATGTGTGACAGGGGATTTGGGAAAAAAAATGATCTATAAAGATTATGGTGGAAACAATTTGAAAGTAGTTTGAGGTTTTTATTTTATTTCTTTTTTTTTTTACCATATTGGGAAGCCCAGTGGTTAGATGTAATCAAATAGAAAGAAAAAGGACAAATAAATTCAGTCATAAAAAATGTAGGAGGGGAAGAAGTAGGAAACAAAATTTTGAATTGTCACATTTATTCATCAGCTGTAATTGACTGTCCAAGTTCTGAATTTCAAACGGATCTTATGTCTTTGATGACAGCAAGAACTTTAACTTGACTTCAGGAGAGGAGGAATTGGATTCTAAATGTTAAATGAACACTATTTTATACTGAGTATCAAATTCTCAGTCTAACAGGATAGATAGAAAAATATATAACTAAACTGCTCATGTGAAGTAATTCTATTTACATCCTAAATACGTTAAACCTGTTTATATTTTGTTAGCCTTTTAAAATCTAACACCTCTGTGTAATGTACAATGCTGTGTAAATCAAGTGGTGATCTACACAGTATGCTATATTTCAGTGTTGTTTAAACATTATGTCCAAGATATATTATAGAAAAGGGTTGTCAGCAAAATATTCCTCAGTCCCTGCAGTTGTCTTTACACTTCAAAAAGCAGATGTTCAGTTTGTCTGATGAGCTGAGAAATATCACTGACTGCATTCACAGAAAATAATCTTGAAAAAATAAACCTAAACTTTATGATATATATCAGGTGCTGTATCAATTTTTCATTTACCTACTCACAATTTTTATTGCAAATTTTGTAATACATGATAAGCAGGGCCAGAATAACACATGCAATCATGCAGTGGAAATTGATTTTTGTATTACTGTGAACTGCTGACTTCAATTCATTTCCCTTCCATTTGAAACTTCCTTTTTTAAAAAAAAAAGAAAAAAAGATACTTAGCACAGGCAACAAAATGGATTTGGTAAAACTGATGTGCACTGCTTGCAGATTTTATACTGTCTTTGGGCAGAGCACTGAGCAAGTGAATAATTTGCACCACACCAACAGTACTACTACCAGCAGCCTGGGTTACTCCTTTGAGTCACCCAATGAGTTGCAATTCCACTTTTACTTCCATTGCTTGGGTGGGAGGGAAAGGAATTTTTTAATTTTCCCTGGCCTGTACCAGCAGCAAATAGGATCCAGCTTCTGACAAGAGGACTAGTCAGTGTTTCCTTCCTTCAAGCCTAGAGTCAAGGTTGGGCTATTCTGTATGACATTGGTTCCTAACTATATGGCCCAGCTTACTTGCCAAGTGATGAGACAATAAAGTTTAAAGGATTTTATCTATCTTGATTAGGAGTAACCATAATGATAATAGTTTGTGCTCTAGATGGCACTTTAACCCGAATTTTCTGCATTGTTTATGTGAGGAAACTGAAATGTGAGCTTATGTGATTGCTAATTGTTGAATGAAATAAAAATAAATAATAAATAAACCTGCCATAAAAATGAAATGGCAGGTTCCTGACAGAAATTGAATTAGGATGCTCGATTCTCAAAACAGGTGCAAGTATTAATTCTCATAAAATCCATACTATAGTTTAAGCCTGAAGCACTACAGGGAAAAATTGCCTCAACCACATTTTGGGATGCCAGATGGGTAGAGATCTTTTAAGGGATACAAGAACCAAAAGCCAGTGTGTCATTCCCAGAATTCAAGGGCAACCTGAATTTGACTGGTGTTTTTTTTGAGGAAGTTAGCTATTTTGTGGAAAGTATTGTACATTCTGATCAGCACCATTTTCCCAGAAGAATAATAAAATAAAAAATATCTGAAAACAATCTCCATAAATCAGTTTTCAGGTTTTGAAAATGATATTTCAAAAGATCAAATTTCAAATGTAGAAATCATTATCTGAAAGTAATTCTCCTAGCTATTTCTTTAATGGTAATAGAAGTGAAATTTGAAGGAAGAAAGCTTGTTAAAGAGAAGGGGATGTTGAAGAAATGAAGGCAAGAAAGAAGTAAGAAAATCTTCAGTGGTTTGTCCATGAAAAGACAAGAGAGAATAGGGCATGATGGACAATTGAATAAAATTTAAAAAATATTGCAGGCACCTAAACCAATTTTTGTTGATAGACTCCTATAAAGAAAGTAATAAATAGCACTGTACTTTCTGAATAATTCATGTGTTCATTTCTTTTCTATACAGTGACAGGAGGAGGGTGATAGAATTTGAACTTATTTACATTTATAATATTTGTGGGGTTGTTTTTTTTGCCTACTACGTTAAAGTATCCGATGCTTATATGAAGCCTTTTACTTATGGAAAGCCAAAAAGAAAATAATTAAGCTATTGAGAGATCTTATTAAGCATTTTGCTATATTCTGACTGACAAAAGAACTGACGTGACAGAAATAAGCATGTTGCCATAGGCCTATAAGAATGTAGCGCTGCATCTTTTTCCTTCCTACTGTGTTTTTTCTGTTTATTGGAGTAGTAAGAATAATTAACTTCATGGTATGTTACTTTTAGCTTGACAAGTGCGTCATTTCAGGAAATAACATTTCAATATGTAATGCCTTTAGCGATGTTAGCAAAATCATATTTTGTTGAAAATAAACATATGATACCTGTAAGATTAATGCTTGACAACGTTGAGACTGTAATGATAATGTTATATATGAATCATAGAAGTGTAAATTTATTCAATAAAAATCATTCAGACTAGATTGTAGAGTATATGAACTATGAATAAGGGCATACAAGGGGCTATATAGATTGGATTTTGTAGGATAGAACACATTTGAGAATAGTGATTTCAAAGGTATGTGATCTCTAATTCCATGATCCACCTTACTCTTGCTAAGCAAAGGATGACCATAATGGTCAGAATTTTCCTTTATGTTGATAGTAGTATTACACTTGGATCTTTTAATCTGTGTTTGCAAGAATGCTGTATTTGCTATAATAACTTAATCATCATACGATTGACAGATGATTTATTTCCAGATGTGCAGTAAGTTTTATCTTGAAACATCTACCATCACATAGCTTGACATCATAGTTGGATCTTCCTTCTGGAAGTCCTTTCTTGTCAGCTAGTGGCTCTTTGGGCAGCAGTAGTAGCAGAAGGCTTCTAAGTTCAACAGAACATTTTCTTTCAAAAATTTCCAACAAAAACCTCTCCATTTTTATGTCTCTAAGCAGAGAATGATATTGTTCTAGCAAATAAAAAGATTTAATGAAAGTTACCACAAGTTCCAGTGATCTTTAGTGATATCATGTATAAATATTGTTCATAATAACTTAATGTGTTAATGTTTTCCATGCCTGAGAAATTACACCAGGTAAAAGCAAGTTCCAGCTTCAGATATGCAATAATGTGTTAGAGGGAAAACCCACTGTAGCACCCTTGGTGCGAGAGTTTGAAATTTACCTTTTAAATTCTTACCCAGTGTACTGCTTCTAGTAACAAAAAAAATCTGCCATGAATATTAAGAAAATTGTGAATATAAGTGTTGAAACCCCTTTGTTGTATTTTTTGGTTTTTTTCCAAAAAAAACCCAACTTGCTTGGTTCTTGGTTTTTTTTCCCTGCAACATAAAATCAGTCCTCTTACAGTTCATATTACCAGTGAGAAGTGTGATATATCTACTGATTTTTTCCTCCTTTTTAGCCATTGACAGAAATGCTCTATTTCTTACTCACTAACATTTGAAGAAACTTGTACGCTCTACTATACACTATCATCAGCATGCAGATTCCTGTCACTTTACCACAAAACAGCTCAAAAATACAATTCTTTGTCTGCTAAACACAGCAAAAAATGAGGATCTTTTCATTTAATTACTCCTTTTTCATGAACTACTTCAATCTCCATATATGTGCTTCATCAAATCCCATTCCCAGATTCTAAACAGAATGCCTTTCTGTGTCTATTCTTTCAGGCTGATCACTTGTTCTTTTGAATATTTACCTTGATTACATTATTCTTTCATTATGTAGTCTCTGCTTCCAGTGCTCTATTGATCTTCTCTTTGTGTGCCCCTGTTTCTTCCTGTATCTATACCTAAGTAGTGCACTGTGCCTCATCTTCACATTTTCTTTGAATAGTTTTTAAGTGGTCTTCATTTTTCTTCCCCCTCACCCACCAGTTCTTTCATCTCTGTTATCCAGGCATGTATCTGTTAATACCCTCACATATAGTCCTCTAATTGCATTGTTTCATCCTGGTTAGGGTGTAAAAACCTCAGGTCCATGACCTATCAATGCTGTATTAGGTGCATTTTTAAGCACTAGGGTAGCAGTGAAGAAGCAACAGTCACATCCTGTATAAATAATATCAATTGGTTCAAGCCATATCAGTTTTACCATGATGAGCGAGGGTAGCAATTTCTATGTTTCTTGGCCTTACAGCAACTGTCAATATATGGAAAGAATAATTCCATGAGTTTCACCAAATAGACTATAAATTATAACTGTGGTGGTAACTGAGAAAACATAAAAACTTTGTACTTTTGGAATAGAGCCATTCACAAATACATACAAATAGTTTATCCCTGCTCAGAAAAAAAGCCATTTCACAGTGCTATGTCAGATTAATATACCTCAAAAGTATAAAAATGTGACAAACTGAGAGGTTTTGTTTCTCAGAAACTATTTCTGTAGTGTCCAAGACACTACTGAGGGCATAGACCTCAGTAACATTTCAAAAAAGTTCTTGCCTTCAAATGTGAAAGCTGAACTGAAAATATTTCTCTACTGAAATATTAGACCAAATTTGTTCATAATGTTTCTATCATATGGAAAAAATATGAATATGGGAAGAATATGAGTGTTTTTACATCAATGCTTTACGTACTTGCTTGTGATGATACAAGAATTTTGTCTAAGTGGAGTCAAATTGATTTATTGAAGGGTACATCTGAATTCCTCTTATGCTGCACACAGTGAAGGCAGAGTTCCTGGTGTTTTAATGATTCAAGGTTTGTTTCTATTTTCTGTTCAGTTGTGTAGATTAAGAGAAAGTGGAAGCATATAAAGGTGTGAATGTGGTGGAGAGTCTGATATTACTTTCATAATTCATGTAGACTGCATCAGGGGAGACTCTCAAAAAAAATGTTCTCCTTCTGTGTATGAGGTTATTATTTTGCACATGGTAAGATCTATTCTGCTTTTCTGCTGTATCAGGAGGGCTGTGCCAGAATGTGTAGAGCTATTCCATTTACACCACAGATGGGGCTGGCATTTCTGGAGATGTCTATCTTTATGAAAAGCTCCTGAGTGAATGAACCTTCTGCAGACTGTAGAGATGGATGTCAGAGGATCAAGATGTGCAACTTGGAGGTGTTTGAAACTTGGCAGGACAAAGCCGTGAGACCCCAATCTCTTTGTAGGGAGTTGGCCTAAATAACCTTTTGTGTTCCTTCAAACCTTAATTTTTCTATAATGCAACTAGTTTTATTTTAAAAACAAACAGCCCTTCTGTCATCGTATGCGTTCAGTTCAGGAGCTTCCAGCTCAACATGTCTACCAGTGGTAATTCATATTTATGTTTTCACTTCAGGAAAACGCTTCTATATTTTTTTAAATATTAAAAAAAAAAAAGAGTTATATACACACTTTGTGTATAATTATACAACTACTCTGTTGCAGATAGTCTGCAGTGTGGACAGAAAAGATCTGAAAAGGAAGATGCTCAATATTCCTTGAACTATTAACTCATAGGGACAGGCTGACAGAGTAGCTGGTTGGAAGCAGAAGCTGATAGCTAGTGATCAGAAATGAAAGCCAGAGATTAGTGATGAGAAGAAAACAGCAGACTTTCACTGTCACAGCAGTAAAACAAATGGTGTTTTTTACTGGGGACAGGCAGAGAAGAAACTAGTAGTGGTTGACATGAACTATTCAACTTTTCATTGACTTTTAGGTATAATGTGTAAAAGGATGTAGAAAGTGCCCCAGATGGGGGTCCCTTAATAGTTATCTCAGCTGAGACGACCGTTTAGTAATGTTGGTAGTTAATTTAGTAGCATCTAGAGCCAGAGTTGATGTGAAGTAACAATTGAGTTGTGGTTTAATTTATCATGCTCTAGTATAGGTTACATTACATTGCTTCAGAGACTGTCTTCCAATTTTGTTCAGTCAGAAGGACTTTTAAACATATGTACATTCCTTAATTCAACTGTATGAGACTGCCTCTGGAAAACCAAACAGTAGTGATGCTTTATCATCATTTATGATTCATTTATGATTATGAATATTATCAGATTATGAAGCTGTCCTAAATCAATTTTTTGTACATACTCCTGTTGAAAAGCTGCTAGCAGTAAGTGGAACAAGTTTGCTGTGGTAGGTATTCTCTGGCTAATGTGTAATTTTTACATTCTACACAATGAAACTATGGCGTCATCATTTTGCTTTGTGTCTTTCAGTAGCAGTCGAAAAGACCTCTGGCTATCTATGCATGATGAATCATTTTATAGTCATGTAATTGTGATCCAGTTCTTCAGGCAAAAGACACGGGGTAGACAACATGGGGAGAAAAACATAACGATAACTAACAGCAGAAAAAAAATGTTGAAGCTTTTAGTGTTTTCTGCCCTTTTTTAAAAATGAAATTTCAGGAATGCTGGTATGTTAAGCAGACTGCTGTGTTGACAGAACATTAAACATACTTCTGTTTATCCAGAATTACAGAATATGAATACTGACCACCGTCCTCCATTGTTAGCTGCAGATAGCTGACTGCCCTGCTTAACTGTGAATTTGACTGTATATCAGCCTTGACTGTGAGCTGATTTCCACTGAAATCACAACAGGGCAAGTAGTTCTCACTTTCCTGAAACAATTCATTGCCAAAGGTGGGCTCCATTTGTGTGTTGTGGGTGTGCTGATGTTGTTACTGTGCTCATTTAGTATGTACATAGCAGTAGGACTAGAGGAGATAGGGCCTGTGCCCTGTACAGAGACTGCTAAACTCTGTTCCACTTCAGCTTACAGAGTGCACTTGGCAGTGGACTTTGCTCCAATGACCAGAAAGTAGCCCTGCTGTAAGTACTGTATTTTACATGTAAATGTGTGGAGTTTTCCCATTGCTGCAGGGTTATTCAGGTCTGTATGCTTTCAGGATGAAACTATGATGATGCAATTTGTAAAGAAAATACATTGCTGCCGCATTCAGCTTCTGAAGCTAGTACAAAATATTTCCATTTGTTCATTTATATCTGCAATAAGAAAATATTAGATTGCTACTTTTTGACCTTCCATTTTAATCAGTTTCTGGATGAAAATTAAGATATTGATCGTAACATATACTTTGGTCTGTTTTGGAGCCAGCATACCACATGAATTTCCTTTCTGATTGCTGCATATTTAGCCACAGCTGAGGTTTGCAAAGGCAATTTGCTGAAACTTGCATAAGGTAAATAAAAGAGAGGAAGCCAGTTTCTGCATAGTATTTCTGCCGGAGAACTGGGGTTTGGAACTTGTCTTTTGGTCCTGGGTTCATAATGAGTCTTTATAAAGAATAACAAGCAACAGGAGTGGAATTTAACAATGCCTGGGCCATTTTTGAAAAAGGCATCATCCTCTTCATTTTGCTAAGATAGTTGACTACAGCATGTGTTGAGATGGATAATTTACATTAGGCTGTGATTTTAACTTATGGAGAGGATTCAAAGAGACTTTCTTGGCGGGTTTTTTTCCCCTAATTTTTAGTGCCCTTTTCTCCTTAAATATGATAATAGTTAATTTACATATTAGCTTCAATAGAATTGTCACTGGTGTTAGCAGAGCAGAAGTTTCAGTTACCTGCTATTTTTCTGTTAATCTAGCAAGATTTCTTCTGTATTTTTGTACAGTTCTCTCTATGTTGGTGTCTTGCTTTCTTTGCATGCTTTTTAAACTTTTAAAATATTAAAAGTAATTACCTTTTTCTAATGGGAGAACATAGCAATTCAAACATCTGATGTATATTTTTGGGTTTATGTATTGATATCGAAGGCTTTTCCTTATGTATTTGTTAGGTAGCTAGTCTTATAAATCATTAATATTTTGAGACTAATAATATTAATTTATAGATGGATTTGGGGACAAACCTGTCAGTAAATCAGGCTATGGAGTATGGAGTTCATTCTTCTTCTGTGCACACATTACATTTTATCATGAATATCTGGGACAGTGGTGCCATCCATTGAAAGATGGTATTAAAGTAGATGAATAGTTGAATTACTAGGTTCATAGTAGTCCTGTTTCTAATATTACTTGGCATAGTATCATCATCAAAGAGTTGTCTCTGCACTGAAGAAATTAACCAAAGGTAAAATTTTCCTAGCTGGTATTTGGATTTCTTTTACCAGTTCCTTCTCTTTGAAATACATGTTCATATGGTTTAATGTGATATAGTGGCATTACCAGAGAACTAATGCATCCAGAACATGAGCAGTTAGTCTACAAATAATTCTTTCTATTTAAAATATAACTCTAAGAAACAAAAAATGGGCAATGTCCTGAAGTGTTTTTAAAATTCCATGTTAATATTCTCCTATTGTTTTTGAAATTACGTAGTATTCTTTAATGCCCCAAATGTATTATTTTGTCTGGAAAGAAAGAGATATGGTTTCCTAGTAGATTAATGAATATCAAGTGTGTTTTCCATCCTTTTTTCTTTTCATATATTGGGAAACTCTGGGTTATTTGTGATGATTTGTTTTTGAGAAAGATTGCACTAATTATTTCTTTCTAATGTTCTGTGGATATTATGATATACTTACATAAAATTGGAAACACTAAGGATAATGCATTGTCCAGAAGAAAATAAGGTACTAAATTAAATGAGGACTTGGTAATGAACTGGAAAATTAAGGATTTAGACTATAAATCATTCTTTTTGCTATGACCCTGAATATGTACACCTTTTGCAAATCACAAAGACTGAAACAAGAGCCAAAGACTGAAACAAGAGCCAAAAAATAATTTAAAATATCCTTGTGTCACAAGTAATTAAAACAGTTTTTTTTTTTTATTGTTACCATATTTTATTGAAGAATATTTTATTGAAGAACTCAACAGAGATATTAGAAATATATTTTTAACATTAAGGTTAGGTTGTATTTGGTAGATTCAAGCTTGACCTTCTGTTCTGTATTTAATCACATCTATAGCAGTTATTTCCTTCACCAGAGTGTTCATTAACAATGTAAAAGGCTACAGCTGCCTTCAGAGGAAGGGACACGTAGTTCATTATAATTTTCTTATGGGCTGCGTACTTTCTTTTTTGAGACTTATTTTGAATTTCTTGCTGAACTTCAAATCCTACTGGTGATTTTGAAAGCTTCAGAGGGTAAAACGATAGAATCAGACCTTTTGTGAAACCCTACGTTATTTCCTAATGCTGAGAGCTAGAATTTAGATTGTGATTACATAGCTATCTTTTCTGCAACAGAGTATTGAAAGTGTATTAAACTACCAGTGCTGTGCACATTAAGTTCTTTTCCATAGCTTAAAGCTGCAACATTTAGAGTTAATTCATTATTCTCAACTCTTCTTCCCCAATGAAATAACCTTTCAGAAGTAGTCTTTTTTCATGGATTTTATACTTCAAAAGAAAGTTTTCTAACGGAGAATTGGATTTTCAACATAATCAATAAAACTAAGACTAAATTACTCATGGATCACGTCATTTGCTCCTCTTTCTTCAACTATTTTATGACTTTTTAAAAGTTCTGTGAGTAGGCTAAAACACTCAACCAGGAAAAGTGAGTGTAAGCATCTCATGTATAAGCTGGTACATGGTAGGAGCTGTCCATGATGGAATTTCACAATATTGCTGAGATCTAGAATGGGTAAATTTCTGCAGATAATTCCTTTAAAGAGGAACCTTCCTTTTGGTGTGCAAAAGTGTTTTTTAGAAAACTAAGGGCCACACGATATTCCAGGTATTAAGATACACATATGAAAAGTGAGAGTCCTGGATTCAAATCAATTTTTACTAAGTAGGAACTGAAATGTGAATCTTCCTCCACACGACATTTCAGTGCCAACTGACCAGTCTGGTGCTCTTGTGTGTGACCGCATGGCTATCTGGGAAAATGTTACTATTCTATCTAAATATTGGAATATTTACTGTCAGAACAGGGGTGTTATGTTCTTCAAGTGAAGGCCTGTGAAAGTGAAAAGACTTACTTTAGAAATAAAGGATTTTAAGCTTATATGACTTGGGCTATTATAACCAAAGCAAAAGATAAGTATTTGTTCCTTTTGGTTTGTAATTCTGCATAATTCAGGATAAAATGCAGCTCATCCTGCCATAATGGAGTTCAGAAAAATGTTGCTTTTGGAAAGTATTACCTGAAGGCAGGAGGTGAGATACTATTTCTAGAGAAAGCTTTTTCATTGTTTGTTTTTAATTACAAACTCTGCCTTAAATTCAAAAAGCAAAAACTGACACATGGACATAAAGCCTTCATTTTGGGGTATCTGGAAGAAAGGACACAACATTCACAAATATTATTTGTAAAGAGACCTCTTGCGGTTGGTCATGATGTCTGTAGGCAATTAGATTTTGCTCTACATAGACAAAAATTGGGCCCAGCTTCTCTTTCCCACAGTCCCATCCCTTTTCTTGGCCTAGAACTGTGCAATCAAGCCTTGCACATTGCTCTTTGCATGTGGCTATGTGATGCTTGTGTGAGCAGGGTAGCACATACACAGAATATACTGTGTATGTGCCATAGCATAAGCTACTTTGATGCTACAGCATAGAGCTTCACAAACTGGTTTACTTCCACGGGACCTTTCAGCTTTAAGGATGTTAAAGCATTTAACAAATATTCTTTAGCTGAACCTCACAAGCTAATTTGAAATGAGCCTAATTTTCTCTTTTTTCTTCAAAAATACATGTTTGGCTGTGGTTTCACACCTAGTGGCACTGAACTGATCAAACTGAATGATTTTTCCTTCTCTTGGTTTTTTTGTTGGTTTTTTTTTTTCTCTCAGTGAAACCAGTTCTTTATTTCAGTTCCTTACAATGAGTGCTCTGGCAGCTGTCACAGCATTAAACCAGGTGGTGGTATAGGAACTTAGATGCCTTCTGTAACTGGGGGGCAGCAGGGTGCTTAAGCTATCACCAAAGAAATTGTGTGAAATAGCTTTTGACATGTGGTGGGGTTAATGCTTCACTCAAAATCACATTGAAATTGGTCACAGAAAATGGTAGGAGAGAATAGCTGTCCTAAGTCCTTGCTTTAGTGACAAGACTGATCTGCAACAGGAAGGAATATTGCATATGGTGTGAAGGAACATCTTGCCTACAATTTCCTTTTCCTCCTTTGTTTCCATCTGTTTGTGAAATAAGCTTTTTTTCTTGTTAAATGCCAAGCTTTTGAGAAAATCAGCAGGGATATATTTGCAACTTGCCCACTGATTGCCCCAATTATTTCTGAAAGGTAAAGAGTTTAGTGAAAGTTAAGAAGAGAGATAGGGAGTCAATTAAAAAGAAAAAAAAAACAAACACCAGTATTTTTTCCTAATGCTTAGGCTTGTGCAGGAATACTTGGTAAGGCTGTAGGAGAGAGACTGAATAGTAATATTTACTTACTATATTTATTTTTTGCTGTATTGCTTTTGGTTTTCATGTGAGCAAAGCATGACTCTTCCTTATTTAGGAAAGAAGAAATAAAATATTTATTACAGCATTAAAAGATGACTCTGTGTTTGGGGCAATAAAATAAAGATTGAAGCTGCTTTCCTGCTACATACACCCACACCCTCAAAGAAAAGGCTTAAAGCAAAGCTTAAAAAGACAGAATTTTTCTGGGATGGCTTAGAACTGGCACTTTAGTAAAATCAGTAAAAATACATTCTAAAAAAAAGAAAAAAAACCCCACACAACCAAATGCTACTTTGCAGCCTGAATAAGAGAATACGATTAGAAGTCCATACTGGAGGAAGGTTGGCCACAGGCAAGGAACCAGATGGCTGCAGCTCTGCAGAAGATTTAGGGAAATGGTGGCTTATTAAATGGGAGCTAGTAATGTTGTGCTGATAACTGCAATGGGGAGAACAAAAATCCATCAGCTTGTGACGGATGAACTGGAAGAGCAAGTACAAGGTACAGTGTTTCACACTGTGCATTAGTGTTAAGGGAAGTCCGAAGGAGAGCACAAAGTTTAAAGACATGTGGCTTGGGAAAAAGGAAGGGCTGAGTAACTGGGAGACAAAGGCTTCAGATACAAATCTTATTGTGCCTGTGGTGGGTAGGCTGAGAGGAAGACTTTTACATTGTAGCAGGAAAAGGCATTAGAAGAAACTGAAGATTAAGCACTAGCCTAGGTTGCATATGGGGAGTATTAAATTCTCATTGTTGGAGGCCTTTAATAAACAGGTCTGAGCACAAACTCAAAAAAATATGGGCTATATAGTCCTGATGCTGTGTGACCACATCCTGAGAAGTACAGGTCCAAGGTGCTGGGTGGATTTCTCCATATAGGAAGGGGCAGGTGCTAAATGGGACTGTGCCCTTCTGCATGGAGGTAGGTGACCAGCAGTCCTTAAATACCTGCAAGTACATCTAGAAAAGAGGCAAATGGCAAACTAAGATAGGTGGGCTGGAGAGGTATCTATCTCGGACAACATAATTGCTGGTGCTGATCCTGCCCTGGGACAAAGGGATGGGTTACATCAGTTCTTGAGGGGCCTTGCAACTCTGTTTTAACCAGGATTCTGTGAGTAAAATTTTTAATTTGCTCTAAATAATCTAAAGTTGTAAACATATTATAAATATGTAACTATTGACCAATGACCCTATTAGAGTTGTATGGCTCTCCCAGATATGCTAGTGTGGTAACTTTCTAGCCAATAAAAAAACCAGGAGGGAAAATGTACAGAAGGAAATTAATAGAACACAGTGAAAGTCCAGAATATGAGGTTATTACTATTCTTTTTTATTTGTTTAGAAACACTTCCATCTCCAGCTAAAATGGCCTGTGGCAATGTCTGCACTAAGATTATCATTTGTGCAAACAGTTGTGCTTTATTCTTTTTCTAAGCCATTATAGTGGGCGATAATAGCATAGATAGCTTTTGTGTGAGAGAAGTCTCAGTCTCAGAACTGAGTAATTATTTACTTATCTTTCTCTCAGGTAATGCTCCAAGAGTTCATACTTGTTTACTAAAACAGTAATTTGAGTTGCCACCTTGCTTCTAACCTATTAGTTATTTTTTCTAATATCTGGAATCATTTTGCATGTGTGACTTCTAACCAGAAAGAACTCTGTCAGTACAAACATTCCTTAGCCTTGGATGCCTCACTCAAGAAAACACTGAAGACATTTTAAGATTAGAAAATAACCAGAAAGTTCAGATTCCTTTTCTTCTTTCTGGAAGAAAGTATCAATATGAGGCCACATTTTAGAGGATGTTACAAAGTCCCCAAGTCCGTCACCCTCAAATGATACACTAAATATTAACATTAACAACTGAGTATTGGAAGGGAAAAGGGAAAAAATTAATACTCAAGACCACAGTCTCTTAATCAGATGTACATAAAAAACTACATTTGAACACCTGATTAAATGATTCACATGTCAGAACCAAAAGGTATCAGTACATGTGAGAATTTGGCCTCATCTTTTACAGGTCAGGCACAGGATTTATTCTACTCACTGCTGTGTTACCAGGTTGAACATGTTCTACTCACAAAATATTGACAAGCTTTGGCTTTGAGAAGCCCCTTTGGAACTGATGCAATCACAACTTCCAGTGGTTTATGGCTCATTTCACTGGGATGGCAAAAAACATTCTGCTGACCCAGAATAGCTATTGAGAAATGCTCTAAAAAATGAAGCATTCGAGACTTGCACTGATAGAATTTTATGTGCTGATGCAATTTTGCATCCTTTTGACATCAAAACCATGTGTTTTTTCTAGCCTAATCCTCTGAATGCCGTGCCTTTTAAAAAAATAAGTCTCAGCAACAATTATAATAATAAAATATAACTAAAATTTTGCAAAGTTATATGCACCTGAAAACAGTCTCCATAGGAAAATGTATATGTTATGAGTTCCTGAGGTCTCTGATTTTTGTCTCTCTTCCATGTTTCCTGTTTACAAAAGTGACTTTGCTTAATGCCTAGCAAGTACAAGATCTTTCCTGTTGCCTCCCACTGAGCCTGCCAGACTGTATAATGAGTCTCCAAGTAGGTCTAGCACCCTCACAGAAATATCTTTCCCAAAGCGAGTTTTTGACAAAGAATTGTGTAGTATTAAATTTACTACTCCCTTAAGGGATGAGACATTCTAGCCTTTGCCAAGCCAACTTGAAATAACTTTTTTCCCCAAACATTCTTTAATAATGAAGTAAAATCAAGTTCACTGTATTCAACTTCAAAGTAAACAAGTTCTTTTATGCTTGGAAACAGCAGTAGCTACCTGTTGCTTTGCCCTAGCTTCAAAATGTTTTCTTTGGACTGTCAACTGAACTACCAGGATGATCTGCTCAGGTGTTAAAACCAGGTCCAGTTCTCAGATAATTTGCCTCTTTCAGGTAATTCTCTTTCCATGTAGAAACTGCTGTTTGGAAGAAAAGTCTTCCTCTATCTATTCCTCATCTCCCTGGGGATCTCAGGAGAGTGAATGTATCTCTAAGGAATGAGGGTTGCTCTGATAATTAAATCCAGCAAGAAGTTAAGATTTATCCTGTCTACTAATGAATTATCACTGTTTCACTGGTAGCATTTGATGTACAAAGACTCTTTGAATGTCACTTCCTGATGACAGACCTAGAAAAACGTAATGTTTAGCTGTCCAATGCTAAACCAGTCACACAATGCACATTTCATTCTGCTAATAACCATTCAGATTTACTGCATAAAGTCCTCATCAACATACCATCTGTTATAGCTTGAGAACTGTAGAAATGTGTCTACATTAGGAAAACATTCATTGCTAACTATTGAATGAGATGTGAAGACAATGACAAACATTGGGGAAGGTTTGTGTGTGGACTTTCTGTAATTACAAAACTTTAAATTTGCTTCTCAGGTTGTTTGATTTAACAGAAAATCCTGTCCTCAGTAAGTTAATTTCTTCCTTCTCAGTTTAACAATACTTTCTAAACAAAAAAAATCTGGGGAAGAATTTGCTGGGCTTATCAGACAGTGTTATAAATATTCTCGTGACTGTTTTTTGTAATTCATACCTCAGTGTGGCAAAGATGTATAGTCTAAGTATAAATGTACCTTTAGCCTTAAGAACTGTTTCAGTACCAAAGATCTGATTCACCATTTCTTTAGGTTATAGTTTTGAAATCTAATGAGTTACAAAAATGTTATGCCTTGTACTTTAGTTGTTTGATAAACCCACAATCTAGCAAGTGCAATTGAATCTAAACTACAATGGAATCTGAAGCTATTAAGCCAGATCACAAATATTCTTATTAGCATCCTGGGTTTCTTCCAAGTTGGTGAGCATAGTTTTCTTTCCTTGCTTCTGTCAATAGACAGAAGGAGAGGGAAAACTTTAGCTTTAGCCTTTTTCCATTGTTTTGTTCTTGTGTTTTATTGTCTTTCTGTTCTGAGAATCTCTGAGGGGCAGGTAATTCCTTAATGGGAATGAATCAACTAATGCTTTTATCTGGTTCAGTATATGAGGCAGGAGATAGAAAACAAGGAGGAAGGGTATAGAACAAAATAAATTTCAAAATCAAAGTCTCAAGTGCAAAAATAATTTTACAAATTCTTCTACTGGAAGAAATAGAATAGCTTAATATGTAGTAGCGACACCAATTGAATATAGGGAAATCATAGCCATATTTTGACAAGACATTTTCATACACTAGTAATTTTTAACCACAGACATTTAAAATACAATTGAATGTCACTTCAGTGCTTACGTGTCTTATGACAGAATGTTTACTAGTGTCTGAACTCTTTCTTATGCCTGAAAGGAATAAACTGTATTTACAAAAAACAGTGAATATATCTGGGTACATGAGTATTTAGGTACATACATTTATGTAAGTATATACTTTCTCGTATTTCTAGCACTGAATTCAGAAGTTGTTCATATAATGGGAAGGTCTAATGGAAACCACTGTTGTTATCTTCAATGCAAGTTACGAGATTGTATGTAACTCATGGAAGGCAAACAATGCTCCGCCTATGGATGAGCCATATAAGCACAATTTTAGGTACACATTTCTCATGGATGATGAGCAAATATACAGGAACTCTCTAACAATTTTAAAGATATGTGAAAAAGATTTGCAGATGTATCTGTGATATTGTGATATAAGTGACAGATAAACCCTATGCCAAAGCATAGCCCCACCTCTTCCTTCTCTGTCCATCTTCATTCACCTTACAAAGCCTGCAACCTCCTATTCCTGGTTGTTCCCAGCTTTCAGCTGTGTTGTAATTGGAAACTATCTTTTGCTTTCCTCCCACCACATACGTATATATCCTCACCCAGTTTCTGTTAGTCTGAGTCCACCTGAGGCTGGGGTACCTGGGCAGGTTGGACAAGGCTGCTTGAATACGTGTTGCAAGCACCAGGAGAGATTGGGAACTTCTAGATGAGAGATTAAATGCAGCTTGCTGGAAATAAACGTGAATTACTGACATGATGGAAGCAGTAGCATAGACTTAGTGTTTGCTTCAAATTTTTAAGTGGCCAAGGATAGAAAAATATCTGACTGTTAAGGGACAGAGTTGCCTGGGAATATGATTCATGTAAAAGAACAGAAAAAGAGCA
Source organism: Falco biarmicus (assembly GCF_023638135.1). Classification (NCBI taxonomy): domain Eukaryota; kingdom Metazoa; phylum Chordata; class Aves; order Falconiformes; family Falconidae; genus Falco; species Falco biarmicus. The sequence continues at coordinate 16,548,811 of NC_079300.1, read as the reverse complement.
GAGGCTTTTACCTTTGTAGCCACTGACTGAAAATAAGGCAATAATGTACTGTATTCTAATGCTTTCCCATTTTATCTCTTAGTGTTGGTCATTGTTTTAGAAAAAAAACTGGACTTAAAGCTTTTCAAGAAATCTATTTTCAAGCAGTTATTTACTAATACTTCCAATTATATTGCATCCTCAGCTTTGGCTGAGCAAGAAAGGGGGGGAAAGATGGATGGCAACTAACTGAAATGAAATGTGGTTTCTAATTACATAATACTAGGAATGGAAATGATTTGTTATGTTGTGACTAAGTCTTCATTTCAGTTCCAATAAACCTTGCATAAAAATCCCCTTATTCTGAAAGAGATTTGTTATAGCAGTGTAGCAGAACAGTTTATTTTAAACAAATAAGATACAGAACTTATCAGGACTCCGAAAGCATAGGACATGATTCAACAAATCCCTAATTTCTTCAAGAAATGTATCTCCAGTGAGAACAAGCTCCTAAGGACTCAAAAAATTTTAACCAGTAGTCACTTCTTCCTCATGCCTACAGGAATGCAGGCGTTCTGTCTTTGGTGTTATGTTTTTTCAGTACTTTCCCTATAATGTCTCAGTACTTCATGGCCTTGTGAACTTGGTGCGTGTGGAGACTGTCAGTGCTGTTCTGCAGAATACTCCTTTTGCATTTAAAACAAACTGGTCTTTAGGGAATGATTCCAGATGCCCCCAAGACGTTTGTTAGAGTTTATGTGCCTTGTGGTGCTTTTAAACATCTGTCTTTATTGTGGGAAAACAAGCCCTGTAGAAATCTGACATCCTCAAGACCTTTATACTTTACACAACATAGTAACTGGGAAGTCTTTGTGGGCTTTAAGTCTTGATCTGGTAATGCAGCTGAGCATCAAATATGTGAAGTAAGAGAGAGGCAATCATTCATTAAGCATAGGTTTAGTGGACTCCTGGTTCTCCATCCATTTTTTTGTTATCTTCTAAAGCTTTTGGAACATTAAGAAATATATTAATCCATTTTTTTTGTACTTTCTTCTCCAATGTATGAGTCCTACAGACTGAACCTCTACAGATTAGTCTCTTGCCACCAAGGACAATCTCAGTGTTTACCCTGGGGCATTTCCTAAACAACACACTTTTATGTGATGCCTGAAGCTGTAGGAGAAAGTCCAGTGAAACTTCAGACCTGATTATCCCCCACTGACTTTGACAAATAATAACCAATTTTCAACAGATCATTGAAAGGTCTACCACTAACTCTTGCTCTAGTCTCTGCCATGTTTCAAGTCACTTTCCTGAATCCACAATTAGCTTCTGGGCAATGTCCTACTGCAGAATTCAAGAAGACTCAAAGATTCTAAAATATTAGAAAATTTCTTGTAAAACCCCAAATCTTATTCTAAGACTAGCATCAGAAATATCTGCTTTCTTGTTCGTGTAACCTGGTGAGCAGAGGGCTCACAGAACATTCACAGCACTGATGTATGTAAGATGTATTTATGAGTATGTCCTCTAGAACCCTTCGGGAAACTCTCCCAGAAAATTGTTGAAGCCTGTTTGGAGTTTAGGCATGTGGTTTGCCCTGAATTGTGGATGCTTTTGAATAATGGGTCCAAAGGGCTAATTATCATGCAAATCAATAATTGCAAGGCATTTTGATTCAGTGAGCCTGTCTGGATCCACATCTACAAAAATAATTAGGGCAAAGAGAGAGATCAAGGTCAGCAGTTGAAGGAAGGAATGTACAAGGTCAAACTTATTCCTTTTTAATTTATTTCTGTCATTCTAGACCCTATGAATTCTCTAGAGCTTATTTATAAGCAGTATAAGGTTTTGCATTTTCATTTCTCAGTATAGTAAAGGAAACTTTAGCCTTTTAAATAGCATCTCAATTACAAAATTGGTTTAAAAAAACTTGACTGCTCTTCTAATAACACTAGTGAATAAAATCAGTGGTGGGTAGAATCAGTAATAGTTCAGTTACCCTTTAAAAAATAGGGTATTCTTCGTTTTCTGAGGCTGATTTTATGCTAAGGGAAAGAAACATTTTGCAAGATTTTAAAAAGTTTACCTAAAGGCATTATTCTTCTAAATTTATAATCTTCTCAATAATGAAACAGCACCACATACATTTTCTTGATATTTTTTTTCTAGTAAAAATTACTATCATCCAAATTTATAGTGTTAAATTGTATGTCTATAATTAACTCTTTTTTGACATAAAGAATATCTAAAACATCAAGAAAAACTGCTTTTGACAAGGAGTTTGTTTTGTCTTTCCAAACTACTATCACTGTGATCAGAATTATTTTCGTAGAATCATAGAATGGTTTGGGTTGGAAGGGACCTTAAAGATCACCTAGTTCCAACCCCCTGCCATGGGCAGGGGCACCTTCTGCTAGACCAGGTTGCTACAAGCTCCATCCAGCTGGACTTGATCACTTCCAGGGCTGGGGCATCCACAACTTCTCTGGGAATCCTGTTCCAGTGCCTCACCACCTTCACAGTAAAGAATTTCTTCCTAGTCTCTAATCGAAATCCACCCTCTTTCAGTTTAAAGCTTTGTCCTATCACTACATGCCCTACTAAGAAGTCCCTCTCCAGCTTTCTTTAGGCCCCCTTTAGGTACTGGAAGGCTGCTCTAAGGTCTCCCTGGAGCCGCCTTTTCTCCAGGCTGAACAACCCCAACTCTCTCAGCCTGTCGCCCTAGGAGAAGTCCTCCAGCCCTCTCATCATCTTTGTAGACCTCCTCTAGACTTGCTCCAACAGGTCTGTGTCCTTCTTGTGTTGGGGGCCCCAAAGCTGAAAGCAGTGCTCCAGGTGGGGTCTCATGAGAGCAGAGCAGAGGGGGAGAATCACCTTCCTTGCCCTGCCTGGTCGTGCTAGTTTTGATGCAGCCCAGGATACAGTTGACTTTCTGGGCTGCAAATGCAGGTTTCTGGGCTGAGCTTCTCGTCCACCAACACCCCCAAGTCCTCCTTCTCAGGATTGCTCCCAATCAAGTCTCTGCCTAGCCTGTATTTGTGCTTGGGATCACCCCAACCCATGTGCAGGACCCTTCACTTGGCCTTGTTAAACTTCATCAGATTTGCACGGGCTTGCCTCTTAAGCGTGTCAAGGTCCCTCTGGATGACATCCCTTCCCTCCAGCATCAACCACCTCACACAGCTTCGTGTCACTGGCAATCTTTCTGAGGGTGCACTTGATCCCAGTGTCCACGTTGCCAACAAAGATGTTGAACAGCATCAATCCCAGTACAGACTGCTGAGGAATGATCAGAGCCTTTCATAAGGCTCTGTGCAAATCACATGCACACTCCCTTCCTCAGAATAAAACTAGCTTCACAAAAATCTTGCTATGCTACCCAGCATAGTCAACAGCTTGGTTATATTCTTTTAACAAATGTTATCTAGCAGAAATGTATTTAAAAGACTAGTTATGTGCATACAGGAGATCTAATACAAAAATGCAAAAAAAAAAAAAAAAAAAAAAAAAAAAGTCATTTTGGTAGCCCATTGCAACTGTTTGCCATCACATTTTTACCACAAGCAATTTGTAAAGAAGCAGTTGAGTTTAAATATGCTATTTCAGCAGATAAACTTCCAACACCGTGTGAATGGTTTTCAGCTTCGTAAGGAAAATACGTATTTTGAATATGAACTCTATTCTGTGTGAGCTGTAGTCTGAACAACTGTGACTATTTCAAAATGAATTGACTCCAAATTCTCTGTAACTTCCCTTTCCTCATTCAAGGCTTTAATTCTTGCCTCAGAACCACACAGTTATCTTGACAAGTTTAAAAAAACAGAAAGACAGTGCATGAGAGAATATTTTTGTTCTTGTTAAAGTTGTCTTGCTAAGTAAATATTGATCAGGTGCTGGAAAACCCTGCAGCTGAATTAATTGCATTTGAGGAGGAGGGAGGCAGGAAAAACTGCCTCAGGCTACTGTAACTTAAATAGGCATGCACCGTACTTTCAGCTGGGATGCTGGTACAAAAGAGAGGACTTTTGAGCAAAGTGCTTTGAACCTATTAAATTCTCTGTCCCTCTTGCAAGGTTAATGATTAGGCCCACTCCAGCTGCGGTCGAAGTCTGCAGGGGAAGAAGCAGATCTTCAGTCTGCCTCTACAGATCTGCTGACATTATTAGCTCTGGTAAGAGCTGTAGCTTTTCAGCAGTTGTGGTGGAACAGCTGTGTGAGACCTGAGTGCCTTTTTTTTGTCTTCTTAGTTCTCTTTTCCGTGTTTTAGAAATATTTAATAGCTTATCAAATCTCTTGCCATATCCCATGGAGATTTGTCAAATAGATAGTTTCCCATACAAGCTTTGAGCTATGCCAGACTGGGATTTGTTATCAGTGGCTTACAGAAAAGGGTGGTTAAATGATTGTTCTCCCCAAAAACAGGGCTTGGGTCTGTGTATTTCCACAGAACTTGGTGAACAGGGATGGCTCTGGCACCACTGGCACAGAGGGAAGAAGCAGCCTTGTAACCCGCAGTTCACGGAGAGATTCGAGCTGTGGCTGACCTGTGTGACAGGACCAGGGACAGCAGCCAGCCCAAAGGGGCTTCCCAGGGCGTGCCGAGATCCCAGCTGGGTGGGAGTAAAGAGAAAGGATGGGGCTGTTATGTACACGTAATATTTCCTTATGTTCCTCTCAAGAGGTTTCATGGGATGCCGTCAGATACAGGAAGCACGATAACCAGTCTCTACAATTAATTGTTTACAGGCCCACTTATTTATCCTCCATTCATCTTAGTGTACACACTTATAATCACAATTACCTATATGCTATGAAATTTAACCAAAAATATTTTGCTATTTCTATGTCCGTTTAATTCTGTCTGCTTCCATGCCTCTTTTTCATGCTTCTGTGTGTAGTTTTGGTCCCAGGGCTTTTGTAAAGGACAGAAAGTTTGTACTGCATGCTGAGGTAGCCTCCGTGAGATTTTTCCACTCAAGGTCAAGCACAGACTCTCTGTAGGTGGTCTCAAATTTCTTGGAAAGTTTTCAGGTTCATCAGCAAAGTCTGGGGTTCATATTTCTAAGGCAGGAGTATGTTGGCATTCATCACCACAGGCTTTGGAGAAATTTGGAACCACTGAGTGCTAGAAGGAATGTTTTCTCCATCTCTTCTAAATAGGTATGGTTAAATTCAGAAGCTGATTATATAAATTATAGTCCAAAACCAATCTACAGCTTAATATTGAGTTACAGACAACAAATCAGCTTTCCTTAAAGACAATATGAGTTTCCGACATCTGTTATGTTTACCAATAAATTAATGTAATTTTAATTTTTCTGATTTATATTGGTATCTCTGTATCTTTCTCCTTTTTTTTATTCTTACTGATGCACTTTTTTCAAAATAAGGAATTCAGTTATGTCTTGGAACAAACACGTTCGGAATCTGGTTTCTTTTACCCCAATATTGTCTTTGAACATGCTAAGAAAAAATGTATTACATTCCTACTGGACTTAAAGGAAGGATTTATTTCTGAATTCCTGGTCTGTTTTGGTTTTTAATTTGTTAATGCTGACAAAGCTGAAACATGTTATTTACTGGTTAGCTGTCTCTCTGTAACACAAATTGTATTAAAAAGGGTTCAACAGTTCATTAGCAAAATCCTGCTTGTTTGCTTGCTGCAAAAGACAGATGTTACCACAACACAAATGATAATAGAAAAGCACTTTTGCTGTCCAAGTCTATACCACAAAATAGTTATAATACCTGATGAGTTAACATATTTATATTGGTGTCTGGGTAGTTATACACAATTCTTTATTGTCTGTGTCTGTCTCTGTATCAACGTTTATATATTTTTAAACACTTAGGGTTTAACCCTGCACTCTTCAGTGGTTTTTTTTTACTTGAAATTTCTCCTAAGATCAGCAACTAATGTAACAGTTCTGAAAAGGACAGGTCTGCTTCAGTTTTTAAAGTTGTTCTGTTGCTGTTTAAGCTTTATAGTTTTTAAATGACAAATTTTCCCTATGTGCATTGGGTCTGGCTGAGCCCCACAGCAGCCCCCGTAGTGCTGTGCTTGTGTCGGTAGCTGGGACGGTGGTGGTGACACACCAGGGTCTGGCTGCTGCTGAGCAGCGCTCACACAGCATCAGGGCTGCTCACCAGTAGGCTGGGGGTGGGCAAGGTCTTGGGAGGGGACACAGCCAGGGCAGCTGGCCCAAATTGACCAAGAGGATGTTCCATAGCATTCGACGTCTGCTCAGCAGTAAAAGCTAAGAGAAAGGAGGAGGAAGGCTAGGGGTGCATTCATTATTTATGTTTGTCTTCTGGAGCGACAGCTATGTGTACAGAAGCCCTGCTTCCCAGGAAGTGGCCAAACATTGCCTGCTGATGGGGAGTAGAGAATAGCATATTTTCTTTTCCTTTGCTTCTGTGCGCACAACTTTCCCTGTTGCTTCATTAAGCTACCTTTATCTTGACCCACAAGTGGGTTTTTTTTCCATCTTATATTTTCCTTGTCCCTGTTCTGCTGAAAAGAATGGTAGAGCAGCTTGGTGGGTACCTGGCATCCAGCCAAGGTCAACCCACCACATTATGCTAATTTTTTCCATATCTAAATTCATTCCCTAATTTGCTAATAACATTGAAGTTATCTGGAAATACCAAGAATTTAATGGCAACAGTAAGAGAAAGCCTATACTAAATACAATTTCAAATATATAATTTTAAAAACAGGATACGGTCAATTAAATAAGCTGATTTTTATTATGTATAAGCACCTGTTACTTATGAAAGTTTCTCAGTTTTGTTCAGTTATGCCTTGAAAAAGAAGGCTTAGTATGAAAACATAAAATTGTTATCTTCCAATCATAATTCCTTATGAGCTGTTCTCTTCTTGCCACTTTTCTTTGAAATTCTGCTGGGCAGCCTTGGAAATCAGCAGCAGTGATGCAATGCTGCCTCTCATCTTCTCTGTCCTGCCTTCAGCTACTGGCTCTGTTTTCTCTTCTTAACCAACCTGCTGTAAATTTTAAGGGAAGATGATCTGACTTTCCTATAACACATTCCAAGTTTACACGTATTTGTCATTTTCAAGACGTGAGTTTTTTCTTGATTCTTTCTTTAGTTTTCTGAAATGTATATTGTTGTTACCTACTGTGTTCTGAGAAACACAACTGGAGATAGCCACCCTCCCTGGATTTGATAATGAATTTTCATTATATTTCATAGTTCTTCATTGACAATGACAATTCAATCCAGTAATCATCTACACGGAAAAAAGGAACAAAACCAAATATGTTTTTCCAGGAATTTCATCTGTCTGTAACCTTTATGTTAAACTAGCTTTGTTTTTTATAAAACGTTCTTTCTGTTGGGTTCATGTGCTTCATAAATCCTATAGTCATTATCTAATATATAAATAATGACACATCATCAGATTAGATCCTTCCAAAGAAGGATCAGTACTAAAATTAGCACTAGGAATAATGTTTGTAGTAGCTAATCACTTGCAATTATAAAAAAGAAACTGATTTAACACTTGAAACTCTTGGAAATGGGAGCATCCTAAACATCAGATTTGTGACAATCTAAACATGACACCTGAATGAATAATCCACAGGAATCAGTAAATTGTATTGTCGAGAAAGACGTGGAAGAAAAAAGTGAGCAACCATTGGATATCACACAAAATATTAATAAATTATTAAAATCTTGTTTGGGAGAACAAACAGATTATAGAGAGTTAAGGTACTTTTCCCCCTTTCATTATTACCAGAAGTTAATATATTCTTAAATATCAGATCTGTTCTTCCCTGATAGGACTTAAAAAATACAAGAAATGTATAACTTTTCCAGTCAAGTTTTACATGCACTCTGACTAAACTCCTGAAAATGATCATCCTTTGTCTCACTGCATTAACTAGCTTCTGTTAAAGAAGCATTTTGTGGGTGCCCTTGAATAAAATCAGTAACATCGCTCTTACTGACTGCACAGTGCTGGTAGAGTTCCTCAGGTTCTTTCTTTTAAATACCATTTATACAGCACAATATACAACTCATTTTCAGTTATTATCTGATATGGAACACATACAGTAATCCCCAAGGCAGGTATCCATGTACACTTTTTATCATTGTGAGACTCAGCTTATCAGTGTTCGCTGCCTCATTTTTAAGCTAAATTCAGCAAGAAATGTTCCCTGAAGATCTAAACTGTTCAGAAAGGTATTGCTTTGTTATGACAACCAAGCATCTCTTCTCACCCACATGGTCCTGTCTCATTTTACATTACTGCTTTTTTTGCCTGTACTTCTTATTTTTGAAATATATAGTAAAGTGTAATCTCTAGTAAAGATCTTTATTTCTCTGCTTCCATTTCTTTACATTATATATGTTGCACACAGTAGCTCCTTCCTCCCATCTACAAAAAAAACCCAAAAAATTTCTTAAAAATGTAAAAATTATTGTCTCATGTACAATAGCACGGTTCAATTCCTGGGTCAAAGAATAACTTTTCTGGGGACATCACTCAGTCATCTGCCCACCTGAGATTGCTTTCCCCAGCCCAGTGCCACAGAACCCTGTAGCAAAAAACATTGGGTCTGCTGGCTTATGATCATGAGTGTCCTCATTACCCACTTTTTGGATTTTTCTAAAAAATAGAAGAATCAAGTTGTTTTGGAATAATAATTTGCAAACTGGGTTTGTAGCCACGTGATTCAGTGTTATTTCTAAGCTTCTGGGAAGATTTAACACTTGTTTATCACACTTGCACTACCTTTCAAAGCAACCATAGGTATTTGGGAGCTGCCCAGTGTGATGACATTGTAAATCTGCTGTTTCATAGCTTTAAATTACTGTAACTGAAAAAGAAATCTAGAGATTAATATTTTCCTTTCTTCAGAAAAAGAAATCCTCAAGGCTACGCAGTGAACAGAACAAACTTATCATTACTATGTACTGAGCCATGATATAGCAAGAATATCCTTAAGCTTTGAGAAATAGTTCTCGAAATGCATCACCAGATATTATATTAGAAAGCACACATTATAATATTCATTACAGTAGTCGAATGTGAACTGCATGTTATTGTAAAAGAAAATCCAATTTGCTGCCTACTGCCTTCAATTTGGTTTTGACAAGTACTCAATCTTTTGCTGTATTTTGCTTTCTACATTTATCTTCTTAGGCATGTTCTGTAATGTCTGCTTAGGGCAAAACCAATAATCTTTTCATTTAATTTAGAGAAAAAGCTCATGTATTCTCTATGCTTACTAGGTACAACAATATGAAAACAAATCCCAGTTGCTAAAGATCCATTTGACAGTATGAAATAGATTCTGACTTTTTAATTTAGGCATAAAACTGCAGAGGGCATATAAGGGATGTAGATTTACTGATCTGTGCTATTTATTTATGAATAGTTGCAATGGAGTGACCTGAAAAATTCCCTATTATTTTACCAGTGATGGATGAACAGAAGGAGGGTATAAAAAAAGTTGATTTGACCCTTGCAGAACAACTCTTGGAAAGTATCAAACTTATTTGGTTCTGTTAAAAATCCAAGAACTTGATTTAATCTTAATTTCTGCAACAAGTATTTCCTCAAAATGGATCATAGTTTTAATTAAATTGAAGTTTGCTGCTTTGTAATTTAGCTTGCTACAAACCATGGGAGGGAGGGATAGAGAGGAGAATTTCAATAGGAATTCAACCAGATCTTAGCACTTCTGCTGAATTGTGCTTGAAGCAATACTGTGTGATCAAAGGGAAACTAGTCTTGCCAAAATTTGAATTGTTTTACATCTGAGGGTTGGTTTGCTTTATCTTTTTTTTAAATAATTACCTGAACTTGTCGAAAAGTCCAAATGTCAAAAGAAAATGTTTTATCTTCTTCATGGTAATTTGAAAGGTGTTAAAATGCATCTCTAATTTTCTTATTAGTTTTTTTTTCTGAGATGCAAGTGTGATTTTTTGGATAAACTCACTGAAAATATTGATAAGACCAGTCATTAATCTGGGGAAAGAAGCCCCCAGGCACTTGGTGCTGCCTTCCAGCTGTCTTCCCTTTCTACATGTCCTTACAAGAAAGCTCCCTTGAGTGTGCTGGCACAGGCGACTTTCTCACCTGATCTCAATGACACTGATGCCCCTGTGTGAAAAGGAGACAAGGATGAAGGTGCCAGGACAAAGGCATGCTGCATCAATGCCTCTACAGATGTACAGGCTGAGGAAGGCATTTTGTATCCCTTTGGTCTGAGGAGAGCATCAAATTAGACTTCTGCATGTTCTAAATTTGCTGTCATACCACTACTCCAAGAGAGCATGATTTCTTCTACTGCTTGAGGTTTTTGTTTGTCACTCCACTTTGAAGTCTAAATTATTTAAGTTTCCTAGAAATTATTAATCTAGTATTTTGCATAAAGCTTTTAATCCTTTGCCTATCTGGAAATGCACAATTACTTCAAAACACGCTCCTTGATGATTTAGTCTTGTGTGTCTTCAGTTAAGACTGTTAACAGTCTTCCTCTTCTCTGTTGACTTCCATTTCTCTTTGCTGTAAGCTTTTTGCCACAGAAAGCCTCTCACAGTAATTAATAAGTTTCATATACAGCAATTTTGCTGGATAATTAAATAACAACTCTATTTCAAATCGATTTAAATCCATCTGACTTTCAGAAATGACAGTTGCTACAGTGTAAAACCAGTGAATAAAACTCTTTTGAATACTTAAATCAATCCCAACTTTGTTTCATCTTAATCTTCAGAAAGCAATTCTTGCAAATGTCAATACTGCCCTAATAGATTAGGTGATGATATCTCTGTCTGTTATCTTCAGAGATACATTTGTATCAGATCAATTAAATGACTGTAATTGTTGCTTTTCTACACATCACAGATAGAAGCAGTTTTCTGGCGTGGTGCTTGAGATAAGGCTTGTATCTACTGCAGTATTTAAGTATTACTATTGACATAACTTTCTCCGATTTATTGTGTATTGCAAATATACAGCAGCTGCTATAGGTTTATCAGCTAACAGCCAATAATGTTGTACGGCTATACAGAATGGATATTTTAGTATGGTTGGGGAGACAATTATTTTCTTGGTTTGTTTTCTCTCAGGTCAGTGTCTGATGCGGACCTGTGCTGTAGAAATGCACAGGCAGAGGTAATCTTTTTCCCTTAATCAAAGGCAGAGAGTGGAAAGAAACAGTATAACAATAGGTTACAGAGCAAATCACTGGCATAACAGAAACCACCTCTACTGAGTCCCATCTGAGTAGCCCTATGCAACAGGGCATCTGCAATATACAAAATTGCTTTGTAACTTTTTTATGTCTGAGAGTCCGCTGTTGTGTCTATGAACATCAAATATATGTTTCAGTTCACATATTCACAGAGGTTTGCGATAAATAGCTAATGTATGTTCCTGAGAGATTCTTTAGCTACCTGTAGTCATCTGCAATCCTGAATATAAAAGTAACTGTCACAAAATTATCACTCTTTGTATACGTCTCATGATAGCGTTCATCTTATCCATCCCAATAGGTTTTGTATGAGTAATAAAGAGGGAGGAAAAGGTGCCATTGCTGTATGTAGCCAGCTACTTGCCTGGCTCTGAGGGCTCAGATGATATGCAGTCATTGAACAATAACAATCCAAATTACTAAAATTAGTAGAAAATATGTAGTACTTGTACCTTGTTCAAAAAACTGCAGCAAGCTGAGACAGTTAATTAGTCTGGGGTTTACCCACAAAGCACTAGTTATGCCCTCAACTGAAACAACTATCATGGGTGTAATATGCTTTTAATAAGACTCAAAAGTTCTTAAATCTAAAATTTAATTTCCAGATAGAATCATCATTTGCCTGTGTTTTTAGTGAGAATTAAAAACTGTCACAAATTACATTGCTTCCCAGGTAAAATTATAGTTATGGTAGGGATCTGAACAGCAGCTATCTAAAGTCTGGTGAGCTGATCAGCTCTCAGCCACTGAGATAGCAGACAGTGTTGCAGGAGGACTTTATTAAAAATAATTGAGAAACCAAGATTCACTGGTGATATAAAAGTGTCCAGATAAATGAATCTGAGCATGACTAACCCAAATTGTATTGGCACAAGAGCCAACTGTCTAAAAGCAGAGGAAAGTAAGAAGGTAATGAAAGGTAATTTGGCTGTGTCATGGTATCTTTAATTCAAAAGAAGACATACAAAAATGGAAAAAAGGCAGTTGACTTTCATCGGCTATCAAAAGTCTTTAGTATAAAAATCAGCCAGGCTAATGTGCATAGAGATTTACTGGGGGTAAAGAAAGGAAGAGGTTCTATAAATACATTAGAAGAAAACGAGAACAATGAAATGAGTCAGGCTATCAATTAGTGGGAGAGTAAAACAGTAGATTCCAGGGAAGAAGCATTCAAAGCCCTCCTCCTTCTGTCTTTGCAAAAAGGTTAACAGTGACCAGATGCTTATGAGTCTAATAAGGCTTTAGGAAACAGCCAAAACAGATTTATCAAGAACTAATAATATCAAGCTGATGCGATTTTCCTTTTTGACTGAAAGCTTAGGCTCTAAGGAGATGTAGTCAATGTGCTGTACTGGAAATTTGGATGAAGCCTAGTGTCCTGTTCACTGACATGTTCATAAGCAATTGATGGAAGTACAGGCTGGAGGAAATGCTCCTAAGGTGTAGTGGAACAGTCAATTTTGGAAACTGTAATTGAACAGCAATTGCCTATATATCTTTCAAGTTTCTGAAAGGATCTTTGTATTTTAACATATTTCCACTTTTCCTTTCCCTCCTTGCCTATTTTTCTATTCTTTTCTTTTGCCAGTGAATGAAATAAGATGAAATAAATGTAGTTCAACAATTACTTTCTGCATGTTTTTCTCACCAGTAAGCAAAATTTTCCTAAGGTTGGAGGTGATCAGCACAGTGACTAAAAATGTACAGAAAGATTGTTTTCTTTGTTCAATACCAAGGGAGAGAAGAAAACCGAGGTTTCCCTTCTTTGGTTTATGAGATCTTTAGTGTTTTCTTGGGTTTTTTAAAAAGTCAGTTAAACTTATTACTCTCCTACTTAAAAATACGATGTAAAGAACTGTGTTTGTTTATTAGTACACAGTTCTAACAAGCAGATCAGAGGAGGCCAGATCAGTGAGGAAAATAAGTTGACATTGTTTTCTTCTTTCAACAAAATGAGCTGAAGGGAAGCTGATGCGCAGGTAAGACAAGCAGGAGGGCTCCTACTAATCTACATCTCACTCAGAAAACAAGTTCTCATACAGAAACTTTCCTCTTCCATGACGTGTTATTATTCCTTTCAAAAAACATCACTGCTGAATAACAAAGATTAACATGCCTATGGCCACAAGTAAGTTTTTAATTTTGTTATTTTTGAGCTTCTCATCTCTGTGATTCGAAATTTGTCAGGACTTGAATTCCAGACTCAGAATGCTAAATACATTAGTAATTAAAGCTCTGCAATATAACATTGTAAACAGAATACCCAATAAGCTTTCAGATACGCTCTGAAATACAAAGACCTTTTGAAGGAGTGAGGGACAAAGTGGTATAGGACAGAGGGGTGCCTGGAGGTTGAGCCCTGGCAGAGGCATGGGGTCTGCTTCTGGCCTTTTCCTCCCCAGACTCACAACCTTCTCAAAAGCACATGGGAAAGGCATGTTGTTTGGGGTGTATTAACTGCATCTTTGGAGATCAGAAGCCCCTGGTCCAGGTCAGAAAGAGAGGGAAGGGAAGCTGGGAGTTAGAAAACAAATGGGAAAGGCAAGATCAATTATAGCAAAGTCTGTGGGCACATATGAAAGCCAGTGTGTTTGCTACTTCCAGCTCCTGGGCAGTGAATCCCCATGCTTGCTCACAGCAAAGGAATGGCCCATTACAGAAACACATTTTTAAAAAAGTTATAGCATAGCACATCTTGGAGAATAGGTTTATAAAGTTTTTGTGGGGCTGCAAGGAAGTATTAACTTAGTAGGAAGTTCAAAAAATTAAGCTGCCTTCAGTCTAGGTCAAGGATAGGATTAGGTGTACAGAAGAAATGTCTACCTCACGCTCAGTTAAAATTACAAGAGGTTCGCTTGGTGCGCATGATTCACAACTGGGATGATCCACTCTCCAAAGACAACAAGCTTTACTATATTGTGTTATGATTCAAACTTACATCCTCTCCTGTGGCCAGTGAAAGAAAACTGCTGGGAGATGTAGAAAAGCTGTAATCCAGGTTTTTTGAATGTTCAGAAAACCATCCTAATAAATCATAATTATAATAATCCATTCATTCTAGTATAACACAGCTATCAGCAAAATCAAATTCTCTTTTCACTTACTGGGATGGTGTAATGATTCTTGGAACTTGACCTCTTGCAGTGTATAAACCAGTGACCATAAATCGCAACTGGGGACCATCACCATAAACCTCTTTGGTGATGCAGTAAACTGCTGACACAGAAACATGAGAGTAGATAATATTTTGAATGTGAAAAGTTGAGAGTCTCTAGATTGGTGCTGCTGAACTGTTACTTTTAAGTTTCAGGACTTTTGTATACAAGAAAGTAAAAAAGCTGTGGTTTTATTTTTACATCATGAATTTAGGAAAATCCTTGGGGATTAAATGGAAGTGCATTTTCCTGAAGCCAGCCTATGTCTAAGTCACTGAAAATTCCGAGAGAATACATTCACTATTATCACTTGTGTTATTATTGTGAAAGCTGATACAAATTCTTTCACTAAAGTGTGATTGATGGTTATTCAGTTGTCCATTAGACTCAGGAGTTTTGAATGAAAATAATAACTTCTCTACATAACTTGTAGTTTCCTTTCAAAATCCTAACAGGAATAATTACAGTCTACCAAGTGTTGTAGAACTGGTATTAGGATCCACTAATATTTAGGTGTTCTGTACATCAGTATTTTTCAAACTTTTTATTTACCAAACATTATTGAATCTTTTCAGGAGAAAAAAGCCAACACAACAGGACCAGTGTTAATGCAACACTTTTCATTTATAACTGAAAATTAGCCTAAGATTTGGATAATCACTCTTGCTTTTATTTTCCTTTATTTTGGTTGGTCATTTGTTTGTGCACATAGGAACGCATGCAGCTGTTTTATTCTCTTTTCTTTTTTTTTTTTTTTCTTTTTCTTTTTTTTTAATATGGTAATTGTTTCATGGTTATCATCTGATCTCCTACAGTTCCCATGACCACAGGAAAGAAAAACACTGCTAACAAGTTAGCTCCTACATCTGGTGTTTCTCCACTTGAGATGTGAACTCTCAGCCCAGTTTTACACAAACAAACCCAGTAAAAAATCAGCAAAAAATCCAGTCGCTATTATATGAAGATAGAACAGATAACCAATATGACTGAGAGTCTTTTGGACTTAGCTAAATAAAACATTTCAACTACTCATGTCTGTATAGCTTTTTCTTCTTTATCCTGTTGGTGATGTATTCAGTGGCCTTATTTTTTTTTGTTTCACTTGTTTTATTTTTAAATGAAAGAAATCATAGCTGATGCTTGGTGTCTTGGTCAGTACTTTTGTGAATAATTGTGAGATTCAGGTTAGAGTTGGACATTTTACTGAACTCCTTTGGCTGCAGAAAAAATGGGTGCTGGTTCAGATCCATGCAGTGAATAACTTTACTGGACTTTTCCAGAGAGCTAAACTATGTCTTTCCCTGATTTTTGCAGATGATTCTGCAGTGCTGATTATTCTCCCAGGCTCTGGGAAAGCAGCTGCAATGTGCCAGCATACTGTGAATTTCAAAGATGGTGTGGAGTGCCCTCCCTCCTGCTGAGAGGCTCTCATAAAAATAACTTGACCTCAGTAAAATTACCCGGCAGGCCCTGGTGAAAATGAACAGAGTAGGCCAGTTGTTAACGTGATGATGCCAAGTGTATCGTTCTACATTGATGTAGCTGCTGTTGCTGCCAGCAATGGAGGACAGCAAGAAGGAAACCTGGGAGAAAAAAACTGCTTTTTCCATCTATATAGCCTTTCTACCCACACTAGAAAAAAACAAAAATAAACAAACAAAAACCAGTTAATGAAACCATTGAAGTATAACATAACTTAAAATGCTGATGTTGCTTTCAAAGGTTTGATCCTTGCTCTACAGTGTAAGAAGCAAATATATTCCAGCTAAGGAATTCCACAGTTTTCTTATTGTACAAACCATAATTAATGAGTTACACTAATTTTCATTATTAGTATTCTAGGACCTACTAGTAACACATTAATTAACAGGCATTTCTAATCCTAGTAATTACTGGAGGATAAAATAAGAAAACAGGTAACTACCCTGCCTGCTCATCTGTTTTTAGGATATGCACAAGTGTCTTGCCAACTGTACTCTAGAAACTGTAAAGCAGAAAACGGTAAATTCTCACCCTTTAAATAAATGGTTTAATCCTTGTAATATTCCATGCTGATAAATAGTGTTTTCTCTGTGTATTTTCATAGTCCTGATTACAGTTTGCTCCCCCACAATTTTTACTCAGAAACATTGTGCGGTGCTATGGACCCCATGCTGGGGTAGCTTTATACTATCAGGGAACATCACCGTGCTGCACTGCTTCTTTCATGCACAGGTAATGGGTGTGTTTTACATACTTATATGTGTGCATCTCTGGATTTATCAGGTTATCTGTGTATATTGTACACCTCTGCTGTCACGCACAGCAGGATTTCTGGGTATCCAGCATTCTGGCTGGATGTGTGGCCACTGCTGTAAAGAGGCTTTGCACATCCTGAAATCAAACGCAAGTGTGTGCAATTCTAATTCCAAGTGGTTCAGGTTTCATGGTGAAAAATGAAGATATTTTATGAAGGAAGTAAACGTACAGTAGTCCTAGTCCACAGGTGTCTCTTTCCTCCCATCCTACTTGCTGCCTCGGTGCTCCTCCCAGCACCAAAGAACTGGGTTATTCTCATGATTGACCTGGAAATTGATGGTCTTCTACTGTTTCTCCAGCTCAAATTGCCTCATTCTACCTTCCTTATACCTTTGTGAGAGCTAAAATTGATTTTATATATATGGTGCATTATAAGATTGTTTGATGTGCAGTATTACAAAAAGATATAAATTCTTGTCTGTGAAATTTAATGATATACTTCACATTAATATTTTCATATGCATTCACTGGTAGTACTTTTGTCTGAGGCACAGTGCAGGACTCTTGCAATAGCAATATGATTGTATGCTACTTTTACCAGTAAATGGGATTAGGAAGTTACTGGAAAGAAATCATGGAAAGCTTGGACTGACTTCCAACAGGATTTGAAAATTCAAGTTCTTAATAGGTCATTCTGTATTTAAATGCAAACACTTTTGCATGCACATTTGTGTAGCCGCATGTTTGTGTGTTTAACTATATGCTTTAGGTTTTCTGAGAAATGGAATTTTGTTTGCTCTATGTGAGTTTGGATGACCTGTTTAGGTAACAAAGAAAGGTATTTCAAGAGTTCTGGGCATTTTAAGAGGCAAGAAATATTTTTTGCCGCCACTGATACAGCCTACAGTATACCGCTGAAGCAAAACAAGCAGCATTAGAGTGCTCACTAGGGCTCAGTTGTCATTCCTCTGGAAGTTTTTCCTTATACATCTGTGTGTCCACAATTCTTGAACCTATTGTTCAATCACAGACATAATTCACAGAGGGGAAGATGCCTCAATATCTTGAGTTAATTTCAGTGGCATTAAAATAGTTTGTTGATTAGAGAAGGGAGGCCCTGCCAGTGTCTTCTCTGGGGGAACAGTTGAAACTTGAGATCAATTCTTACTACATACTGGAAAGAAAGAAATCTTTTTTTTTTTTTTTTTTTTAATGCCCCAGCTGTAGGAGAGGCTTCAGTCAGAGCTAGCACCAAACACAGTTAACCATGGAACACACGTCTGAAAGAAACCAGGCTGAGAAAGGGACTTGGTTAAATTTATTTTGGATGTTGGGATCTTCAAGTTCTGCTTGTGTCTTCATTGAAATCAATTTTGTTTCCATGCTATATGTTACAGAAGTTCAGATATGCACTTGTTTAGTTTCTGTTCAAAACTGCATATTTTGAATGGACATAAAACATTGATTTTTGTTTCTTTAGTTTTGCCCTGAGGCAATTTATTGTAAGGAAATGCTCAAAAAGAACAAAAAATGAGGTGGGGTATATTTGCTTACAGTTTACAAGTAGAGAGGCATGCCCAGTCAACTATGGATACAGTTTACAAAGTCAGTAGCAGGGAAAAATAATTCTTAACATTCAGTTATGTTCTAAGTTATATATAAGTTTCTTGCAGCAGTTGCATGAACAGGTGTATATTATCTTGGAAGGAAGAAGAGCAGTAAAACTGAGAATAGCAAAACCTGATATGTGGTCATGTTATTTGTAGGAGTTGCTTGTTGTACATCCAGTTTTAGACATCTGGTGGGGAAGATGTAAATATTCACTTGATGATCACCCTTTCAAAGTGATTTTTTGTGGGCAATAGGTGCTTAAATGCCTTTATGAATTCAAACCTAAGCAGATACCTGGCAACAACTGCAGTGCTGATTTTATCTGTGTGTAATATATATATAATTTCCACTATTGGTTTTAGGTGGTACTACAAGTCCTGGTGATGATGCTGAAAAAGCATTTGCATCCAGCTCATTTTTGACTAGTTGGGTTGCTTATGGAGTATCATTGAAACTTTCTTTAAAGAGAAGTAGATGTGACTGAACACCAGGTAGAGCAGATTTATTGGGAAAGTCAGGGCTGCTTCCAAGATTTTTTTGGTGGTAGGAGAGAGGAATGATCATACATCTGTATGCAGTGCAGATAGGAGAGTAGCTACTGAACTGCTTAGTAAAGTGCTTTTTGAGTTGAGTTCCTCCAAAAATAATGTATGCTGAGACTTCCATGCTTAACCTGCCAAATCATTATAAATATATCATGAATTTCAATAAAGGTAAATGCAAAATCCTGTGTTCATATCCTAAGAGAATGAGCAGGGATTGTTTTCTCTGGATGATCAGTATAGGGAAGGCTTGTGGTTTCTTTTGTACCTTTAAAGCCTGATTTAGTTCTGAAAATAATCTGTATTTGAAATACTGTGTTATATCAGGCTTCTGACTCCTCTGCTTTCCTTGAGTTATCTTTCAGCTTTTAAAGCTGCTATCCTATTCCCATCTCATCTGACTGAAATGTCACCAGCTCCGTTTTGGTTCATTTCTACCTTCTAGCAAAGGATTTTATGTTCACACTAAGTATTTTTTATATTCATAACATTACTCAACTTCAGTTTTTTTCACCTATTGTCACCTAAAGTACTCTTTCCGTCCAGTGGGGCTGCATCATTTTGTTCTCATTATTGAGAATTTTGAACTTCAGCCATGTCTGAGTTCTAGAAGATCATGTAGAAATGGATGGTCATTTGAGCTGTTGCTGTGGTGGCTTTGCCTCAGGCTGAACAAGACTAACTACAATTACAGGCATACTGAAAAAAACAGGTTTTCATACTGATATCTCCAAATCCATAGGTGACTTTTCAGAACTATGAAAGGTAACTTTAAAAACTACTCAAAAGAGTTAAGTCTGCTTATTATGGGATCTCATTTTTATAAGAAAATTTTTATAATTGGTGAACTGAGAAAAAGATTGAAACTCTTCCCAAAAATACTGAGCAAAAGACTTCATTTCTAGGTATAACAAGCATAATTGTCATCAGCTTCTGCTTTGCATAAGCAATTTTGGGGTAGTTTATGACTGAATTACATGTTGGTGGATGAAGAAATTGTTTTCTTAGGTGGTTAGGAATGAAAAATTATTCTATCAACGAATTCTCAGTGGTTGAATGTTATTCATCAAAAACATTATCATTTTTAGAAAGCTCAACCAATTAACTCTTTTTAACTTTGAATAATCTGGTATTTGCAGTCCTTGCATATATTCAAGATTTACAAAAGACTGGAGATTTTTGCATATGATTATTCGTGTATTCATAGAAAAAATTCTCAGTTACCTTGTGAAATGTCATTTCTTTTTTTTGTCAAGTGTGTAAAGACTATGTTAATGCTCAGATTTACACAACTGAAACTTTTTTGCTGCATTTTAATGCCTTTTAATCTCCAAAATAAAATACCTGGAGGCAGTTGCCTAACCAAATTCTGTCTGAAGTGTCACTAAGCTAATTATTGTTCACTACAGCATGAGATTCTCGCTAGCATTTAAGACTAAAATGTTGTGATCTTAAAATACAGAACACTGCAAACATTTGAGTGTGAAGACAATCTTTGTAAAATTAAATCACCTTGATGATAGATTTTAAAATTAGTTTTATTTTTATGTGTAATGCAACCTTATAAGAAGTTGCTATCTAAGGCACAGTTTCATATCCATAAGGTTGACTTACCACCTGTAATAAATTCCATAGGTGAGTGACACAGCTCAGCAATTTTCTCTCCAAAAGGCCTGAAGCCTACTCTGCAATTTTCCATTCTTCAGGGTATTTTTATATTGCTGAGCCTTTGGGTTTGACTGCTTTTACACGTCTTTCAAATTTTTCAGTACTAAAAGGAAATAATTGTTTATTTTGATCACAGGAAGAATAAATATTAGAATTAAAGGTATGAAGAAGAGCTAAGCATTGCTCTTTTGAAAGTTGGAAAGACACAGAAAAAGGATGTCTTCAAAAATGCTCCCTGTCATGTTATTATTTTTTTAAATTAGGAAATTAAATAGAAAAAAACCTTTCACAAAATGTTTTCATGAAGATAACGTTATATTTAGAAATGGATTAAATTCATCAAGTAGATATTTTCAAAATGTTTACGTGCATTAGATTTAGATTTGTGAAATGTTTTGTCACTGCTGGACTTGCATTTCTCATTTAAAGAAATGTTGACTGAATTTTTTCACCCTGATCTATTGCTGAGTAGTTATAGATGTATTGGAAACATAAAGAATTTTTTTTAAAGACAAAAAAAAAATATGTCAACTAGTATACATGTTTTCAGTACTCAAGACTTCCTTATATTTTAATTCCTAAAGAGTGTTAGAAGTACTTGTTTGTGCAGTCACACATCATGTGTGTTATACTGGCAAAATATTGTTTTGTTTGGGTTTTTTTTTATTCAAACGTCTCAAATGAATGCCCAGTAACATTATAGCTGCAGGATACATTTACAACACTGAAACTGAGTATTGTGAAGCACTAGGAAATATTTTGCATTGGCCAACATTTTTGGACCCAATAGCAAAGTACAGATCCAGATATGACAGGATATTTAGTGAATTTGTGTTGCCTTTTGCTGAATTATATATTATGAAGAAAATAAAAGCATGGTATCATTCTGAAATCATCCCAGAGCTATTTTCAGCACATTTTAAGCAATACATTTCTGATGGACTCTTGCAAAAGGACTTTCTTGACTAATTGTATTTAATTTCCTTCTTTTTTTAAAAAAAGAAAAAGCTTTAAAATTGCTTAAAATCTCTTAATTTTGTTCTGCGTAAAATCAACCTGTTGTTAACTCAGTAGTTTTCCCATAGCTAAAGATAATATGTTGATTCATATTAAGTCTCCTATCTTCCCTTTTAAGTAGAAGTATATGCATAAGATTGCTAATTCTAGGTTCTGATTTATATACTGGGAAAAAGCAAGTATTTCCATATTTCAACATATTCATCAGTAATCTTGTAAATGGAATGAGCAGTGATGTTGTAGCATTTACTGTTGTTATTTAAGGTAGACAGGACAGAATTCTACTTATAGATGGATTTTATAAGACTTGGTGGCTATGCAGTAAAATGATCGGTGAAATTCAGTGTAGACAAATGTAAAGTGATACAGAAGAAGAAAACGGTTTGAGCTCCACATATAAGATTATGAACTCTGGGCTTATTAATTGTCAAGAGTAAGACCTTGGGGTTGTTATAGGTAGTGCTGGTGAAAAGTATCAGCTAAGTTTTGGTGAGTGCCCAGAACAAATTTTTAGGAATTATTAGGGGAAGGATACGGAAAAATTAAATAAATTAATCATTATGTTTCTGTATAAATCCATTGTTCATCCACACTATGAATGTTGTGTGCTCTTCTTCTGTCTCTACTATCTCAGAAGGGATTATGTGAATTTAAAAGCTTTAAAGAAAGAACAGATGATGAAATGGCTTACATATATGAAATGGCTAAGTCAGCTGGGACTTTTTGCTGGAAAGGAGATGATTTACAGGAAGATCTTAGATACGATTGTGTTTGGTGTATAAAATTTTAGTTAGTCTGTAAATACAAGTATATTTAATGTGACATTTGAAATGCCTTTGTTTTCTTGTCTTTCATTGTGACTATTAAAGTTTTCTTTATGGAGGTATACAATTAAGGGAAAGATAGTTAACTGTGATCTAACTTGAGGACTTCGTGTCGTGCAGATTCTTCTTTAGCAGGAGTCAATGGTAAAAATCCCAGCTGAATTAGAGATTGGGACATATAAATACTGTTCTGTGTGATATGAAAATTAATTTTAAATAGGATTAAATCCTGTTCACCACAGTCAGGCAACATTAGTATTTGCTTCAGAAGGACCGCTCATTTGAATAAGAACATTATCCATAATCAGCAAGTCCTTTCAAAGCCTGGATCAATGCCAGGCTAAAAGTTCTCCATTCTTATCTCTTGGAGCCAAAAAAAGGAATTGAGAGAGAAAATTACCATAGACATTCTTATCAGCTGGTTTAATCAATTAAGCACTTACCACTCCACTTCATTGGAGAAGAGGAGAAAAACCTCACTTTTTTGAATTTTCTGACCTTGTAAGTTAGACAGGCTGGCCTGTTGTATGACAGGTTCAAAAGACAACCTTCTCTTTTCTGAGTGAAAGGACACGTGTTTCTGCAAAGTGAAAGGAAGAGAGGCAATCAAGGCTGTATTTACTTTAAGAAAGAGAGGGCAGGCTGGTGGGAAATGCACTGACTGATCTGAGAGGGAAGGAGCTCTTCTGTTACTCCATTTTACTGGTTCTTTAGTTCATTGCATAACACGGAAAAGCATTGGTAGTACCCATGAGAGAACATCACAATCGGTCAAGTGACAGTAGGGAGACCAGAACAGGCCTCTTTTTATCCCCAGAGTACATAGAAAAGGGAGTGGCAGGCAATCTTTTCTGACCCTTTTCCAGTCTTCCTTGACTCCATAAGAGTTTTTACCTTTTGTGTAGGGAAGAAGTACATGTAAAAACACATTCAAAATAAGCTTTATAAATTTAACATGCAGGAGATATATATATATGCTAGTAGGAATGTTTTAGGTTCTAAAGAGAAAATTCATGTGGAAGTTAGAAATGGTGGTAAAAAATTGTCCTGGAGGCTGTGTAGGGGCACAGCTGGTGGCAGGGAAGCCATAGCACCCTGAAGTGCATGTATGTATGCCCCCACGCTTCCAGAACCTAAACCAATATTGCCTGGTTATTTGGAAAAGAATAGTTTATAGGGAATTGTAAGGAGAAATTTTCAAATAAATCCTTTTTCTTTGTCCTTTAAGCTACACAGAAATATCAAACTACATTTTGACCTTATCTACCTGCGTTCATTTTGTTTTACTCTTCTGTGTAATTGAGGTGATAACCTCAGCCCTAAATATCCCGTGCATTTCCATTTTTCAATTTCCTCTCCCTTTTTCCATACCTCGGTTACAGAAGGGTTGTGTGACAGAGTGTAATTTTAATTCCACTGTGCTCTGAATGACCTCAGAGCTAGGATAGCTCTGCAACTTTATAGCATTTTCCTTGCTGCAAATAAATGCTGCATGGAAGGCTCCCTCCATGATTCAACATTATAGAAATGAAAACATTTAGATCACAGAGTATTTTGCAAGGATTTAGTGAACTATTTGGCAGTTTTGCTCCTGGGAAGCACGAGTGAAGGTGGCAAGAAAGGAGATGTGTACAAAATCAGAGGATGGAAGAAATATTGGAAAGAAAAAAAGACTAGGAACATTGCCACTGTTGACACAACCAAGAAAAAAATAATGGTTTCAAATACTGCTTTAGCTACCAAAATATTTGCTTAAAATATTTTCTAGAGAAACAAGTCTTAACACCTACAGCTGATCCAAGATGAAGTAGTTATATTTTCTACTCTTTTGCACTAAAAATGTCCTTCCTGAATGAATCGCAAAGTAATTTCTTCTAACAGATTCATTGCTTTTAAGCCCTTAGAGTCTACTGTAATCATTGAGTCTGTCTTTTAGTATATCACAGGTTAAGTCCTTTTGGTATCAATGTTGCAAGATCTACCTAGAAATTAAGAATTAAAAATTTCAAGTTGTGAAAAATCTATTCCTTTCAATGAAATATTCTTTAAAATCTTAACCTTTCCAGTTAAAAATGTGTACCTTTTTCTAGATGGTACTTCAACTTCCAGACTTTCTCCACTGTTATATAACTTTTCTGATGTGTGTGTTTCTCTCTCTAAGAAATCAACTGAATTACTATAAATAGATTATGGTGAATGGGTTTTTTTAAGTTCTCTATGCTTTGTCACCCCCCTCATGCCCCATCCCTCCCTGGATAATTAAGAATTTTGGGAAACGGCTATTTTAACTGTAGGAAAGGAAGACTGCATGGTATTTGACATTGCACTTGTTTAGTTGAATGGAAGTATTACTGATCAGCTGAAAAGAGCTTGAAATGGAACTTGGCTTCCAGATGGAACCCTAAGCTTGAAGCGATTAAGCTAGAATTATATTTACAAAATTAAATCATTTGAGGGGAAACAAATAATGACTTCTTGATTCCCAGCTCTACTTCTAAAGTTGTTTTATAAATTTCTGTGAAATTCTTATCCCAGAAGTCTCTTGAATGCAGACATTCAAAGCTGTTGCATATTACTAATCTTGGAGTTTCTTTCAGGTTATTTTAAAAAAAAATCCAGTCCCCTCTACCAGCTACTTAATGGGAAAGAACAGTGCAAGAACAATGCACACGAATTAATTCTGTCTCTCAGAACAAGTTTTAGAAATTGACTTGTGAAAACCGGTAACCTTTTCTCTATTTTAAATGCTATTTCTTCCAGACTAAGTCAATTTGTATTTTTTAGCTTGAAAAGTTCTTTCCATGGCTGAATGAAGAAACAGTTTCAGAGAAATTAGATATAAGTCATTGTTTCACACCAGAACAGTTCTCTTTCTCTTTGTCCTTGCTGGTGCTGAGATTTGGGTTCTGTTTTTTCTTTTTCTTTTTCATCCAAATTCTCTCAAGGTTTTTCAATTACTTTGAGGTCAAAACTTTGGTTAATGCTGGGAAAAACCTGGAAATGTGTTGCTACAAATGTTAACACTGGGTAAACAAGTGGTTTTTCTGTTACCACTTACTGACAGCTTGTGTGGCAACATTTTCTATTCATATTTCCTAGAAAAACAGCTTCTCAAAATATTTTTTCTTTTACTTGAAAAAATGTTTCAAGCTTAATGCATCCACTTGGATGTTTTCTGGCCTCTGTTCTTGGAGAAATTCCATTCTGAGCATCTCCTACATCCCGCTCAGTTTAGAAGCCAGTTGATGAAATTTCCTGGAATTTTGTCAGTTCAATTGCTTCAGCTGGTAGCTTTCAAAGATGGACTGTAATTTTCTTTTTAGTTTCTTAGCAAATAGCTCAGACTTTTGTGAATCAGTCTGTTAGCCGTACTGACTTATAGATAACAGCCCTTGCTATATGATATTTCATATAGCTTGTTATTTTAAATTCAGTTTATACAGATTATATGATTTAATTTTTTTCTGTCTTTATTGCACAGGCAACACTTTCCAAGCTGAAGTCATCCCTGTGTAGGCTGTTCGAAGTTTTACTGAGAAAAAGGGACATTTTAGATAGAAAGCCAACATAGCTGAGCAGGTGGTAGAAAATCAGTGCCTTAAACTTTGTTAAAATTCGGGAGATAAGCTGGGGCTATTCCCTGAATATTAATTCTATTAAGTCTAGTTTCATTTTCACCAAGTAGCTGAGCAGATAAGCACTTATATTTTTATAGGGACGCATTCACTACCTCTGTCTGTTTAATACACAAACACACTCTCTCATGCACTCATGCATAAATGTTCCTTTAACACACACAGGAACAAAAACAAGATCCCCA
Organism: Falco biarmicus; assembly: GCF_023638135.1. Lineage (NCBI taxonomy): Eukaryota > Metazoa > Chordata > Aves > Falconiformes > Falconidae > Falco > Falco biarmicus. Next base: position 16,522,723 of record NC_079300.1, on the reverse strand, counting down.
AAAGACTACTAATGAGGGAAGCAGAGGAGGAGTATAGCACAGTACCTGCTCAGTTTTATTTAGTCCAAAAAGGGAAAAGCCTCACAGATTTGATGGAGTAACTGTTACCAGACCAAGAAAAGTCATGTCCCTTCTTACAGAGGAAAGCTGAGATAAATGACAGACCAGATCAGCCACCTTTTGCTCATTCTTGTTAGTGAAATCATCCCATTGCATTTATTTAAAATTTGCTTTTCTCCTTGGCTGAAGTCTTGTGTTTGGAGGGGTGGTGGCAGGGGGAAATGTCTTTTCTGGAATTATAAGTTTGCTTACTCAGGTTATGTACACTTAAAAAAACCACATTGGGTAACTACTTGTTTTCTCCTTGTTGGATCACTTTTGATTTGAGACATTTCCTATATTTCACATAAAATGATTATTTTAAATGACTCATTTAAAACATTTTCAGGGATTATTTTATGTGACCACCAAATGTCTGGTCTCCAGAAGGTTTATAAATCTCCGTGAACCCCTCAGTCTTTTCAGAGGTATAACTGCAGATGAACCCATCTGTTCCTTTTCATTTCTATCTTCCATCTTTATCTACCTTTCTTATGTTTGGCAGTATATGGATGGCAAAGAGGATCAAAAATTGGTGAAGAGATGGTAGTCCTTGATATTATCAAGTCTGAATAAAATAGAGCAAATTTTGAAACTTTAAAAAAAATGTTGTAATAAGTTAATGGCTTCAAATTCAGTTTGTGAGCAAAAATGGTGGAAAACTACAAATTTAAGTGACAGAGATAGATTCCTATATAATTTGTTGTAAGGGCAATATGTCTTTTTTTGAAACAACTAAATATTATGGAACACTGCTGGACATCAATAGTAGCACCATTACTGTATTTTTAAACCAATAGAGAATGAGAGGAATTCTCATCAGAAAATGTGGATTTCAAATGCCAGGAAAATGTCTTCCTAATTTCATGGTGTAGGCATGCCACAGTGTTTGTGCAAGTAACAAACTAGGTAGGTTCTCTATGTATATCAGTGCATAATGTTTTTAAATTGGTTCATAGGTTTTAAGCTCAGAATAAGAGGGGATGAGTTTAAAAGATCTCTAAATTCTCAGCTCTGGTGAAAAAAAACAACCAAGAGAAAAGGCAAAGTAGTTGCTGAGAAACCTCTCAACTTTAACCTTGTTTTTGACGACGGACCTGGCATGGGTTGAATGTTCTTTGGTGTATTTTTGTTCAATTACCAGCAAGAGGGCCTCACTGGTTACACAAAGGATTTAACTGCCACTGAGACCTCCATCTGTGTGGGCTGCATTAGGGGTGACAACTCTTTTCTCCTGAAGCCATTGCAGTAGCTGCTGCTGCAGTAGGGGACAGGAAGGGAATAGCAACCTCGCTGGCCCCAAAGAGAGAGGGGTAGAAGTTAACAAGTGCAGAATAGGAAAGAGCCTCTTGTTCTCAGGTGACAGAATAGTTTGGAACCAGTTGTTCTGATGTTGCTGACTGGTTTAGCAACCCAGAAAAGCTCCAGCATTCTGCCTTAAACTTCCAGTGCACAAACAGCAGGGCCAAGGAATTTGCACAAATCTACTTAAGTTGTCTTTATTTCAGCTCAGGATCCCCTCACATCACTCAAATAAGCTACATTAGAAAGTTTTATTCAGTCTACCCTGAAAATGCAGACTTGGCATACAGAATGTAGCCCATAAATGTACTCTGTTTGTACATACTTGTAAAAAGTATATTTGTTTATGTACAGTTGGTGTAGGTTATGTGTGAAACCAGCAAATATCTTGTGACCTTTCAGTTTTGATGACCAAATTAATCATGAAAGACAGAACCGTTGGTGCATTATTAGTCATCTAATAAGATGTACCTAGAGTGCTCTTTATGTGCTGCATAATATTTTTTGGGGGTGGGCCATCTTTCTAACTTTGCAGTCTATAAGATTGCTGCAAAATGTAGTATAGCTGTTCCTGGAACACAGACAGACACATTGGTGGAGAAATTCTGTACAAGGAGTCTAAAGTAGAAAATCCTTCTCTATTGGCTGATGACAGTTGGGGTTTTTTTCATTTGTTTGTTTCTCTTTTTGATGTCTTCTGGCATGAACCGTTCCAAGCTGTGAGGGGAAGCAGATCAGCAGATGGAATATAGGTGAAACAGAGAGGTCCATGACATGATTCATCACTTGAATGTTGTGACCTTCTTAAAGAAATTTTTACCTATATTTTTTTACTGCCAAAACCAAAAAGCAATTTCGCTCATTATTCTGTAATTTCTGACATTGGGGCACTTCATGTCAGTTGGGTACAGAATTAGTATTACCCCTATCTTACAAACTAGGACAGATATTAATGCCCATGTCCAATTGCTTTAGAGCTGTTACTTCTGTGAGGCCAAAGCAGAAGTTTGTGTTATGGTAAGTTTCCCAGGTGTTAGGGTGACATCCTAGGCTAACGTTAGCCCTTTCAGGCTCATCTCAGGCTAACAGTCCTGCACTCCTTTTTTAGTGAGTGACAGTGACAGATGCCTGCCTCAGACAACGATTTCCTATGTATGAAATACATGCAGTTTGCTCATTATTCAGATTTGTTGCACAGACTCATCATTCACTTTGGGAAACTTCAATCTACACTGCTGGAAGGGCGTTCTGTGAAATATATTGCTGTCTATTTCCTTTCCAAATATCCACTCCTTGGCCAACACTGGGACCAAAGTACTAGACTAGATGTATCTTTTATCTGACCCAGAAGAACTTTTCTTGTGTCTTTATGCAATGATTGACTAAATCTTGCCAGGCAGTCTGTTCTGCACTGCAGTGCCCTGGCAGAGAGGCTGCAGGGCTGTACTGCATTAGTAAACTAAGCAGTGTAACTTTTCTCTTCCCCTTGGGCTACAGCTCCCACAGCAGTCGATTAGAATGAATGATCCTCTGAAGTAGGTTTACTACTGCTTGCAGTATGTGTCTAGGTATGCACACAGTCTTCAGGTTCTTATAGCAATTTTTTTTTTCCCATTGCTTTTACTACCTACCCCCCTTTGCAGGTACAGAATTGAGATAAATGACATCTGCTTGAGGGCAAATAGGTGAAAACTGTCATGAGTCAGAACCAAATCCAGTATTTCAGTCTTACTGTGATCACCCACTCACTTCTCTCAGAACGAATTGCCCTTCTGTCTTCCAGACAGCTGAAAAGCCTCATTCTTGCAACTCTGCTTCCACTCAATGTGCAGTTCTGCAAGTTTGTACATATAAAATTAGTTTTAAAATGTCACAAAAAATAAACCTCTTCTTTTCAAGGTGTCTAGCTACTCAAGGAGTGACTTTTTATTCTGAAATACTGGTATTACAAACCTAATTTCATAAGCATTTTCTTTTCTCATGAGCAGTTTCCAATTAATGCACAATATCACTGTACCATGCAGCATTTAACCTCTCACTAATTGCCACTAATGACATGTAACTGCATCAATAGGTTTTTGTAATAGATTGATTGATGGTTTTAACACAATTCCTGAAGTAGTTCTCTCCCACTTCTTTATCAAGGAAAGATGATAAAATACATGCGATATTTTTAATTTATGACCTTTTCATTTTTAGGGTTGACTGATTAGTTGAAAGCGTACTTTATAAAGCACCTTTCCCAGTCTCCTTTTCTTCTCTTAACAATGACTTTTTGAATTTTGTGTTTGTTAGAAGCCAGATTGAGTCCCTTACATGCATTCTTAGTTTATTGGGACTCAAGATAAGAAACATTAATTAGTTTGGCAAGGCCCCCTGTTTTTCCGTCATGTGGCAGAGTAAAAATTAAATAGACAGCCTCTTTCTAATGGAATGAGAGGTTATTGGAAATGTTTATCGACATGCAAGAAGGATGCTTAAAATTAAAAAGTAGGCCTCAGATGTGTCTATAAGGCAACACCAAGTAGAGTTAAAATCTAGATGATTACCTCTGTTTCTCAGCAAATCAAACGGACTGAGAGGGTGCTTGAAATTAGACTGAAACACAGTATCGATTTATTTTTTTTCAATTAACAAGAGAAGACTTAAACATATACTTTTAAAAAATGAATTTAGCTATTTTTTCTATTAAAACTATTCATTCTACATTAATAGATAATACAGATGTCACTTCATTGACATCTTCCGTATTTCCGTGTACTGAAAATCCAGCTGTGAAGTTTCAGACTCCAAAAGCTGCCCTAATGGACATCATTTAAATAAACAATCCCTGCAATTCTATCAGTGATGAGTATGCTGCAGGCCCATGCAGTCTGACAGTCTGCAGAGGAATAGAATGAGATATGGAATAAAATGCACAATTTTCTGCAGTGAAAGCTTGGGGTTTGTAAATTTGTCAGAAGACAAGTTATCGTGCAGAATACAGGGCTGTCAGTTCTACTCCTTTCCACTGGAGGACAGTCCGCTGTAGTGTCTTGCTCCCCGAACTGGCAGTGGTACTGGGCTGGAAGGAATCTGCCTAAAGTTCCCTCAAGGGAGGGTAAGACAATATTACCATTCCTACAACAAAGCTCTGAAGTTTAGGCCAGAAGCATTATAGGCATATCTAGGGTTTTCCACAAAGGCAAAGTGAGTGCCTACTCCAGCCTTACTTCTTTTCCATGATACCTGGAGATGGAAAATATCAGTAAAAATAAGAATCTGGCCACAAAGTCCAGGAAAGAAAAACATCTCTGTAGGATCTGGACAGATTTATACAGAGGCTCTCCAGCAGTTGGCTGGCAAGTAAAGTACTGAGAAATGAGAATTCTCCTTTTTGCTAGGACTGCAAGGAAGCCTGAGGGAATTGGGAAGGAATCACAGACAGAGGTATAGCTAGATACACTGTAAATACCTATATTTTCCTCAAGGTTCTTATTCAGCTCCAACCAATAAGAAAGAAACTCACAGGCTTTATAAATTTTGATAGATCACAAGGATATCACAATTTATTTCCTAGTGGTGTTAGCTTCAGTCATCAGCTGAGCTGCAAGTCTCCTTACAGAATCCAGTCAGTCATTGTCCCAATCCAGCAGAATTTGACACAGAAGTCTGTTGAGTATGTAGAGTATATTTCTTTTTGGTTTTCTTTTTGGTATGGGTTGGGTTTTGGTTGGGTTTGGTTTGTTTTTGGGGGGTAAGTGAGGGGTGTTGGCTTTTATGTAAAGAACAATATTCATTGTGCCTGGCTGTACCTTAGAACATTTCATCCTCATCAAACAACTTGCCCAAGTCATTTAATTTCCTGCAGCATATGGGCATGCAAGAGATTGAGGACTCTAATTCAGAAAGCACCATAGGGATGTGCTCAACATTACATCTTGCATAGATAAAGAATTGTATAATGGTTGAATTAGTTGGATTTTAGAGATCAAAACACTTGAGTTCAAACCTTAATGCAGATTTCCTCTCTGACCTTGAATAAATCACATGTAATCTCAGGCCCCATTTCCTTGCCTGCAAGATGAGGGTTACTAGTGCTGTTCCGCTTGATAGCTGAGAACTGTAAAGACTGTGAGGTATTTTGGTAATGAAAACCATGAGTATACATATGCTTACACCTATTCACAGCCTAATGAGCAGTGGGGTGCATACAGACACTCTGTCTGCTTTCTTCATTAGGCAAGCATGGATTTAGAAACTACAGAGATTTGTCATTGTAAATACCCATCCAAGTATCTCTTGAAACATATTCACTCTTCTTAACATTATGACAGAAGAAGAAAAAAAAATCTGTTAGCTCTCCTTGTACAGTCTAGACAAGTTTTTTTTAATATCGTTCACTTAAGAAACATTTGTCAAAGCTGGCCTAAAAATGAATTATTAGACAAATGCATGATAAGTGAGGGGGAGAGGTCCAGCAAATGAGTCCCAAGGAACTAAGGTTCACATTTCGTAATGCAAGGTAAATGCTTGAGTGGTTTCATTTTATCCTACTTCTACAAACAGGGATTTATTGTTCTTTCCTTGCTTCTCCTTGTCAATGACAAGTAAAGAGTTGAGAGATTAAAATTTGTCTTAAGAACCTCCATTCAGTAGAAAATTACACCTCAAGGTAAAGGGAGACCACTAAATTCTTTTCAATCAGACACAATTTTATTCTACTGTTATTTAGTACTGTATGCTCAGAAACTGTAGGGGGGGGGGGCGGAAGCAAACCTAAGTTGAAAAATTATTAATCTTTTAAAAGAGAAAAGGGTTTCCGGTATTTGAAAAGATGTCATTTTCTGCTTTGGATCTTTCATTAATATGGTTAGATTTCATAATACATACTGTCTTAACAGCATGTTCTTGAGGTTCTCAGAAATTGCTGTAGTCTACAAACATTATTTTTTATTAGTACATTCCAGTTTCACAAAATACACTTGGCTGAGTATGTGATAGCGTGGGCATTAGCTGTAAAATACTGATTTCCTCTGTCATCTCAGAGCAGCTTGATCTCTCAGCTGTCATGTTAGATGTTCCCTAGCCATGTGTTTGACTGAGGGAAGAATTTTGGGGGTGCTACAACGCTTCTCTTTACTGGACTTAGAGATTTATAAGATTCTGATTTCTTCCTTTATTCGTATTATATAAGTTTATGGTGTTTGATAGACATGGAAGGCATCTATGGTTCCTGTTGTCCCACAAGTGCATCAGCATTAGTTGACCCCAAAACACATTCAGATAACATGTTAGGTATTTCCCAAAAGGGAATATGTTATTTTATTCCAGCTTTTGCATGTATTCCTAAGCATGTGGAAGGAGTCCTTTTTGAACTATTACTGAATTACATTTTCACTGTCAAAAAATGGTTGAAATTTCAACATGGAAATTCTTCTCCAGATTGCATTCATTCTTCTACTGAACTCTGTTTTTATTTAGCTTGGGTTTAGGCTGCATTGTAACATGCAGAGGAGATTGTTATGTGGCAGCATAAGGGGAAGTATTTGCATTTTTTGACAGTCAACAGGACTGAAAGTCTGTGTTACTCATAAAAGCAGTTGTACCATTTGACATCAAAGGCCAAAACCTCTCTGCTTTGTTTGCATGAGCAGTCAGGTTTTGAAGTTAGCATGAATATTGCTGGGAAAAGGCGAGTACTGTGTAGCCTGAAGACAGCAAGAAAAGAAATAATACCCAGAAATATGTAACATAAACATAAAAATTTTATTACTATAGAAAACTTTGCTATATAGAAATTACAAGCTTCCATACCACTATTGTAGCAATTGTAATGCAGCATGATCAGCAGAAAAAGGACACAGTGTAGGTCACAGCTTTTGAGTCAGAAGTAATCAGAGTCAGTCAGCGGCTCTGCCAAAAAACAATCCAGGGTAGCTGTGCAAACTAAAGTTTTCTGAACTTCTTTCATTGTCACCCATATATATTTGCATAACTCTTAAGAAAACTTGGCAGAACTGTTAGGCCTGTTTCCAATTCTTTTCTTTCCCAGCACAAGCTTGGAAAATACATTTCCAGACATAGAATGCATGCGCAGAAACAAAAAGATATCAACACACTGATTAGTGATGGTAATTTCCAACTTGTGGCAAAGCATTTACTTGAATCACCATAGGGGAATGCGATTGGGATAATAAATATAATAGAATAAAAAAAAACCAAAACTATATAAAATAAAGCAGGGTTATAATCTACAGGTTGAAAGCTAATACAGCTTCTAGAGGAGAGAAGTTAGTTTACATTGTACTTAAAATGTTACTGAACAAAATAGGCACTAATTAGATTATTGGTGTGCTGGTCATTAATTAAAGTTCATTTGAGTTGTTCCGCAATGATCTTCTCACCTTACTTTTCACACTGACACCAATATTGCCATGCTGTGTGAAACAGGAAATGTTTTCTCTTTCTTAACTTGATTATTGGAAGCCATATCTGTTGACACCTCATATCAGGAAAGAAGTTAGTCACATCACCTAAGAGTCTTTCTGATAACAGCGTATATTTGAACCCTTTTGGTTAGCTTCCCAATATAGGAAATGTCATGGTGAAGATCTGGGCTTATTAAAGAGAATATTTTGTTTCATTTTCAACGCATCTGTTGTGACAGACACCTAAGTGTTAGGAACAAACCTTCATATTTTTAACATTTTTGCCTACACCTTGCAACCAAAGAAACAGTAGGAATGTCTTCCAAAAAAAGGAAATTTCTCTCCTGCTCAACAAATACTCTGAGACTAATCTGCCTCAGTGTTGCTTGCCAGTGTGATCCTGCAGCATTAATAATTCCATCATGCTCTATTTTTCACATTTTGGAGCTTTTTCAAAAACTACAAGGAAATGAGACGTATGATCCTAATGTAATACACACCCAAAAAGTAAAAAAAAAACCCCAAAAAAAAAACCCAAACCCCCCCCCCAAGTTTCTCTACTTGGTTATATGGTAACAATGTTATAGTTCTCCTAAAAGGCAATTTTCTGACTTCTGATCTGATTAGTCACTTTGACCTTTTGCAGTGTTATCCTGCTGCTTCTATTCCCTTGTCAAAAAGACCTATATTCTGCATTTAACGAAGATTGTGTATATTAATAACTTAATTATACTTCTTCCAACCCTAATTATTTTAATTACTACAATCATGGTAGTATAGCACCTGCAATTCAAAGCAATCAAGTGTTTTTGGATTACAACAATTACGTGTTCATATGACATATTAAGTAATGTGAACCTTTGTAGAGCTCTGTCAATAAGTCACCTATAAGATGACCTACTGTGCGGCAGCCCTTTCGACAATTCTTGAAAGAAATGGTCCATAAAGAATCACCATTGAGTGGCGCTATATGATGTTGAGTAAAGAATCTAACAGTGAGTGTACATGTGTATTAACCAAGTATACTCTGTGTAGCTCTAGCTTTGCCAGAAGGATTGAAAATGAAATGAGTGGAAGGAATTCACGTATAACTTGTGGCATAAGATACAGTTTCCTGGAAAAAATAATATTGATTAGAATTATCTGCCTCCATAAAACTTAAAAGAGATGCCTATTAGGAAATAAGAATACCGAACTACCAAAGCAAACAGCCCCAGAGTTTATAATGATTAAGTTCTAAAGGCAAGTGTCCAAACATATTACTGAGGAATTTCTCTGCTTAAATGCTAGATATCTTCCTTCATATCAGAGAACCGGAACAGCACTGCAGCTGTCAGTCTGAAAGGCAATCAGTTTCCTACAGCATATGCTTCATGACATGTAGAGAGTGGTACAGAAAATAAACATCATGGAGATTTTCCTGACTGATAGAACATGCAATACAGAAAACACATACTGGTTAAGGAGATATATTTAAACAGTTATTGAAGCTCAAGTTTCTCACAAACTCCATTTCAGGCTCCTTACTCAAAATAATTTGAATGCATTTTGATGTTGATACTAAACAAAGTAAAAGTAATGTTCAATAACAGAAAATAAAATAGCTTTTGTTTTGACAATTTTAAAACAAAATGTTTCAAGTTTTCAATTAGCTGTGACATTTGAAAATAATATTTAATTAAATGTAGTGTTTAAGGGGACAGAAAATTTGGAAAATATTTTGAAAGAACGAAATATTTTTTTCAACTTTGTGGGTTTTTTCAGTATTGCATTTGGGTAGGAAACAGAACAAGCAGTTTTGTTCAGGTATGTTCAAAACAGATTGTTTTCTTTTGAGTGTGTTCCTCACCACACCACACACACTGCACAAAATAAGAAACAAACCCAATTCACAAATGTCTGAACAGAGCACTGCTCAGTGCTGCACAGAATTGCCAGATCTTAGCCTAAAATATTGCACTGTTTTTAATGGTCTCACCTGCTAATTATATACTAAGCCTGTATGGCTATGATAATAAACAAATTTAAAGTAAAGCTCTTTTACTATAAAAAAGTTTCAGTTTTATTTCAGTGCAGTCACAGTAACAATCTTAATTGGTTAATACATTTGACATAAAGGAAAGACAATTCTTGTTTCCAACTAAATAATATTTATTTCTGAGAGATGTGCTGTGGTAAAAGAATCTCCGATTCTTCCAAAGAAAGCTTCTGATTTTCTTTTATGTAGATTTGTTTATATATATATATATATATATATATGTATATAAAACACACCAGAAGTGTTATAAAACTCTGAAAGTATACAGTCAGGAAATTTATATTTCTGCTAAAAGTTCTAAGCTGTCTGTCATAATATTACATTTTTTATATTATCTTCTTCAGCAGAGAGTAAAATAATGTTGATTAATATATTTTGTGACATTTATTTCTGCTCATTGCCAAAAGAGATTGTCATGAGCATCAGAGAATATGACAAAGTAGTAGTTTATTTCCTTATCTATTAAGTTTGCAGACAGAAGCCTTGTAGTATGAACTTCCTTATTCCTCATTCCTTCCTTATTCATAGTCTAGCAGCCAAACTTTGCTTTCAGAAAGTACCTTTATACTTTTTTGTAGGTAAAATGCATTTTCTTAGACACTAGTTGGTTTCAAAGGAACCACTCCTACCCAAACTTTTTATTAAACTCTTGCCTAGAAATTAGTTTCAACCCAACCCCAAATCTAGTAATTTATATTATATTAACACCAATGGAAGGTCAGTGCATCAATTTCATTTTAAAGTAGGATGACAGCTGGTAACTGAATTCTACATTGAGAGAAGGCGGGGGGGGGGGGGGGGGGTTGGAATTCAGCTTCTGAATGCATTACTCAGTCTATAGACGAATGATATTCAGTTCTTCCCATTTCTCATAAGTATGATCTCAGAGTCCATAAAGACAACAGTAATGTGTAGGTGAAGTACTGCAATACATTGCATTTTCTGAAATGTGGCATGCCAGCAAAATGAAACATATGATACAAGCAGCTTTTCAGCAGTGACATGTCACCTCGGCTGTGGTATGTGTTAGCAGAGAAACCAGAGACCAATGTGCTGTTCACCACGTAGAAAAACTGTGCTGATAGAGAAATCTGAAGTCTGTTCTCGTTTCTAGCCAGTTCTGCTCTCTCTCAAACACAGAACTCTCGACAGTTCAACAAAACTGTTAAAAAAAAACAGTTTTGACTTTTGATTGTTAGGTATTAAAGTTAACTAGCTATTTGAAGGATTATGTTTGTATCATGACACATTTTTAAAAAGCAGGCAGGAGAGGCAACAAATCTAAACATTATCAGAATGTCATAAATTACCTAATTATTTTACACCTCTGAGTTAAAGAAACTTGTATAAACTGTTTATTCTAAATTAGAAGAATGTACAGAAGTTCAGATGACAGAACTTCAGCTGATGTAAACATAGTGTATCTATCAACACCCGTAAACATTTATAGCAGATAAAGACTTGGTCGGTCAAACAATTCCTTGTGTGCTAGTTTCACATAGGTATGTGTGCATAAAGCTTCTTAGAGGTGTTTTCTTCCTTGGTTTGTACTTAGGGATTTTCCCTACTCTGAATTTTGGAGAAAACTCTGCTAAACAAGAAAGGGTTCAACAGAATATGTATTGTTATAGGTTACCATGTGCTGTGTAGGATACATTTTTTCATGGCTTCTCAGGCTAGCTCAATTTTGTTAATTTTCAATACATTGGATTTGGGCTTTGATAGATTTAAAAAATGTACATATATACATAAAAAAAAGGACAGTTTCTAGTTGTTAATTTCCTGCTCTCCCTTTCGATCAGACACAGGTTGCATCTGACTGATTTATTTTCAATGTTTCTTAAAAGACCCGATGATACGGGCTCAGCAGACCAAGGTCACATGTTGACAGCCAGGTAACATCTCTTGGTATAGCTTCTCCCTCCATTTACTGCATCACGCAAAAAATCCCTTAGGCTTTCTGCATCATATTCCCAGCTTTAAGATGGGAATATTGAAGTTTATGCATTGAAAAATGCACAAAAATACCATGATCTAAGTATCATGTTCCAGATCCTGAGGTCTTGTTTTCAGTATGACTTGATTAGTCCCTATCATATACAGAAATAAGCACATTATCAAAATGCCATTAAATGGTGGCACTTTAAGGGGTAAATTTTGACAGAATTGTAATGACAATGATTTATCTAGAAAAAGCATTCAAAATGCCTGGAGCATAGAAAAGCAAAATCCAATATTAATTAATAAATGTAGCATTAGTGGAAACCATTTCTGAGTAAGTATCTCTAACTTACTCACTTTCAAATTATAGATTGTTTACTTAGCGTACTATGTTGCCAGTAAAACTTTCTTTTAAATAGAAGTTTATAAAGCAAATTATCCAACTGTGAAATTGGAAGCACAACTCTTTCAGCCCATCTGATTTTTTTAAAACGTTCCCCCACAGTAATCTGCACTCATCTTTATAGTGCCTACAACTGAAAAGGATTATCTAGTCAGAATACATCAGTATATAATAAATGTGCTTCATTTCTTCCACAGTTCTTAAAGGGGACAGCTGAAATGAATGTTTGTCTCAGCATCGGCACTGCTGGTACTTTTGCAGAGACTATTTCATGGTCCATTGGACCCTAAAGGACATTGTTTTTAAAGGCATATTATCAAGAGGAATGAAGCATACCATTAGAGTGCATATCAGCATGTATTAAACTTAAGGGCAATAGTATTGCTTAGTTGATATTGTAAGACTCTCCAGTCAAAATGTATTAAAACCAATCTTTACGCTTCTCAGCTTTTATAAATTTTTTTGTGTGTCTAATCGGTAAATATGGGTCATGAGAGGTACTTGTGGATATCGGGTAGCTTTGAAAGAAGAACAGAAAAGTGCTTCGTAACCAAAGTAATTTATCATCCTTTCTGTACATATATAGAAAACCTACTATGACAACTGCTGTTCTACTAATGGGCTTCCCATACAGTGTCACGTTAATTAGCTGTCAAAGTAGCACAGCTCTGAATCCCATTTCACTGATTTATAGGGGGAAAAAACCAAAAAGCTACATTTCTTTAAAAGTATGTTGATTCACTGTTAGGGATATTATCATGAAGTAATCAGCTTTCTTGGAAACATATATTGAACTGCATGATGTAAATTTCTGAATCTCAGCTGCTGAGGGCTCATCAGAATATTCATTGGTCAAATCACAGCTATGGTAAGATTGTGTGGGCAGTGCCTAATTTGATACAGATTGCAGCAGTGTTCACTGGGTTAGATGCTGCATGGTCCTGACAGCTTAACTGTCAGATAAATTGCTGCAGTTATAGCATATGAGCAAGCCCATAAGCTGATCATATTAATGTTATGAAAATATGACACCAAAAACTAATAACATTCTTTGAGGCATCTGGACAGAAGCAAAATCTAATCTTGTCTAAAAGATCTCCATTAGCAGTAATCATTCTGTAATATGATCAACATATTCTTGTCAAAGCAGATAGTACTGTGCAGTATTAGTAAAACTGATTAAACATGGCATGTTATTCTGAAAGAAACCTTCAACATTGAGCATCAGAGCCTGCTGATTACACTGGATTTGTTGGTTAAAACTCGTCCAAGCCATTTTCAAAACAGCTTCTTCTGATGATTTATTCTTAGTAAGGGAGAAATATACACTAGTAGAAAAGAAATCAAAATGAGAAGTTAGGCCATATAGAATCTGAACAGCTCAAGGAAGGGGATAAGAAAACCATCTGAGAAGTGCTGAGCCCTTAGTACAATAATCTTTCTTTGCCTCCTAGAAAAATGTAGGTTTATACATACTTTGCTTGTGATACCTTGTGATCCAATTGCATAATCAACCAACGTTCCTTCAAGGATGAACATTCTTAAAGCTGAAGGATAAATACATCAGGAGCACATCAGGCTGTCTACTTCTTTGTTAAAAAAGGTCTCATTCTTTGAGGTAAGCCTTTGCAAGTGATGGATGATTTGCTGAAATTTTATACGGTCCATGATGCTCTGATGATCCTTGCAACCACAGAAATTAATGAACTTAAAAGGGAGAATAAAGCTTGACATCAAACACCATGCAGTTTTTGCTCGATATTGTTGCTGTGGGCCAAGAAAGTTCTGTGCATTATGATCTAGAGCAATACAAAGAGCTAAAAAGCTGGAATTTAGTATTGAGAGCATGTGAATAATTGTCTTCTTTTTTTTAAAAAATTATTTATTTAACTAAGTCTTCTATAAGATCTCCAGAGTACTGCAGAATCCAACTGCTCTGCCAGGGATGTGCATTCACCTACCCAAGGAGCACACAGACCCTAGCTTAAATTATAGTTGGAAAATATTTCTCCAGCTGTTAACTGATTCCCCTTTAGTAGTTGTAAACGGATCCAGATAAATTTGAGGTGCTTTAGTCTGCAGCATCTCAGTTCCTTAAAGCTGAGAGGAACATCAACAGTCTGCAAGTGTTTGCTTTGGCTGGAAAATTGTTTTAACAGCTGGCAGCAGCTAAGTTTCTCTAGAGAAGCAGAATGAGCAAAAAAGGGTGCAACAGATAAGGATGGTGGTTCCTGCTTTCTTGCCTGGAGGAAACTGAGCCGTGGCTGGTCATGGACCCTCCACAGAGATGAGCTAAAACAGGAAAGGGAGGCAAGGCAAGGCAGGAGAGACTTTGGAGGGTCACAGGGGATTATTGTTCTTGGAAAATGAGGAGTTGCATCCTGTTGGGGTGCATTTCAGAGATGGAGCCAGATGGACCCATCAGTGCTGCTGTAACTGGATGAATGAAAATGCTGTCCCCCACATGGCAAAGGGATTGAGTTAGTGCAGAACTTTGTTATCTCAGAATTGTAAACGTTTCTGTGAAGTGCTACCAAAGAAAAAACACCTAACTGTAGAGGAATGAAGGCAGTGGGTTGATTAGCATTGATAACGTGCAGCTGTGGCCTCGCCTCCAAGGCAGTGGGTTGATTGACATGGACGATGTGCAGCTGTAGCTCGTTCCCACTAAGTGGTTAAATAGCCCCGAGGATGGTGGTAGAGGGTGTTGGGTGGGGGAGGAGCAGTGTGGTCTGACTTCTAGAGGAAGGAGAAACAGTGGGGATGGTAGAATCTGATGGATGGTAAAAGCCTTGTTGCAGCCGACTGGTTTGTTTGTGCTGCCACAATTGGTGCCCCACGTGAGGCGAACTGAGTTGGCTCTGACTATGACACATAAGCTGCAGACTTTAAGTAGGTTGTGTAAGTTTGAAGACAAGTTTGGAACTGCAATATATTCCTGTTTCTATGTAATGTAAGTTAATTAACGCAAATTTACAGGTAGCTTTATTTAGGAACTTGACAGTAATTGGAGGGAGTGGGGAGGCAAAGGGGGTGGAGCGAAGAGTAAGGAGAGAGAAAAGAAATACACCCAATGCAAAGGATTTGAGAAAGTCCTAAAAACAGTGAAGAATTTGGTTCCAAACTACAAGAAAGATAATTCAGGTTTTTTCTGCAATGTAAAAACAAATGCAACAATGATCAGATAGGCAAACAACATGATTTTTGTCTTTTCTTTCACTCAGCGATTTTGAACTGAACATCAAATTCTTCTTTGTTCCACTGATGCAAGGACAGTTACTACACCAGGATAAAGTATTTCCTAATATTTATCCTTGTAAAGTGAAAAATAAGGCTAAATGTTGGAACGTCTCAGAAAATTAAGTTTAGTTTCTACTGGCATGACCTTGTCTAACAGGATGGGCATCTGTATCATGTTACAGTGTCCTTATGAGAGAGATGCCTTGTTTTTACAGCAGGAGAGCTACTTTCAAGGTGAAGGATGTTCAATGTTACATCATAAATTCAACAAGCTTACTCTGTCATAAGAAACAAATTCAATTTTACAGTAAAAATTGTACACTGAGTATCTGTGCTTCTAAAATGGAGATGGGCTGGTGATAAATGAGATCAGGGCAATAGATGTCAGACCCTTAAAATTATATGGGCTAGACTGAAAGTAGTACTAGACACACACAATGAAGTAAAAGGAAATGAGTGTACTCATTTATATGAATATTTACATGCTAACTTATCTTTTAATTTGTATGTGTGAATTAGATAGAAATACTTCCACTTTTCCCCATCTAGTGCCCTGACACTGGCTTACAGGAGGTTGTAGGGTTTGCTGCCCGATGCTGGAAAGTCCACCTGGCACTTTTCTCCCCCTTTACAAGAAGCAAGAAGGCAGCTGCCACTCAGAATGCCTCTGTGTCCATCTGCCTCCCGTGCTGATGTACTTACAGGCAAGTCCTTGTCAGGCTGCATCAAGAACCTATTTTAACTTCTGAGTGCTATTAATTACTTTGTTAACGTTTTTCACTGATGATTTAGCCCTTAAAAGTTAACCTTATTTGGTACATCATTTAAACATGATTTCAAAGCAGAAATAATACTTCAGTAATATCTTATTAGAACCAATAGCTCACTCTGTAATGAAATCTTAACTCCACCAACAATCAAACTGAAAGAATACAAAGAAACAAAACTGCTCAAACACTGAAAACCAATTATTTCACTTTTCTGTCTGTACCATGCAATAATTTCCCCTTATTAAGGCAGTCTATTTCAGAGGAATTACAATTTTTACACAGCGAACAATATCTAGAAATATCATTTCTTGTATATTTTCAATGAGAGGACTAATGGACAGATTTTTCACTGGAAGATGTAAAAGCAGAAACTAAACTGAAAGAGTGCTGTGTGCCATTTGTAGTAGGAAAATGATACTGGGTTCAACAAGAAAGTGTTATAAATACACAGAACCAGATTTATTTATGTCTTTTGACAATTTTAACATTGAGATAAATTTGGTTAAATGTGTTCTTAAACTTACTGTGTTGCACTGTATCCTGGGCTTTTGGTAACGATTAATCTTAATGTGGTCTTCTGATTCACAGCTAGCCAGAGATGCATGAGGTTGCCAAAGATCTTAGGCATGCACTAATGGCACAGATGATGGGTGATTTTGGAGATAAAACTCTCTGGGGAGTGACAATGTCATCGCACTGCTGTTGTGAATCATCTTTAAAACCTTCTCTATTATTTGTGAAGGACATTCCCTCAATTAAGGGATTTGGTGGTTTGCTTAAGTCAACATTGCTATGGTCAGCAAGTTTGCAGTGAAGAACAACTCTGCTGGATTTCAGTGTATTGCCATTACAAGTAAGTGACTCAAATCCTTACTTATAAATCTCTTTTCTCTAAAATTTATTAAAAAACTGCTTATATGCGTTTTCTGTAAAAGCTTTTCTACAGGTTTTGGAAGTTAAGGGAAATACCACTATCCCTTTCTTTCCAGTAATGTGTTCCAAATAGGATGGATTATAAATCCTTTCAATCCTGCTGGATAAGAAGTACTAAAAAGTCGTTTGACCTCCTTGCAATATGGAGTTGACCAGTGCCCGCTAGCACTGCTGTGTGGCCAGGCTATTGAGGTTTCAGCTAGTGAAAATTGCTATGACCTACAGATAGGAAACACTACAGTTGTGATGTGATCTAATATAAAAATCAAGAGAAGAGAAAAGGCACACAGTGGTGGTGACATACAACAGGGAGCTTCCAGTACACGTGTTGTACCAGTTAAAACTTCTGATAACCACAAGTTGCCTTGACCTTTTGAGCTGCAGTCCAATAGCTCTGATTGTGTAAGACACAGAGCACATACAGCAAAGTCAAGTTGTATTCTAAGATTCTGAAGAGTACCCCAGGCACGTAAAAGAAAAAATAAATAAATAATTTTTAAAAAGCTTGTACCTATTTTAATTTGGCAGAGTGCAATCTGGCTAAGAATTTAGTAACCTGAGTTCCCATTGGTAAGAATTACCTTACAAATTTTGTGACTGTTGATGTGGGTACGGAGACTGTTCTAACCAAACTGATAGTAAAAAGGGGGCAAAATAAAGAGCATGCTTCCCATGCGTTGTTTGTATCTGTTCAACCAACAGAAAAGCTCTTAGAAATGGAATCTTCTCAAGGGTCAATTTTTCTGACCAAAAAGATCTTCCAAGCAGCAACATACCTGTGTTTTGGTGAAAAGTGAAAGACCATCAGGCAGAGGGCAGATCAGAACCATTCTTAATTATTAAGAATGCCTGAAATGTCTTGTGTGTGCGTAATAGTCTTATCTCCTATTCTTAGAAGAATGTTACAATGTTGAAACGTCATTGTTGCTGGGGAATGCTTTTCTGGTATTTTATGAAGAGTCAGAGGATAAAAATCTCACTCTTCATCTGAATTTCCCTAAAGTTACGGAAAAAACTAATGACTCCACTATATAAGAAATTTTTAAAGCTTTCAACTTTAATATTTCATTTGTGTCAGATTCTTATAGTATATGCCTAGTGTGTGGCAATTTTGGATCCTGTTTAAATAAAACATAAACTGTTTATGAGAAAGGGAAAATACATTACTAAAATTGCTTTTTTGTATTTTGCCTTGTAAGTGAACAGAAATAAGTAATAATAGTGTGTTTTATTGCAAGGGTAAGAAATAAGAATGAATATAATTTTGTCAGGAAGAAAATGCTAGTTTTACGCTACCAGATGTTGAAATGATGCTCATTAAAATATTTTTATACTAATCCAACTTATTAGCAGGAATTCAGCTCAGTGAATAGTTAAACTGAACCTTCCTCAGTGGGTCAGATGGGTTAACATGACAAAACAGCACAAAGTATTGCAAAGGTACTAATAAGTACCCAAAGTGCTGGAAGTAAAGGAATTCTTGAGGAAAAAAATACTTGATGTTTTTAATTATTGTAGTAAAGACTTGTGATCCAAAGACTATTTGTAATTGCTCCAGGTAGGTTTACTTTATATTCATTTTTTTCCCCATTACTTATTTTTAAGTTTCTTTAGAAATGGAGAATAAAGACTTGTTTCAGTGAAGTGAAACTAAGCTAATACAAAAGTTAATGAAATTAATTAACAGGTTTTTGTTATATCTTAAAAAATATCTTTTATACATTTCCATAGGATAGTTGGATGTTCTAAAAATGTAAGAACTTTAACAAACTGACCCCAAAGAGGTAGTTATTATGTACTGTGCACCTACACAGGACTTACTACACTAAGCAGTTTGGCATTTGCTTATTTGTAAAAATTGAAGTGATGTGGGGAAATGTCATGCTTGGGGTTTTTTTAACTACTTTGCTGGACTGTGGTCTTACATGGAGTTCTATCAAGCTTCCTTTGACTTGTTTCAGTGGTCACCGTTATAGCAATGGCCATGGGACCGTTTCTGGAAAATATACCTAAACCCACATTATGTTTGAAGGTAATAGGAGTTTGTACATATCTCTCTCAGTAAAAGCATATTACACCGTCTTGTGAAAAACAAAGTAGCATGCATGCCTCTGAAGCCTCTGGAAAGGCATTGACTCCAAAAGGAATTGGAACCAATGCCACAGTATGATCCTGAATGTCTTAAATTGAACTGTGTGGCATGATTTTTTTGCATGGAAACTGGGATGTGGGGTAGGAAGTATAGGGGCACTACTAACAAGAAACAGATTGACTGTTAAGAGCAGAAATGCCTCCAGAGCTGACCAGCGCAGCAGGAATGGTGAGGTCCCCACACACGTGGAGGGACATGTCCAGGAATTCTGTAAATCCCTCTCTCTGCCCCGGTTGATACTTCTTCATTTCAGGGTCGGTGGGCGAGGTGCCCTGCTGCAGTTCTCGTGCATACCCTGCACGGGTGGCCGCAGGGCAGCGGGCTGAGCAGTGGCTGCGGATGGCTGACTGTGTCGCTCTGCAGAGGGAGGTGGGTCCTGAGACCGCAGGCAGGGGAATGTGGGAAGCACCCCGGCTGGAGACAGAAATGGGCCAAGGACTGTGCCGGGGGCAGCTGCGGAGTCCTGGTGAGCTGTGGTGGGCAGCAGGAGCCAGCGTGCAACTGGGAAAGAGCATCCTAATGGGGCTACTGCAGAGACGCACAGGGGTTTAGGGGAAGTGGCCATCGGCTGGCCCTGTCTGTGTGTGCAAGCTTTCAGAACTGCATAATACTCACTTAATGTCTATTTCTGTCTATCAAAAGAAATAGAGTTCAATTCAGATTCAAGGGATGCCTGGTGCCAGAATTTTATTCAGGACTCATTTTTTTCCCTTTCCTTGAATACAGAGTCTAATGCAGTTAGAAAATAGTAAGAAGCTTGATTGTAATGAAAACAATGTTAATGAGTATATCAAGTGAGTGCAGTTAAAATCTAGATACAAAAATAATATGACATCCTAATTAGAAGTGTGGGGGTTTTTTTCCACAGTACACTTACTAAGGTGTTTTTTTTTTTGTAGTTTTTCTTTTTTCTTTTTTAAAAAAAGATTAATTGAAAATATAGGCCACTTCACACTGAGAAAATAATATAAAAGAAATCTATTTTATTCTACTTAAGCTTCAGCAGTTACCCAATGTTCTTGGTTATCTTTCATCCTGCAAAACTTTTTTTTTTTTAGAGGTCTGCACTGTCTTCATTAATGCTCCACCTGATTTGGTTTGTTAATACCAATAAGTCACCATTTCTTCACTGATAACTGGTTGAACTAATTCAGTATATTTCATTTAGTCAGACTTCCATTTTTAGGCCCAACCCTAAAGTCCACTAAAGTGTGCAGGAGTCTCTATGTGAGGGGAAAGTGAGCAAGGGAAAAGGAAGAAAAGCTGTCACTCCTTGCAGAGCCTTATTAAGGTGGGGTGGATTTGTTTGAACAGAGCTTATGGCAAGATTAAGTGTTAGTTATTATAGGATTTATATCAGGGCATTTGAGATCACTGTTGCAGGAATATGTTCTAGGCTCAATTACCTTATTACAGGACACAGATCATTAGGATCACATTGCTTATGTATCCCCAGTCTGAGGAATTTAGTAAGAGCATAAAGTGTACAAGTGATTAAAGTGTTTGCCAGTGTACCAAGATTTACTTCCTAAAAGCATTACATAAATTTGTTAATAGATTTAACTATCTAAATGTTATTTCTCTGCCAAAAATCAAAATTGTTGAAGACTATAAAACAAATTAGTGGCTTGCTGGCATATTTTTTCCTCCATGCTATAAAAAAATTATTGACTGGGTAGTGTACAAATGGCACATCATAGGAGGAGGAAGATATATTTTGTTTTCAGAAGTTCATGGAATTATAGACATTTGAAATTGAATGGTGTGTTAACTTGTTAATGTACCTGTAAGTATAGGATTGCTGTCATGCATACAAGGTTTATACTTTTTTACATTAATAAGTGAATCATAATACTTTGCTCTCTAGTTCTGATTTTCTGCTGAAAAGGTTCTACTTAAATACTAGTTTGAGTTGCTGCAACAATAGAGATTTTTTTGGAGCCTAGCGAATCAATTGTGCTTGCATTAACTGAGCCAAGAAAATAATAGCACGAAAAGCTTTCAGAGCGTCACATACCACAGTAGTACAGCTCCTGGTATATTACAAATGAGATAGGCAAGCTTATAGGAGAGAACAAGACATGATTGAGACTGTTCATATTCAGAGACTGGTAAGAGGCATCAACATAGAAAGACTTCTTTGCTTATTTGCTGGTGCATCTCATAAACTGTGTATGCACAAGGAAGACACCTTTGAGTGGGAGGCAAAGAGGCTGAGATGTTGCATAGTGCAAATTCTACTAACTTGCAGAAGACTTGACTTACTCTGACCCTTTGTATGTACTTTTATTTCAATTCATGAAATTGAGAAGCAAAAGGCAGGGATAGACTGAAATTAAACTAGAAAATATGGATCCTGAATACTAGGTGCCATGGGAGTCTGTACTGTCCATAGTAAATAAATGTCTGCTCTCTGTGGTGAACCCTCAAAATAGAGTTTTCTCTTTCCATTAACCCCCCAAAAAAAGAAAAAAGAAAAATTGCACCCACTGCTTTGAAACTCATCCCTGGATTTTGTCCTTGAATGCAAAGGGTCTATGAAGATTGTCACAAGGGATATGTTAAAGACCCTAGTGATATTGAATGAAAGTTAATTGTCTTTTCTAGTCACACTGAATGACACAGAGTACCTGAGGACAGCACTCCTGCAAGGAATATGGAGATTCATGCTATAGTATTCCCTAGCAATGTTGTGATAAGAGCTTAGCTGGAAAACACTTCACATAAATAGCAATTTATCATTAAAACTGAAGTAGAGAAAGCTAAGGTTAAATAAAAAGCATCTATGCTCTTATCAGAATAACCAAACATATTTTTCATGTTGGAAAAGCCTGTTTTGACATTGAGTAACTAATGTATTTAGTTCTCATAGTTTACTGCAAATGCAGATAAATTTGATAAGCAAAGGCACATCTTCTGAATAGGAACACGGTTTATCATTTTCCTCCTGAGGTAATGACTATCTATTCACCCTCCCCTGCCTCACCAGCATCTATAAGACTTCTCCTGTATTTCTACTTTGCAAAGTGACAGTGTAAGTTGTTCTACTTATTATTCTTGTATTGCCGACGCTGCACCTGTCTCTTTTCATGATGGACTAACTCCCTGGAGGTTACAGGCAGCATTTTCTGTGTTTCTAGCTAGCAGCCAGCATCACATGGTGATGAATGTTTTGGGCTTCCCTCAGCCCCCCTCACCCATACTGACTATGTGCACATTTATTGCAGTGTGAAATTATAGCTATAGCTTCAGAAAGAGCAATTTCCTGGCAAGGCATCTTTGGTGTCTTATTTGCTCCATTCACCAAATAAACAATATTGACAAGAGAATTAATTAAGGAGAGCAAAAAAATGCAGGGGTGACTCCAGGATGAAAGCACTGAAGTTCCTCAAGTGAGAAGTAGGAACAAGCTCTAGCACTTAAATATTTCTGCAGATTCAGTTAAAAGCTCAGACCATCTTATTATGTTTCAGCTAGTAATCTTCAGCATGTCAGAACATCATTTGAATGAAATCTGGCCAGGCAGTTTCAAAAGAAACTCCATACAATTGGGAGAACAGCTTTTTTTCTAAAATTTTAATTAATGCATGTCTGGAAAACTAACTAAATTTTGCACAGATTTCTCAGGAAAATTACTGACTTCTCCAGTAATATAAAACATATAACTATGTTCAGCCTGGAAATTTAATTGATAACTAAATAATTATTAAAACTACAAGTGATTCAAAAACACTTCTAAACCTGAAATCTGTTGCTTATGCAAAGGAAAAACAACACTGATATTAAAACATAATTTTGTAACACGCGGGTTTATATTGCTATCATGAAAGATCCTTGGATTTGAGTGGTCGTAGGGCATAACAGAAAACAGTCCTCAACGTTCACCATCACACTATGTACAACTCGCTTTTTTTAATAAAAAGCTACTGCTCTGCATTGATCTCTTGCTGGCCTGCTCACTTGCCCTGGCCAGTGTATCACCCGTTATATTATGGTCTTACTGATGTTATCCAAGCACCATTTTGACTGCTTTCCTTTTTGGCTGAATATTTTCCATTTTATGGCCAGTCTATGTCCTGATGATGGGAATGTAAAATAATACTGCCACTGTGCACTTACCAGCTTAGAAATCAGGGCTCCATCGCTGCAGGGAATAAATAAAAGTATCTTGAACCTCCTCTCAACCTGACAGGATCTAACTTGTTGTGTCCTAGTGTCCATTTTGCCACAGAATTCCTAGCTCTCGTTGCAGTCCACTGCTTATCACTTGCTCTCTGTTAGGGAATCTCTGTGCAAAAATACTCCAGGAAGAATGAAAAAAACAAAACAAACTCAACAAAACAGTAATCTGCTAGGTAGACTTGAAAGGGCATGTTGCCACAGAAGGCTAGGTGAACAAAGACAGCAAAAGTTCCTCCAGGAGAGATTCACTGCAAATGAGGTGATGCTGTTTGCAGCTGTCTGTTTGAACACAGAGGAAGTGTTTGAAGACATTTGGTATGATTGTTTCTTAATGACATGGACCACTGCAGTCTCTGAAATGCAAGAAAGCTGACTGCATTAGTTCCCTAAGGAAAACTAGCAAATAAATTACATTGATCAATTTATATTAGGACCGCTCTTTTCCAAAACTCTCTGATAACCATAATGCATTAACATTGATATCGATGCTTTGGCTTGTGGCTGTTATCTTACAATAACCATTTTACTAGTACAATTCTATCAAGCAGAAGCAGATAATAAGAATGACCAAGAGAGAACAAAAACAAGTGATAGCGTTTGCGTCTTTCTTTAACACAATATATTTCCACAGAGTGTGCAAATCTTACAAATGTAACTGCAGAATCTTATTTTTAAAAAAAAGGAACTTGTCCCTTGCGATACTGCTTTTGCAGATTTAATTTTGGGGTTTAATTATATTGAAATCTCAGTCATGTCCTAACTTTTGCCAGAAAGCAGTTTACAAAGTTTTGTTTGTGCTTTGTCTGTGGATTTTTTAGGGTGGGGTTTTTTTTGGAAGAACAGATAAAGAGAAGACAAGATGAAACAGGATTTGAGAGAAGATCTGAGATTAAACAATAAAATACAGTAACTTCTATCCTGGTTCAATCCTCCTTCAGGGATGTCTAGCTTAAGCAAGTAAGTGGTGTCATCCTCTCATTAACTCACAATATGTTGACCCTTCCTGGGTTTGTTACAGTAGTATGTGCAGCTAACAACAAATACGTATTTTGTTGCTGTATGTATGGCAGAATTGTAATATTTCCTTCTCCTAATAATTGGAAGCATCTAATCATAAAAATAAGTTGTTATCCCAAACTGAGCACATGTTCATTCTGTCTGCAAAGTGAAGCTGAACAGAGTTCACTTAGTTGAAATGGGTTTTTGTGTTATTTTGGCATTTCATTATTTTGGATTTATCTTCTTTACTCATTTCTTTGTCATTATTGTTTTGATTGGTTTTAGATAGAAATTTAATTGCTTAGATAACCCATTTCCCCAGCTTTTTGGTAGACTTGGTCACAGAAGTCTATTGAAAACTCATAAGATTTGATCAACCCAAAACTACATTTTCCAGAAGTTAAACTACTTGAATAAAGACACTTTCTGTATTTTAGTTATATTATCATTTGGGCAGAAATTTCTGGTTTTGAATATGAGTTTAATGCTTTAATTTATCTAGTCCTTTTTTGTTATCAACGTTCTGTTCTGTAATAATTCAAGAGGTGTTTAGATTCTATTGGAAATATTCCAAACAATATTGAATGTGCAGCTATTTTGATATGGAAATGGAAATTTTAAATTTCTTTAATTTAAAATTTATTCTTTTTATATTATTTAAGTAGTCTTACTGAAGTCATCCACTGACCCAATCACCTCACCCAGAACTTTCTGGTTAAAATTTCCTTGCAGTTTGTAATGCGTATGGACTTTGCAGAAATCTATTCATATATAGTCTAAATAAGGATTACATTTAAGAATTTCCCAGTCAATTCATGTACAGTTTATAAATAGGGAAAATTAGTTAGAAATAATTAAATTATCGATGAGGCATTTGCTTAGATTTAACTACCCGTTCTTTCATCTGACATTTTTAAGACTGGTCTGTTTTAGTATCTCAGTTCTTTTTCATTGGATTTCTGGGTGTTTTCCTGCCGTACCTTGTTATCCCTTGTTATCCCAACTCAAAACCTGAAACTTTTTATATGAAACTTTAAGGTGTAAATTGTTCTGGACTGTTTAGGACAGTGCAGGATTGGGTTTAAATTAAGATTCTTGGGATAAGTTCTTGTATTTTAATTGCATTTTACACTAAGGTTTTTTTGTTTGCATAGATTAAATAAGGACTGCAACAATGTTTAAGTCCTCCAGCAATCTGCTGAAGACAGCAGTATACTGTGCAGTTTATTTCTAATTTAATGGCCTAGAAAACCACTTCAATTCTCATTCTCTAATGGCCTGGCAGAGGAGCTCAGGAAGAGACTAAAGTGAAGAACATGTACAAACAGAGCAAGCAGTTTCAATTCACAGTGTCACAGTGCTGGCATTTCCTATATTCCCATGACAAGCTCAGGCAAAGAAGGTTGTAAAATCACATCCTTCTAGGTTTACTGTACTTTATACTTCCCAAAGACCGTTGGGGCACTAGGTTCAGTCAGACAAGGCAGAAGAGAAGTCCCAAAAGAAATAATTTATTCCTCAGCATGGTACAAAAAGAGTTCCTGTAAGGGCTGAGAAACGAAAGGCAGCAGTAATGTAATGGGATACAATGCAGAGGTCCCTACATATCTCTAAGGTGCACCCAGGTCTGTAGAGAACATTTTATCCCTTATCAGACCATTACTGAACAAACAGATCCTGGGGTTTTTTTCCCTTGTCTGTAATAATCCCTTGGACCTCCAACACCAAGAGTCTTTTCTTCCTTCCTGAAGTAAACATCCAGAAATCAATACTGTTGTTTGCAGCTCTTCACAGGAGATACACTTCATCCAAATTCCCTCTAAAGAAACTACTGTCAGTAGTGTGACAACTTACACAAAATTTTTCTGCCTTGAACATAAGTATTTGGTCTGCGTTGTGGACTACATGGAAGAAACCTCCTGAGCAGTCTTTAGTTTGAATATCTTTAAAAAGAACAGGTACAATCTGACTACAACCAATTGATCCTCAAAACTGGGATATAAATATTGTAACACTTCTCCGTAATACTAACATATGACCTTTACAGACTAATGTATTCTTGTCTCTGCAAACAACACTATTTATGCCTGACCCAATTACTTAAGAGCTCATTAATCTGAGATCTAAATTGTTAGATAAGGAAGTTTAGAGTTGTCTTTAGAGTCAGCTACTCATCTCTATTATTTCAGACAAATATAATCAGACCTCCCGGGGATCGATATTCAGCTGATTTAGATTTACAATTAGGACAGGGCTTCTGCCAGTGCTGGAGAAGGTAATGATGAACAAAGCACAGGAATGAAAAGCCCAAGAGCATTTTCAGTGCTTACTGCTAGAATTGTCTCATTCTTTTAATTTCCCAGCCTGAAGACACAAGGAGAAAGCTGCTGATGTAACGTTGCCATCTCTTCCCAGCCTTACACTATCTCAAATCTAAACCTTAATAAATATTTCAGCTCAAACTATGTCAAATCTAAACCTTAATAAATATTTCAGCTCACTACACCCAGAAAAAGAGACTTGAGGCAGTGCTGTGAAACCTTGAGCCCCCAAGATTTCCTTTATTTTCTCTCCTAAATCCATTCCAGAGAAATGGCCACCTCATCCCGGGCTGCTCAGCCCTGAGCTGTGCCCAAGGCCCAGGCTGGCCATATGCTGGGCCTGAAGCAACAACACCAAACTCTTCCAAAAAGCAAAATAAGGTGCTGTAGCCATACAGTGTAGCTGAAAATCCCTGCCTCACCATTGCCAGGCAGTCCAGAAACATTGCTGTGTTTCCTGAATTACTCACCACCATTTGTAACCATAACCTTAGGCATCATCACATATTTTTGGCATGGGAATAGCAATGTTGCTTGGGAAGAGACACTCCTCTCTGCTGCCACTTTGTCACAGCTGTGAGCTCTCCTCTCTAGAAATATGGATTGGCTTTTCATGCATTATCCAGCTCTGCCAGAGCACCAGGCTGACAGGAGGCTGCAGGCTCCTACCTCTGTTGCGGTTGCAGAGAAGAACATGAATTTAATGCAGGTTTGACCCTCAGCTTTCCCTGGCTAACAATTCCAAGAATAAGCCTCGCTGGATGTCTTCTCCTCTAACTTACAGACACAAGCCCTAACCCAAACATGAGAATTAGCTGAGTTTTTAAAGGGAGGGTGGAAACCTTCAATACCACAGCAGTGTAGGCAAGGATGGACCCCCCAGATTTTCCCATTCCAGAATCCATCCTTCCTCCTTCCTCTCACCCTTTTGGTGTTGCACTAAGAAACCCTAGCCTTAACTCTCCCTATATATTTCTCTGCTAGTAGGAGATCACAGTGACCCAGAACAGGCCAAGGAGTTGACCCCAGAGAGATGCAGCCCAGAGGAAGGTGTTAAATGGCTGATTATGCTAAATATTTATTTAGTTGCCATCCATTTAAAGTAGGAAGATTCCTAAGATTATTATGTACTGTTTTCTGCATGGATCAGTTACATTTTAGTTACATTATAGGTGAAACAAATTTGAAAAGTATTTTCTTTTGAAACTTTATAGTGAGCCATAAATTGCTTTAATGACACTTTATATAATTGAGTTTACATTAAGTCTTCGTGGTCTTAAAATTTCTAAACAGTCTTAACTAGTTCAAAATGTGTATAAAGGGGACAACCTCAGAAAAGCCATGATGTAGAGCCTCTCTACAATTTTTAGACTGAATACCACAAAAGCTATTATGTACCATGTATCATCAAAAGCTATGTATCAATACATATGTATGTTTTAGTTCTAATTAATGTGTCCCTAAATTTATTGAGTATCAGTTTCTCACATTAAAAATCTAGAATAAACCAGTGTTGGTTTAAAGCCGGGACCACATTCACATCAAATGTAATGTCTTCAAGGACAGTTGCAACTGGGGTCAGAACCTAAGAGTGCTGACCCAAGGGATAATCCAATCAAACTATATATGCAAATAAACTAAAAGGCACTATAACAACATATACAGCCATGCACCCCAAATCCCATCACAGTGGGTTCTTGTAACGAGTCAGATCATGCAGAGAGAGCTACGGCATTTTTTGCTAAACCAATAACTGGTTCTGTCAGATACCAGTACCTTCATTTGACAGCCACAAAGTTCCTACTTTGTCTTGATTCAGGACAGCATTGCTCCAGTGGCTAGAAAACATGACAAAGAATTTTAACAAGTAGCAGTTCAAAATATGTTTAAAAATGCAGTGTGGAGGTGATTAAAAAACCAAGCTAAAAATATCAGAGAAACCTGTGTATATTTAACAACACCTTTTTAAAAGTCAGCCTTATATAATGCTGGGCTGTCACAAGCTCCTTATGAGCAGTGACATTTTAAGAAAAGCTACTGTCTGTTTCTCTTCCCATTTACCCTGCAGAATGCTTGCTTTTCCCCTTGCCCTTTTCAATCAAGCTGGCATTAGTGAAGTAAGGGGAAACGGTGAAAAATGTACAGTATAAGAAGGAGATAAGTTTTTAAAACTGCTAAAAAACCTTAGGTCATGAAGCATAGGTCCTCATGGACAATTTCTGACATTCATTGCTGAGGTGCTGTGTTATACAACTGAATTTTTCACCTCAGTGCCAGGTAGAAGGCTGACTTTAATAACTTAAGCATGCATTAGAATCTGGATGCAACTTCTTTTAACCACATATCTCCAGCAATACTGACTATCCAACTTATAAATACTTGGTAACCTGGCAGTGCAACAAGCGCCAGGGAAAAATATCATACCCCTTATATTCCCTTAGACACTCTGAGGGTCTTCATCCCTCACCTACAGTGAACATTGATCTCTGCTTTTCTTTCCTCAAGGCATTCTACCTTATCACCTGAAATGTGCTTCTGGAGATCGTCCCAACCTAATGTCACTGGCAACCACAGCTGTAACAAATATACAGGTAGAATGAACTGTGCATGCTGGGAGGATAGCAAGCCCTAAAGCGCAATTTAAACTGTCTTTCCTTGGATTTTCATGAAATTTCCTCCCTGAATTCTGCATCTTACTCATTTTGCAACCCTATCCTGGCTAAATAGGTTCCTAAGGCAGAGCCTTATAGGAAAGTTGGAAGAGTGGTTAAGTAAGTAACAGCTAGAGGTAATCCTCCCCTCAGGAAGGTGGTCTCTCCTACCCCTACACTTCTGCCCCTACACCTTCAGGCCTGCACAGTCATACCAAAATGCTAAGAGCAAATTGGTTTAGGGAAATGCACATGAAAGAAAAGAAAGAAAGAAAAAGCAAAGGAAGACAAAGTGCGAGGAAAAGTAAATCTCAAAAATATTTTAAAATTTATTGCCATGTTAAGAAGTCATGCAAATAAAAACCCAACCCTTTCCCAAAATTCATTTCAGACAGTAGGACTACTCAAGAAGTAAGTTATAAGTCAAACTTAGAAATGTGGAATCACATCTGGCCCTCAGCAAAAATGCAAATCTGTTAGTAGCTTCCAGAACTACTTTCATGTAATCCATCAGATAAAAGAAACTTTATAGCTAGGAAATGTTTCTTGCATTTTACCATTTATTTTCCTATAGTTGAAAAAGAAAGTTTTGAATTAATAGAGGCAGCAATGTAAGTTCTTTTAGTATTAGACTGAAAATGGTTAGCTGTTCCTTGGATGGTTATAGCCTGAGAAAACTATCCTTTTTACTGTTTTAAATTTGCATGTGATCTGGTGATGCCTTATTTTGGTTTACATCTAGCACTGCTGGTGCTTACACAACTATTAAATATTAAGAATGGCAACACTTCCTTCTAATTATAAGTTAATACAAGAAAGTCTCTATGTTATAGATAATTTTTAGAAAATCTATGACAATTTTGCCTTTGGTCATATTAGTAATTCGCCATGCTCCTACAGGAATATTATGATGCAGAGGTGATGGAGTTTCTGGAGACAATCAATAAGTGTGGCCCTGCTTAAGCAGGGTAGTTGGACAAGAAGACCTCCGTAGGTCCCGTCCAACTTCATTCTCTGATTCTTCGAAGTATGAGTTATTGAAAAAGGAAATTTAATTAATGGTACCCAACATTAATGGCAAATAGATCACTGCAAATTTGAAACAAAATGTCTCCATGTAATTAAAATTTCATGAATGCCAAAAATTTTAGAGTTTAAGCAACCTCCAGATATAGTATGCTTGCACAGTGTAGGACTATTTGGAAAGAGTAATATCATAATATGTTTCATTCTGGACATAGGATTGCTCCAGTATAAATCTTGTCATTTGACTTAATTATACAGAACCGGTGTTTTCTATTATTATCTGATTATTAACTCCTACATGAGCTATTTACATCTCAGTCTTGAGTAGCTGGCATAATGATTACCTGGCTGTTGTGGTAATAATTAAGTAGAAAAGCCAACAACAAAATAATGAGATTTTTAATATCCTTTTTAGGTCAGACATAATGAGCATGGAGTGTAATAGTGGGTCTCAAATATAATGCAATTGAGATTAATTTTTAAGAGACCTATTTAATTTATTTTTTTTTTTTCCATTTACAGATATTTTTTCAGCGGGAAGCTAAAAATGTTTAGGAGTATACAAACTAAAAGCTCTGATTATAATGCATAAGGCTTCACGATATACCAGAAGAGGAACGAACTGCTTACAGCTGAGCCACGCTTATGCCGGTACTCACACTTAATGCCATAGGCTACGCAGCAGATTCTCCTTGCTGTGAAATGTCACCCTTCCATTTCCCTTGGTGGCACTGCAGCAGTTTGCACCAACTAATGAGTAGCATCAGGAGAAATTTTTTTAAATCAATGAGCTTATTCGTCACCAGATTTTTTCCAGGCACCTAAAGTTAGGGGTGTCCAATGTTTATGCAAATGACCAAGATACTTTCAGATTAGTATCAGAATAAAATTGTGTAGGGCTGATCCAGGTTGCAGAGTTATCTCCAAAGGGAAATGACAGAAGTTTGCTGACTGTGGGCATTTGAAATTAAATTCAATAATGTTCTAAGAAATTTACTGCAATGTACTAATACTGTGAATGTGCTAGTGTACAGCATATGGCTCTGATCTGAAAATACTGAAGCATGAGCTCATTTTCACTTGAGTAGTCCTGCGGGACTAACATCTTAAATTCATCTGGAATTCTGCAGCTGGTGTACATCTTGGAGGATTACTTGTAAATGTTCATTTTGCCAGCATATTAAACTACTGCTCTACTGCATTAATTTTCTGCCATTCATCCCAAATTAAGCATTTTTTAGCTACAATTTCTTGGTATATTCTGCTCTCTTCTCACTATTGACATCCTGATGAACATATAATAGCCCACAGGATATAAAGCCACTGGCTGTATGAAATGGTTGCCTTTGAAGACCAGACCTTTGAAGATTTTATTGGTGTTCTCTGAGCTTCCTCAATTTTATTTAGAGTTAATTATCTGCTTTTCATCTGAAGACAGTGCAAAGCAACACCTTCAAGCCACATTATGAATATATAAAGACTTTTATCTCCATTCTTCTTAATGAGGTGGCCTCACAGTGCATCTAAAGATGTTGGCATTATTTGCTACATTCTTACAAAGTAATCTTATATGTACGTAGCTTTTTGTGTCAGGAGAACCCTTTTCTGATTGTCTAACTTCATCTGAACCAGTTTTTAAACTATACTTCATAGTTTTCCTTTAGTGTTTCAAACATATTTGTATTGCTTAATTATATTTGTGTTTAAAATCCCTCATTATTGTTGGTTAGTTCAGGCTCACAAGGTAGGAGACCCGTGCTAATAATTTAGAGATACTTTCTCGGGGGGGGGGGGGGGGGGACGGGGACGGGGACGACAACACACCAAACATAAATCATTGATGACATCATCTTTTATAAAATTAAAAAATAAAAATATTCTTTGTTTCATTAGAAAACATCTTCATAAAAGTTACAAGTTAGTGGGAAACTGCTAAGGTATCCATGGGTTAATAAAATAAGCTTTAGTATTCTTATTTGATTTTTATTCTGACCCTTTTGAAACATTGATTGCTTCTGATAATTTTCCAACTCTGCTTTCAAACATCTCTTTCATCAGCTCTCTGAACGCTACATGGAGAGCTCAGAAAGTCCCACACCAGTTTTCCCCTGAGGCTCTTCTCATCTGGTTTTGTTCTTTGTCTTTTTGTGTAATTGCATTTGTGTATTTAAGGTTACCATGTTTTATTTCTCTACTGATAGACATTTGGGGATGGTTTTGTTTTCTAATGCAGAATAGTATTGAAGGCCTCAGCTCTGCAGTAAATTGCATAATCGCTCCATGATAATTACAGAGGACTGGTGAGGCTCACCCAGAGGTTACTGTGTGGTTGAGGCCAAAAGAACAAACAGATTTTATGTATACATTAAGGAATACGCAGCACCAGCTTGTTATAAAGTCCTCTGATGCTTCAAATGTTCATGTATATTGAACTTCACAGACATAAGTAATTTATTGACAGTAGTGGAACTACTTGTGTCCACTTCAGATTAAGTGTTTGCTTATCCAGGAATGAAAGTTTATGTCCTCAGTTGCAGTACAGTTCCTTGGAGGAATGTTTTAACTGGCCTTCCTTCTCTCAGTGCAATGAACCTTACGTAAGCCCTATATTTGAAGAACTATGTCTTTAAACAAAAGGGAACTCTGTCTTCTACCTTCAGTGGATACATGTTTTGCAACCAGGATATTTTAAACTTTCTATTAGGTGGGAATTTTTTTTAAGCAGAGATGCTTTTGCTCAGTGAAGAAAAAATACTGCTGTTTTGCTTTGCTTTAAGGATGAGCTTAAAAGAGGTCATTATATATGCTGCATGAATGGTTGGAGGAGAAAGAATGCAGAGTAATAGCTTTTATTTCTTAATACTTAAAAAAAAAAAAAAATTGTTTGCAGAAAAGATTAAACTCCACCAAAGCTTTAGTAGATTGAAATGAAGATGAGTTTATGTCTAAGATTATCTTTTGAATACTTTCCTTTTTTTAAGTATAGCTCTGTCAGCTAAATATAGTTCAGATTTTCACATTTTTATAGACCATGTGAGTTCCCTGCAGGCACATTGTCTCTCTTCAGTGATTTATATAGTCTGAATTATAAGGGATGATAAGCATTTGCTGTTCAATAGTGTAGTTAATGCTCAGCCCCCCGGGTAACAGAGCAGTGAAGCATTTACTACTCAGTGGTAGTTCTGCAACAATCAGCAGCAGTGTGGCTCTATCACAGTAAATTTACATCGGTACACTTCATCCTCAGGGAGCTGAACATTCACTCCACATAGCCTAGGGAAAACAATTAGAATGGACATTTTCCAGTCTTTTTGGGTGGCACAACAGGAGTTTACTATTGTAACCAGATCAGAAACAGAAATCACAGATGATATAACGTGAAAATTATCCAACTTTTGTTTTCTCTTCTTTTTTGCCCTCCAGCATAAAGATAAATACTTGGACTACAAAGTTTTTGGAAACCTGAAAGGTGAAGAAGTCGCATTACTGGCAGACCCACTGCAGTTCTGGTGCAGATGTCAGAGGCTCTGGGGGAGCTCTGAGCCCTTCACTCCCATGCTCAGGAGGAACCTCCTCTATCAAGTAGGTGAGCTTACAGGCACTGTAGCTATATAACACTTCGTTCTTATGACATTGATGAGAAAATAGCAAGGGCCACATCAGCCAAACAATAATAGCTTTTCTCTTGCACGATATTTTTCTTCAGTAGGCCTGAAAGCATTTTATAAAGGAAGGACATTTTGTCAGGGATCAGGAGTAAAAGCAGTGTTCTCATGTATCCTTCCAGTTGCAGGGAATGATGAGGGAAGAAAAAGGAAGAGCCAGAAGATCAATACATGGCTCTGATCCTGATGTCACTGGCAGAAAATCTGGGAGTTTTTTGATCGTGGGTCAGTTTACGTGACACCAGGCTTGCTGGCAACTGACAGGATCCACCTGACTCAAAGGAGGCAGAGGGTATTTGCACAGGAGTTAGCAGGGCTCATTGAAAGAGCTTTAAACTAGATTTGAAGGGGGAAAAGGATAAAACCAGGCTCACTAGAGATAAGCCAGGGGCCAGCACACCAGTGTTAGAGGGGCAGTGTGTTAGCAAGGTACTTCAGCCTGCGTTCTCGGTGGAGATCCACGTGGCAGCAAAGACACAAGGGTTATTGGTGTGTTAGAAACCATGGAAGCACCTGAGAATGGTCACGTAGGAATTAGAGCTTCTACCCCAAAAAGGTGGCAGGATTAATAGCCCAATTGAAGTGCAGCTACACCAATGCATACAGCATGGGCAACAAACTGGAGGAGCTGGAAGCCCCTGTGCAGCAGGAAAACTGTGACACAGTTGCCATCACACAAACATGGTGGGATGACTTGCGCAACTGGCTGGATAGCTACAAACTCTTCAGGAGGGACGGGCAAGAAAGGAGAGGCGTGTGGTAGCTCTGTATGTTACAGAGTGTTTTGACTGCCTAGAGCTTAATGATGGTAATGACAGGGTTAAGTGTTAGGAATCAGGGGGAAGACCAGCAAGGCAGATATCCTGCTGGGAGTCTGTTAGAGACCACCCAACCAGGATGAAGAGGCAGATGAAGCATTCTACAAGCATCTGGGAGAAGTCTCACAATCACTAGCCCTTGTTCTTATGGGGGACTTCAACTTAACAGATGTCTGCTGGAAATACGATACAGCCAAGAGGAAGCAGCCTGGGAGCTGCCTGGAGTGTGTGGAAGAGACCTTCCTGACACAGCTGGTGAGTGAGCCAGCCAGGGGAGATGCCCCACCAGACCTGCTGTGTGTGACTAGAGAAGGACTTGTGGGTGATGTGATGGTGGGAGGCGCCTTAGGCATAGCAATCACAAAATGGTAGAGTTTCGAACTCTCGGAGGAGTAATGAGGGGGGTCAGCAGAACCCTTAGTTTGGACTTCCAGGGGGCCGACTGGCCCGTTTAAGAGCCTGGTAGACAGAGCCCCTTGGGATGCAGTCCTGAAGTGCCAAGGGGTTTGAGGAAGGCTGGACATTTTTCAAGAAGGAAATCTTAAACGTGCAGGAGCAGGCCATCCCCATGTGCTGAAAGTCGAGCTGATGGGGAAAACCATTAACCTGGCTGGACAGAGAGTTCTGGCTGGAACTCAGGAAAAAAAAGGAAGGTTTATGACCTTGGGAAGAAGGGGCAGGCAACTCTGGAGGACTACGAGGATATTGTGAGGTTATGCAGGGTGAAGAGCCTTAATTAAGCTACTGTCATAAAAAACAATAAAAACTGTTTCTATAAATACATCAGCCACTGAAGGAGGGCCAAGGAAAATCTCCATGCTTTACTGAGTGCAGGGGGAAGCATTGTGACAAGCAATGAGGAAAAGGTTGAGGTATTAAATGCTTTAGTTGTCTCAGTCTTCAATAGTAAGACCAGTTGTTCTCCAGGTACCTAGACCCCTGAGCTGGAAAACAGGAATGGGGAGCAGAATGAAACCCCCATAATCCAAGGGGAAACATTCAGCAACCTGCTACACCACTTAGACACCCACAAGTCTATGGGGCCAAATGCAATCCACCCAAGGGTGCCAAGGAAGCTGGTGGAAATCCTCACTGAGCCACTTTCCATCATTTAACAACAGTCCTGGCTAACCAGGGAGGTCCCAGTTTCCTGGAGGTTAGCCAGTGTGATGCCAATGTACAAGAAGGGCAGGAAGGAGGATCTGAGAAAATACAGACCTGCCAGCCTGACCTCGGTGCTGGAGAAGGTTATGGGGCAGATCATCCTGCGTGCCATCATGTGGCACATGCAGGACAACTGGGGGACCAGGCCCCAGCCAGCAGGGATTTTATGAAAGGCAGGTCCTGCTTGATGCACCTAATCTACTACAAGATGACCCACCTAGTGGATAAGGGAAAGGCTGTGGGTATTGTGCTGCCTACCTGGACCTTAGTAAAGCTTTTAATGCCATCTCCCACAGCATTCTCCTGGAGAAACGGGCTTCTTATGGCTTGGATGGGTGTACCCTTTGCTGGGTAAAAATCTGGCTGGGTGGCTGAGGCCAAAGAGTGGTGGTGAATGGAGTCACATCCAGCTGGTGGCTGGTCACAAGTGGTGTTTCCCCGGACTCAGTGTTGGGGCCAGTTCTTTTTCATATCTTTACCAACAACCTGGACTAGAGGATCAAGTGCACCCTCAACAAGTTTGCCGACAACACCAAGTTGAGCAGGAGTGTAGATCTGCTTGGGGGCAGGCAGGCTCTGCAGAGGGATCTGGGCAGGCTGGATCCATGGGCTGAGGCCAACTGTATGAGGTCCAACAAGGCTCAGTGCCGGGTCCTGCGCTGGGGTCACACCAGCCCCACACAGCGCTACAGGCTGGGGCAGAGCGGCTGGGAAGTGCCTGGTGGGAAAGGGCCCGGGGTGCTGGGTGACAGCTGGCTGGGCATGAGCCAGCAGTGTGCCCAGGTGGCCAAGAAGGCCAACAGCATCCTGGCTTGTATCCGAAACAGTGTGGCCAGCGGGACCAGGGCAGTGACTGTCCCCCTGCACTGGGCACTGGTGAGGCCGCACCTCGAATGCTGGGTTCAGTTCTGGGCCCCTCGCTGCAGGAGGGACGTAGAGGGGCTGGAGCGTGTCCAGAGACGGGCAGCGGGGCTGGGGAAGGGGCTGGAGCACAAGTCTGATGGGGAGCGGCTGAGGGAACTGGGGGGGTTAGTGTGGAGAGGAGGGGGCTCAGGGGGGACCTTATTGCTCTCTACAGCTACCTGACAGGGGCTGTAGCAAGGCGGGGGTCGGTCTCTTCTCCCAAGTAACAAGTGACAGGACAAGAGGAAATGGCCTCGAGTTGTGCCAGGGGAGGTTTAGGTTGGATATTAGGAAACATTTAATCACTGGAAGGGTGTTGAAGCATCGGAACAGGCTGCCCAGGGAGGTGGTTGGGTCACAGTCCCTGGCGGTATTTAAAAGACCTGTAGATGTGGCACTTGGGGACATGGTTTTGTGGTGGACTTGGCAGTGCTGGGTTAATGGTTGGACTTGATGATCTTGGTCTTTTCCAACCTAAATGATTCTATGATTCTGTTTTCTTATGAAAAATGGTGAGACCAAAGCAGAAAGAGGCCTCAGGAGTTGACCACAGTCCTCTAGAAAAACTGTGACAGAGCGAAAAATACAGCTGAAGTTCGCAGGGTGTCTTGCTTAATGTTTTAACTGCTGCAGTCAACACTGCCCTCTCTCTCTGAAATGCACCTAGAAGCCTCAGGCTGCAGTACAGCCTGCAGTGTCAATAAGTACTGACAAAGTTAATTTTTCTCTTGTAAGATATAAAGGATGAGATAGAGGAATCTATAGCAGGCAAGGTGAGCTTCAGCCTAGAAAACACAGTGGGAAAGTGCGAAGTGGGATTTATTTAAGTACTCCATCCTCACAGACGCTGTTGTGATTGTGAGAGAAGGTGATGGCAGTGAACCAGAGGTGGAACTCTGCTTTGGTGACAGGGAATGTAGAATGACCATTAAAGCTACACTGCTTTTTTAAGCCTGACTTGTCATACAGTAGAGAGCCAGGAAGCATAAACATAGGCATGCGTAAGTCCACCTCTCAGGGCGCGTGGATCTCCCCATGCATACATTTGGTAGCATATTACTGCAGCAGAGTGCCTGAACAGGCTGGCTGCAAGGAGGCTTCAAGCTGAGAGGGCATGTCAGGTTTCCAGAAGATGCCTGTGTTATGTTTTGCGCTTTCCTGACTGCTGCAGTGTGGAAGCAGCATAAGGACATTGTGAAGAGCCTCAGAAAAGCTGATGTTGACAGGTAAGTGGAGAAGATTGAGGAAAGAAAGCATGATTTGTGTTAAAGTCATGGAGACAGAGCTGCTGACATCCCCTGGCAGTGGTGAGAATGTAATGCTACCCTGTGGCTGCAAGTAATTAAAAAGCAGCTTGATGGTGTTAGAATTGGCCTGGTGTAGAATCAGCATAAAAATTAGGAGCTGCAAAACTTTCAAGGAACGGGAATCTGATGAATAAGGGGGGCAATTAAAAATATGAATGTCTGATTGGCTGAGAATTTTGAGAAGATCCCAGATGAGCCGTTCCAGTCAGCGTTCCAATGGGCATGCACCTCCTCCTTGCAGTCAGCTGACGTGTTGTTGCCCCATGCCCAGCCTGCATCTGACCTTAAAGCATGGACACTCTGATGATAAAGCAAGGAGTACTACTTAGATAAAGCCTGGGATGAACTCTATAGAACTCACAAAGATAAATCTTATCCAGTAAAACAGTGCAGCTTGTTTGGTCACTCTAGTAAAGAAAATCAAAATTATGTTCCAGTTCTTCAAGGAACTCTGAATTTAAAACTGTGAAATGGAAAAAGAAAAAAACTATGAATAAAATCAAAGAGAAAAACATAAAGGTCGCATGTAGTGTCAAAGACAAGATGAAGGGGCACTAAACTAATAGCAAACCGGCTTACTATGAGACAGAATAATAACCTCAGCAGCTTCAGGGTTCAGTTATCTGACCCATTCCTTCCCCTAAAGCTAAAAGGCAGGTATCTTGGGGAGAGTGGTAGTAATATTTAAATAATTTCAGTAGTTATATCAGAAGGAAGCTGAAATAATGAAGGATTCATTAAGTCAGGATTCAGAATCCGTGGTCTCAGAAACAGGGGAGGAGCAGCTGCAGAAGGAAGATACAGTATTAACGTTGTAAGTCTCGGTGCACATGTATGTGATACAAAGAATCTGTATCACTTTATCTCTGACAAAGCATTTGCCGCCACTGTTACCTCCATCCTCTTCACTGCATCACAGTATGCCTAAGGCCATAGGAGTGAGATGAGACATAATGTGGAGTTACACAATGCAAATAAAGGTGAGGGTGCCACAAAGAACATTTATTATAAGTGATAGTGTGTATGAGTGAAAGAGCAGATGTCTTCAACTGATAGGAAAAAATATTCTTCAAACTTTGCGCAGCAGAGAGAGAAATCATGGATTCAATCAGAATGGCACTGTACCAGACCACTTTTATAGGCTCTTTCCAGAGCAGAATCACATATGGAAACAATTTTTGATAATGTGCTGTAAAATACATTCCAGGGAATAATCCCATGCTGGCAGAGATTAAACTAGACAGTTTAATAAACCTTCCATCCCTAATTTCTCTCTGCCTATGATTCTTTAAGCTGAAGCCACATAATTTTATGTTCTCTATAGCTTTGGAGTCATCCAATATCTTCTGATTTACAGCTTGACCTGTGTATAACAAACTCCAGGTGGCTCGAGGAAGAAAGACACCTAATCATAACAGCAGGTTTCAGATATGACATTGCCAACTCCAGACCCTCATTTAATTTATTTATTTATTTGGTTTGTCTGTGGAATGAAATACACTGATAAGAAATATCTGTAGTGGCAAGCCTCCCCTAGAGCCTTTATTAAATCTTCATATTAAGAAAGTGCAGAGCAGTAAAAGTGGTATAAAACTATGAGAAAAGATACACAGAAATGAGATTTAAAAGGTTTGGATGATGCCATCCTCATTTCTTAAGTGTGAGCATTGGGAAGAGGTGGTATCATATGATCAAATGAGCTGTATGTTCTGTAGCTAGCAAGGACAGTGGACACTGTGCAGGCTTTGATGGGCAATGGGTAACTTTTGGAGGTCTGCAGTATTTCACATGATGTGGATCCAGAGAGGACAACCCATTTCTCCAGAGCACCTCTGAATTTCTCACCTGTATCAGGAACTCTTGGCAAGCTGAATCTTTGACAAAAAAAGTCTGATACCTGAAGCCCCAGCTTGGGAGTAGCTATTCTGGAAAGGTGAAGTGTTTTGTCTCATCTCAGCTAAAGACAGATATCTAAATCTTAAAATGAGAAGAATCACCTTCTGAAGGTACTACTCTCTGTTGACTTTTCTAGTCTCACAAAATGGAGAGACACAGGCACTTCCAGAGGATAGTTTAATCCACATGTCTGTCATAAAAAGAATGACTTCAGATAATTGAGAGTAAGACTTAGCCTTCACAATTTAGTAGATTAAGTTTGATGGGATTAATTTCAACCAACAACCGGAATACTTCCAAATTTTTCCTGCAAAAACAATAGGCGTTTAAGAAGGCTGAAGTCTGTAACAAAGTTGTGCTAGGCTTTCAAAGCTTTGACAGCCTACATTCTTACCAGTGCAAGCATAAGAAAAATTGTAAAACTGCTAGAAACATTTAGAAAAAACTTTGAAATATACTTTGATCTATGCAAGAATACTGTTTGGTGAAGATGCTTTTCAACAAGAAGCTGTCAGGTAAGACTATTGACTGTTTTGTTAATGAACAACACAATCAAAGGAATTCATGTAAAATGTTAACAAGTGAACTAATTAGAAATGGAGATCTACGCAATTATAATGAAGTCATACCAGAAGCACCAAGAGAAATGCTCCCCCCACCACCACCACCAAATTGTATTCGCTGAATGCTATACTTTCCAAATGATAGTTTTAGTAAGCAAAGAAGGGTCTGAATTACCTTTAGTAAAAAAATTATACCCAGAGTTTTCAGGGGTGGGGGTGGGGGGGAGAAGGAGGAAGAATAAGAAACCAAATAATATATTTGTAATAATTCTGAATGTGGTGTAATTTTCTGGGTATAGTGGGGATTTAAATAGTGTGGGAAATGATTATGAATCAGTAAATCATAACTGATTATAAATCAACTTTCATTCCAGATATAATCTCAGGTTGTGGAAGAGCTCTTGTTTTAAATAACTAGAAGTTTAGGTTTTATATTCAAGACATGATCGTATCACCTAGGATGCTACCAGGAAGTCTGTTTCGCTATAAATATGTGAAATTCGGGCATGGCAGTGTTGGTTCCTCATGAAGTAAATACACAAAAAGCGACTGGATGTACGGTCCAGGTTGATTTTTCTATCAGAAAAAGCTTGCTAGGTCTGTCTTAATAATACAGTTGAACCCAAATCTGGATTTTTAAACATATCTATGATAGGCTTAATCCTGTGAAATACAGAATGCCCAAACTGTACTTTAACAAAGCAATGAACAGGGTTTTTTAAGGCTGTGTTTAGATCTGGAACATTCATAAATATCATCATTATGGGGGCTGACAGCAGTGACTGCCCAAACCAACCTCCCAGAGGTGTGTGTGCAATGGTGTGGGAAGTCCGTATTCAGTGTCCTGTGATTTTGGATCACTTAAAGTTAAAATTCATTATAAAGGACTAAATGTATAGTCAAGAAAGCAAGCCAGCTTATCCAGCTGGCTTAACAGCATCGATTGAAGCCTTGGTATAGGCAATACTTGGACTGACGTTTGCCAAGTAGAGACTGCATGTCAACTACTGATGCCAGAAATGTGTTTGCAATAACTTTTGTGATACAACCAAAAATGGAAATAGAGAGTTTGCATTAAAATGGGTTTGAAAATATTTTTAGAACCGTGTTTATTGCTAAACTTATCCTAGGAATATACACAACGTCAACTCCAGTCTTACTAGAGAAACCACATGTTAGCCTAGGCTGGGGGAGCTCCACCTCATCCCAGCAGAAGGGACTTAATGGTGCTGCATGGTCTTACCTTTGTTTGATAGTCTGGAACAGTGCTCAAGAAGATGAATTAGTAGTAGAAAAACTTGGTGTGCATGCATTTGCCTTCAGCTGGACCAATATGCAATTGCCACATGGAATACTGCAGGCTCCAGAGGCCTTCAGTGCCTGAACGTGACCTGGTGAGCTACTCTTAGAAATGTCTCAGACAAGGATCAATATTATTCATTGAAAGGAACACTACTTCATATGTGTGACATTCATGTTACAATGGTGAAGAAAGTCTGTGATTTATATTTCCTTTTTCCAAAATAACAGGTCAGAATTTGAAGCCACATCTCAGAATCAAGTACAAGTTCGATGATGAGGTAGCAAATGAAAAAGGTAATTGATTTGCAAATTGTGTATTTACCTTGAACACAGTGCAATGGTCCAACTGTGCTGTAGACTTGACTTTGTTCAAGGTAATTTGATATTGATCAGCCTTCAGCTGTAATGCTACAACAATCAAACTTATTAGTTGTAAAGCTACACAGATATGGTTTTTCAGGCATATTATTTCTATGAGAAATCATCACATCACAGAGAAACAAAGCAGACTGGCAAAAGCATATTTATCATGTTTAGTTTCTCTTTCTCCCTTCTGATGTATTTGTATTGAGCTTTATTTTTAACATTTGAAATGGCTGAGAAATGTATCATTATTTCAGTCATTCTGTGAACATTGTTTTTTCTTTTTCAATTCTCTTAAATGCATTAATAATGTAAACAACTCAAACCGGACATC
Source organism: Falco biarmicus (assembly GCF_023638135.1). Classification (NCBI taxonomy): domain Eukaryota; kingdom Metazoa; phylum Chordata; class Aves; order Falconiformes; family Falconidae; genus Falco; species Falco biarmicus. The sequence continues at coordinate 16,479,941 of NC_079300.1, read as the reverse complement.
TCAAAAAGAGGTAATACCCAACTTGTTCCTTTTGAATTCGATTATCTACTTCAACCCATCTCTTAAATCCACTAAGTTCTCAATTCAATGAAGACTTTTCTCACTTATTTTAATGAAGAGATTGTTTAGACCCTGCCAAAATTCTTATTTATGAAGGAAACACGTTAGTCTGGCTTCTCGTAATTCACTATGTTATAGTGCTGGAAACTGTGTCTGCTTCCAGTGTAGCAGCATAGCTTTTCTGTGGCTTACCAGCTCTACATACCATTTACAGCTGAGCAATCCAGTGACTATATAAGCTGATACATAAACTTGTATATGTAATTCTATTGCTTCTGCTGTGACCATAAGATTGATCCAAGGTGTATTGAGATCTAGAAATTTTTTTAGGTCTTTTGACTAGTATAACTTACGTTTTGTTTCTACAACCAGGCACATTTTGAAAGGTATTTTATTTATTGAAGAGGTATGAATGTCTTATCTATGCTATCTCTTTTTCTGTATCTTCAACACCTTAATTTTAAAACTTATTTTTCTTGAAAAGCAAAGTTTTTATTCTGTCTTTAATTTGGAAATAGCTGTTCTCAAGAGTCATGCAATAAAACTTGGGTAGTGATTTACCTTAATACTAAAATGAATTTAGAATTATTTTCTTCACTCTTGTGTTCAATATATAAGTAATCAGTATGTTTGCTTTAAATGGTCCATTTTCAGTGAGTATTGCAGCAGCATTCAAAATTCATCAAGATATGGACATATGTTACTCAGCCAAATAATCACCAGTCTTTTTTAGGCAATTAATGGCATTAAATCTTCACATATTGGATTCTGACTAACAGACTCTTGGGCAAGCTTCTTATACAAAGAATATAAAACATGTTAATTAATAAATCCAAGTGCAAACTCGTTATCTTAAGACTACGTGGCAGAAGCATGAAAACAGTTACTTTTTTCCCCTTAGGATGACAACTTCATAATTATAAACAGAGCTTGGGAAGATACGCTTAGGAGGCACTTCTTTCAGATGAGCTAATTAAGAATGTTCTGTCTATTTTCATGTGTGCCAAAGTGAACAGTACTATTAGGGCAGAAGCAAATGGATAATTTTTAAGTCCTGTTCGCAGTTTGTTCAAGTAGTTATGTTTCATTTCAAAACAGTAGTTCAAACTCAGCTTGGACACATTTTATTCAGTATAATTTTAGAAGATAATAAAAACACAAACAACTCCTGCGGGCAAGTCAGATCACCTAAAAAAGGAATTCAGATATCCTCTTCAAATTAAAAGCACTGAGTTAGAAAAAATAGAAACTATAACAGAGTCAGTTAAATGCTTAATGAAAGATTTAGAAACCACGGTATTCAGAGGATTCTTGTCCACTATTCAGGAGCAAAATCTTGAGTGTTTTTTCTCTGGTGCATTTACAGTTGCTGCAGCATCATGTCTTTTGTTATTAAATATCCATGTACCTATCAAAACAAATCCCTTTGGGTACATTGGTACTTCATATTGTGATGATGCTTTGCCATCTAACAAGATTTGATTGGTATCAGTGAAATGACCTCAGCAGTAATCTCTGCTGATGTATTCATCTGTTCAGGAGCTGAAAATATACCCATGCAAATGTTTCTGCTGAGAATAATATTTTTTTAATTCTATCTTGTGAGCAATAATATTAATGATAAAGTAGTATAGCTGCAGGTCTAGCTTTAAGCATGTAAAATTTTACAGCAGCCTTTTTCATTGTAATATTATGGGTCAAACTGCCATTGTTGCAGGGCAAATGCAACAGTGCACACTACATGCCTCCTTACTCCTTCTATGAATGAGGTAAGAATCAAGTGAGCTTTTTTAATCGGGAAAACACCTCTAGCTGAATTGGCAGAGTATATTGTATTATATGTATATCATGCATTACAGACAGGAATCAATGCACTCGATCACTCTACGGAATGTGTCAAAAACCTGTGTGGGAAGTTATACCATGAGTAGATACATTGCTTTACTTTTGCTTAATATAACAACATTAATTTACTCATTCTCGTGTTATTATCCAAAGGCATGGCAGTCAGGCATGGAGTGACCCTTTAGAAAACATCATTTGAAATTAGCCAGTTTTCCTAGTGGAGAAAAGGATGAAGTTTCATTATTTTGAATTCAATATCCACAATTCTACTTTGCTCATGGTATTTCTAAGCATTTTTTTTTCTATTGGGAAAGAAAGCATTTTGACTGGCTTGAAGGTTTTTTTATGTACTTTTTATAACTTAATTATTAGAAATAAACTGCTTCGTGATCTCTGTTACTTGATGTAAGTCTATTTTTTTTACAGTCCATCTTGATTACAGGAAATAGAAATGTCTTGCTGGCAAGACAGTAAAAATACTTTTGCAGTCATTTAGTAGCTGTAGAAAATAGCTTATCTGAATCAGGATCTTGAAAGTTAAGCAAAGAAATTTGGCTGGTTTTTGTTCTGAGACAAGCTGCTGTTGAGCAGTGTGGATGCTAATGAGATTTCTGTCTTGCTCCTTGTCCCTCCGTCTGTCCCTCAGCGTGTGAGTGTTGGTGTATTTCCCCCTGCTTTTGAACTGATTGACTAGTTTAAACTGAAGTCTCACAGATATTTGTGGAAGTCATTACTACAAATTTCATGAAAACAGCCAGGTGGAAGAGGGAAATTTAGTGTACTCACTCAAAGGTACGCTGTGTTTTAGGGGAGGCAAAGGCACTTTTACCTCTATTCAATGGAAAAACAACCAGTCACATTGTTATTTGGATCAGATATGAATGACAGAGTCAGGTAAATTCTACAAATTCTCTTCCCATGCAGTTCTTCCAGAATCACAGCTGGCCTTGGATGAAATTCACTGTAAAGTGTCAAGGCTGCTATTCTGATTGCAACTCTTATTTAATAAGGACATTTTCCTGGGGCTTCCTTGGCTTCCAGCAAAATTCCACGAACACTCCTTAGGAGAAAAAGCTTACTACTTGTGCTTAGTAAAAATGGGAATTTTGTCTGCTAGGTACTATCCCTTGTTTTCCTGTGATTCACAAGCCTAATAAAATAAAATGTCAAGAGATGAAATGGAAGTTGTAGTGCAGTCAAGTTTTCAATACATTAATAGCCAAGGACTTGTGCAAGAAATCATCCAGGATCATGAAAAAAGAAAAGAACAGTATGGTAGTAAATCACATACGTATAAGAGAGGTACTATTTCAACCTGAGAAATGCTAGTCTCTCCTTGAGCAAAACAACTTATTGCACAGTGAAGGAGGTTTTACATCACTTCATGTTGCACATGTTTCCTCTTCGCTTAGTTCAACAGTTGCACTGAGTAGGAATTTTGTTGTCAAGATGGCACATAAGCCTTAGCAGAAAGCTGGGGACCTAAATATTTTTATACGTCCGACAACATAAAACTGAAGTGACTTAACTAGAAAAAGTCAGATCAGAACAGATTCCCGCATAGGGCACCCTACTTAAAATTTAGTGCAATTGAGAGAGAGTAATTTATATTATTTTAGTTGTACTTGTCTAACCCCGATACCCGAGTACAACAAAACTTTGGGTTGTTTTTTTTTCAGGCTTTTGTATATTTCTTGGGAAAGGGTTGAGGTAAACCAAAGGTGACTATGAGAAGAGAATATCCAGCTGAGCAGGGAGGAGTCAGAATCTGAATTTCTTGTTTCACTGAAAAGAAAAAATAAAATTCAACATTTAAAATAAAGATAAATATATAAACGTTCTATTTTTTTTCCCAATAAAGAAAAAGTGATTCCATGCTATATCCAGTGAGCTAGCAACCTGGAGACCTCAAGAATCAAGGCTTCAGCTGAATTTCCTGAAACTGTAGGTGTTTGTGAGAGAGCTACAAAGAAAGTGAGTGAACTTGGAGAAAACGAACCATTCTTACTGAGTCTTGCTATGGAGCAGAGGTAGTCATGGGACTGGTAGTTGTGAGTCAGAGCGTGGTGACAGAGCTTACACATGAGATGAGACACCAGATTTTTCCCAACGTTATCACAGTTGCTGTGCCCCTGCCTGGGTTATTAAGATACCAAGAAACTTCCTTGTTAGTGCTAGGCACTAGCCATATGATATAAAGCTTTCCAATCAATTAAAGCTGAAATAAGAAGACTACAGAGCATTCTGGTGTGGACTGCAACATGTAATACAGATTTATTTGGGCTGAGCTGGTTGACAACAAACTTAAAGTTGACCATAAACATTGTTGGTTGTGTGTGCTAGTTCCCATTGTGCAGAAAATAGTTATCCTCATGGTCAGCTATGCAGCTGATTAATGAAATGTTAGGTACTGGTTGTAAAAAGTTAAGCACTGGCAACCTCCACCTGAAGCTTTCTCTAAGCATTTTTTCATGTTCCAACTTCTTAATGAAATTTTTTTTGTATTTCTGCTGTGCTCAAACTAAATGTCAGAAGCTGATCCCTACTTCTCAAACTTTAACCCAATTCCTTGAAATATGTGTAGATATGGAAAGAAGTACTATAGATCTGTTAAGGCTTGACACCAAATTAAAAGAAGCAATTTGCTCATCTACACCACCTGACACATTCTGACTTCATCCATTCTGAGGGTAAGAAGTGACAAAGGAAATCCATTAGTCACAATGTCACGTGAGCCCAAAATAATGGAAAAAAAACCCCAATTTTTTAAAAATAGAAAGGTAATTTGTTCTCTGCTGGGTATTTTTATACTCCTTGACAGAACCATGTTAAAGGTCTGAGGAAAAGGGTTCCTGGAAATGGGAAAGGTCATCTTCTGTGCATTTTATTTACATCCATCATGAACCAACTTAGGCTTCTGCTGAAGGGCTCTATGTTCAGGCTTGATTGCCTTTTAAAACTGAAGCTATTTTACTCCCTTCTTCTTTACTTATGGTTCATCTGAAGATGCAAAGTCTGTGACAAAGAGCAGGTAAGGAGACAAAATGGATGGTGAAAAGGTAGGAGAGTATAGACAAAGTAGATAGGCTGAAATATTGCAGAAAATGAGCACCTACTTCCTAGACACTTTATCCAGCATCCAGAGCTACTAACATTATTAATGTGTAAAGAGAATGTAGAAATATCTTCTCATGTCTTTAAGAGCATACACTCTTTAGTTACTCAAAGTACTACTGCTAAGTGAGGGAACACTGTAAAAAATATTTTTCTCTTCTCATGTAATACTGTGGAGTTGGATTTTGTTTTTTTAACCTGTGTAACAGTGCATATCAAATAGTGAACCCAAAATGAATGAGCCAATAGTTCATTTCAAAAATTTAAGGCAAATACTATCAACAGCTTTTGCCCTTCAAAGTGCTTACAGTTTCATTAGTAAAAATACATGGTTATTAGTAGATGTGTTACTAAAAATTGTCTTAGGTCTGCTATGAAGTTGGAGAGGAATGGTTTATCTGTTTCACCACAAACTCCTTGATCTGTTTTCTCTATCCACTGTTTAATGTCATGCTTATTTGAATTTTGTTTCAATAACAGCACATTAATTTTCTGGGTTTTTTTATGTTTTGCAGGTTGAAGAATACATAGCAATGGTCTCTACCTTTAAGGTTTGTGTTTGGTTTTTTTCCTAAACAAGAGTAACCTGATACTGTCTCTTTCCTACAGCCAGGTTGATTTGTGATAGTCCGTAATGACAGAAATCCAGCATCTTTGACCATATGTAGGGTCTGAGATATAGCCCACTGAAGCTATTAAAATGTAACTGGCTTGAGTGATTCTTTTCCTACCGAGGTCATGAGAGAAACTCCAGTGGAATGGGAATAGGTAGGACTTGCGTATCAGAATCATTGGAGAACACCATATAATTGTAAATATAGCAATAGCTCCATAGTACAAATGTGGATTCAAGTTCCAGAGGGTAAAAAACCCACCCAAATACACAACAAATAACTAACCTTTTAACTGTTTCTGTGAATTCCAACTAGAGGAAAACAAATTATGTTTGCTTTTATAGATAATATCAAAAAACTACATGGAGAGAAAATTTCATGTGGTAATAAAGATAGACAACAAAGAAAACATTCTTGTTTTAGGAAGGTGTCCTTTTACTTAACCCTTGAATGGAAAAACACTTTATATTATTTTTTCATTGGAACATTATAATAATAATTTTGAAACTAGTTGGTTCAGGAGGTATTTCATGTCATAGATTATTAAATGATAGAAGGTGTAACCAAGAAATTTAGCTAGCAGCATGCTTGATAGAATGAGAAATGTTTGTTCAGACTCCGATTTATGGTTGTTTGTTTTATTATTTTGCCCTCAGGAAGGAGCTTAAATGTTTAATTCTGCAGCTTTTCTGATATTATACAACGCACACATTAAAGCATAAGGCAACTTTGCCTGGTTTATGCTAGCATTTTTAATTAAATGCTTTTTTTTTTCTTTTCTTTGCAAACTGAAATTTAAACCCCCAAAAAATCATCAGCAGGAGATTTTAACTGCACAACATTCTTTTGAGTTTGAGTCAAAAGTTCCTATTGGTTTCACTGGAGGAGGATCACGTCTGTCTTTTTATCTAAAGTGTGTTTTAATTTGTTGAGGTTTTCTACCTAAGTTTGTGATCTAGTTGCTTAGCTAAGCCCTTGCAGATACTAATTAATCATCTTCACAACATTGTCAGTGAGAAGATGATTTGGCTGGAACAAGGCACGTCAGAAACAGTAAGTAACTTTGTGTATCTGGTGCTGTCTTCAGTGTTGTATGAATGACACTTCCTATACCCTAGCCAAATGCCTGTGCCACAGAGCTGTTGTTCTGTCTTGATATGCTACCAGGTCATCTATCAGTACACTAACAGAAGGAATACAACTCGATGAAAGTTTAAATTCAGTGGACCAAACTGGGTTTGGACTGGCTTTGTATTGTGTTGTATTTTGCAGACTGTAATGCAGTCTGCTTATAGGGCCCAGTTTCAGCAAGCCATCTCCAATGGCAGGATTGTGAACTGCTTCTCCTATCACAGGGTGTGGACCAAGGAGGCCTTTTAGTTGTCCCTTTCTCTCTCTACCTTGGTTCGCACAAGCCAAACCACACTTCTACCAAATACAAGAATAGGACATTAGCTGAGTATCTTCATATGATATTTTAATGGGCACCCAAGGGCCCCTGAAATTCCCTTTTTTCAGAATATGAACTTGAAAATGTAGCTGCAAGCAGAGTAGGAGCATGTCTAGGATTTCCCATCGCACATGCACACACAGGCATTTCTGCATGCCTAGAGTCATTACATCTGCTTCATTTATGTTTGATTGCATGTGAAGTGTGCGTTCAGTAAAAAGCTTACTAGATTGTATTTTGAATCATGTCACGTCCATTGTTTGGTCAAACTAGAATATAGAATGTATAGAATATAGACAGTGTAGAATGAAATTCTTGCTCTTTGTTTAACTTGGAACTCCTAAGTATATGCCTGCTGTATTAAAAACATAGCTGTAAAAATTCAAGCTAGGTGAAATAATTCAGGCAAACAAAACCCAAGCCAGAGACAATAATTTAGAAGCAATATACTTTTTCATGAGTATTCTAGGAGCTGAAATGGAAAATACTGACTCATTCCCCAGAAACATGAGCCTAATTCTTACCACATTCCTAACGTAATTGTGCAGACTCACCAGTTCAGCTGTTTCAGACACGCAGCTAAATGTGTAGGCACGGGTTTGTCTTGTTTTATTCAGTCTGATATGAGCTGAGAGCTGACTTGTTTGAGATTGGACTTCTACTGAATGTGAACCTTGCCCTCCAGATTTTGTAATTCCGGGATTTTCAAAAAGCTTTCTACTGGTCATGAACTCTGTAGTTCTACCACCCATTAATGTAAAATGTTTGCATCATTATTTCTAGATGAATGATTCTCTTGTTAAAAAGTAATAGCAGGGAAAAAAAAGTTTAAGAGATTTCAGAAGAAAAGCAATAACCTGGATCCCTCTAGAGGCCATTTGTGTAATATTTGATAGGGAAAAAGAATTTAACTTGCCTTCCAATTCCCTGTCTACAAATAAAGGAAGCTTATCTATCTCATGTTGTTGCTTATTATCTTGCAAGCATGCTTCTGTTGGGTGGTGAAAGCTGCATAATTGTTGTAGTTTCTCTCCCTTGAACCAGTTCATGCTTAGAGCTGAGTAATGCAGCAGGAGTTTCTGTACGCATTAATTCAGTCTTAAATCAATTCCTACATGCATGTTTCCTTGAAGATTGTTTTTAGAAAGTGTGTGGTTTATGTCAGATGCTAATCACGGCACACAAAAGATAGGCTTCCCTTTGTAGTAGTGTTGCCAAGGATCTAATTAAAATGGCCAAACAAAAGAGATACTATTACTTTCCCATCTCTGTGCATTTTTAAGCAAATGTCTGTGTGGGCCTAATTATGATCTCAAGTATAGTGACAATACTCCTAAGCATGTATGAAAAGTCAAAACTTAAATACCTGTAAAAGGCAAGACAGGCCATCATGATGGTGGAAAACTGCACATAATTAGGCAAAGTGTGAACAGTTGGATTGGAAATGAATAGTGCTTAACACAGCAAGGGAACAATAGAGTTTTCTAAACTCTTCGCATTGCTTCCGAGATAAAAAAAATCAAAACCCAAAACTAAGAGGGCACCTAAATTATGGTTAAGTTCATGCCTGTCTATGATAAATTTTCTACATTAAATGCTTCCTGGGCCTAAGAGCACTGCTGTCCCAGTGGTTTGTTCAGGACAATCTGCTTATTGGGGTGTATGCATTGATGTAAAGGATAAGATAACACCTGGTTATCGGCAGTCCCTGTGACACAGCAGACTGTGAATATGAAGTACTAGCAATGTGACACAACCTGTCCTTCACTGACTGGTTGACAAACTTTAACAAAAATACAGCCAAATCAATTTAGACAGCTAATTGAAAAAATCAGAATGTTTTCATTATGATCTTGGTAAAATTCATTGAATTAACTTTGCTGTCAGTTATGTATGCATTTTGTGGAATTTGAGTTAATGGTATGTAAATAGTTTATGATTTATGTACTTTAAAATATGTTTGGTTCATCTCTGGTCCTTGTTCTGTTTCTCCTGATAATTTATCACTCTTATCTCCTTCCTAGCGATTCTGTTTTTTGAATGGAATGAATGTGAAGAGTGGTATACTTTTATACTTATTTTTGGCATAGGGCAAAACAGTTTTTGATCATTCATTACACGCAAAATATCCTGTTGTACACCATGAAATATAATTTCATCCACATGAGTGAACACTGATGAGGTAGAAGTGTAGGGTAAAATTACTGGCCCTATTCAACTTTGCTGTAAAGGTGAAAAGAATAATGTTGTAATGAAAGATAAAGAGTGGGAGAATACTCATAAAGGCAATTTACGAAACAATTTACAAAGAGCAGTATCTTTTTGTGCAGCATGATGCTGCCTTGGAAAAAAATCTGTGACATATATATTGTACGTTACAATACGTCAAAACATAGGCAGATTATGCATAATCCGGATTAATTTTCTGAACATAAAATGTCAATATAGCAGACATATAATAATCTGGGGTTTACAGAAATTGGTAGTGTCAAAATCTCACCCTTACTTTTGTCCTGGAGCTGAGCCAGGAACTACTGATGGCAGGGAAAAGACTCCAGTGGGCTTTGTATCATTCTTCGCTCTGCTTCCCCACTTTGCCTAAGTGCCACTTCACATTTTGTCCATCTACTTGTTCATGGTGGAAGATTCATTCAAAACCAGGAAGTGTATTTGAAAGGATGTGAGCTGTCACCGGCTACTTTGAAGCAATGTAACTCTTTTATCCTGGGTTGATGGACTGGGTAATTGATTTATCACTGCTTACTTTTGGCTCAGTAATGAAGTGGGCAGCAGTAACTCAGGGGCTACATCAGCCAGTAAGTGGTGCTCTTTGCTTGCCTAGGGAGGTGTGTCCTCACCACGAGTCTGGTTGTTTTTTCCCAAATTGCAACTACTGGAGAGTTGGTATTCAGTTTACCTTTGGCACTTTTGCAACTTCCACATTATGCTTCAGTTCTGTTGGTTTATACAACAAGAGGATGATGGTTGAAATCAAGAAAACTATAAATTATTTTATTTCCACGGAGATTTTATTGCTTTCCTCTTTGACAGCCAGCTGTTGTATTCAATTCCCTTTGCCCCTTGAAAGAAAGGGGAGATTATAAAATTTTATTTTTATTTTATGCTTTTTGTAAGAAATATATCCTGTTATTTTTAGTAAAAATGGTTAAGTTTGCCATACCAGGGATATGGGGGGGCAGAGGGGATGGTCTTCCTAGACTTTTCATACGAGGGGCTCATTGCCCACTGATGAACCTTTATAGTAATAGTTCCTCAGAACAGAATGTCAACCCCTGTGTACCATGCTCTATCTACTTTATGGTTTTAGAAATGGTTTAAAGTGCAGGATAGTGAAGGATCTGCTTTCATGAGAACTGTTCTTCCAAGAATCAACTTTGTTTTAAATTCTCCTTCTTTTCTACTTCAAGCTGTCTGGGTTAGGAAGGACTTTTAATGAAAATATATAACTTCCCGGTCACATAAAAAGAAGCACAGAGAAAATTATATTTAATCAAGATAAGATGTCAGGATTAGTTTTATAACTTAAATTCTTAAATGAATGCTCAATGAAATCCAGATTGAACATAGCATTTGATTGCTGATGCTAGAGGTATGCTTCTTTATGTACTCCATAACGTTGGAGTCTCATTTATTTATTATGGTATGTGGTTTACTCGGTATGTTATGCATGTATACTGGCAATGTTTTATCCCAATTATTGTATATATACATTGGCTAATGCTAAACCTGCCAGCTTTCCAAAGGTACCTCTTTTTGTGCATAAGGTGCACTCTGTAATGCTTGTTTGTTCCCTCAGAGTTCATCAGTGTTCTTATTCCCCCATTGTCAAAATGGGTATTGCTATCCTGTTCTTGAGAGAAGAGCAAGACTATTTTGGCAGGAAAAATGTGTTATTTTACATGTGTGGCTATGACTTAATAAGACAGAAAGAGGAAGGTGCATCCTGTCCTTACACTTCCTTGTCCACTTGGCAGTGAACTTTCTCTTTCCTCCAGTTGTGTTGAGGATGAGTTAAGCAGGGAGAACTCACCACACCCTGGAGATGATTTCTGCTAACTCCATGGCTTCAAACTGAAGCTTGAGGGGAAGGGAGACTGGATTTCTGAAAAGGTTTCAAACAGTAAACTCCCTTTTCTCAGTGCTTCTGAGGAATATCAACAAGTAAATTAACAACATTATTCATGTTAGTAACAAAAAAGTCCAAGGAAGCAGAGCGTACCTCGCTGGTATATAGGTAGAGGCATAGACTGAGATGGATTAAGTGAATTGCCACGTGATGAAGTTGGAAATTGTATCCAGCTCTCTTGCCCCCAAACCCTGCTCCATGGGGCCTCTTGCTTTTGGTCTTTTTGAAATTATTGGCATTATGAGTCACCCTCAGCTTTCCTCTTCTTTCATTGCCAGGACAGTGTTCTCTGGAAATGCTTTGTAACCTTGCATGCTTGGTCAGGTCTTTATAGCCCTGGGAGACAGATTCAAGCAGAGCTTTGAAGAAACTCTGCTTAGACTAAAATCTCAATCTCTTTTAATAAGGGAAACTCAAAACAACAAAGTAAGAGGAAATGGAAGTAAAATGGGCTTGTAAACTAGTGGCATATGGCTATGACAGTTTTTGCAAGCTGCCTGTTGCTTCTAGGATTAGTTTTTGACTCTTCACAACTTTCTAAGGTGCAAGAAAGTGTGCAGATTCCAGCTTCTAGCTTTGCCTCCCCTGTCCCTGAAGTCTCTTGAAGCTTCGTACTCTGAGTTTGCTCAGCAGCTTTTGAGAAAAGATGCAGCCTCCTCTCTTCCCTGACCCACTGATTTCTGAAAGGAATACAGCACGTAATGAAGAATGCAAAAATTAAATAGCCCCTGTCATCCCCTCGTTAGGGGACATTTCTCAAGTGGGAAGGAAAAGAGGATCACTGTATCTAAAGAAAGGAATGCTTCCTGAACAATGAGAAGAGCTCTCTATAGCTATAGGGGAAGTATGAAATGAAGAGGAAACAGCCTTCACAAGACAAGAGTGGCTCACACCAGCTTTCCACGGTACTTTCACTCCTTGTAACCTATTGTGTTTCCCAGCCTCCGTAGAAACCAAAGTTCATCTATGCTTTCCCTGAGGTCTTCAAAGGACTGATTGTTTTTTGAAGTACAAAGACCTATTTCATTTAGCTTTTAGGAGCTTTCAAAGGTGCTATGAAGTCACTCATATATTCAGAAAAGCACACCTGTGTATCTCTGCAGGATCATGTTGTTTTATTACTGCTACAGCACAGTGAGACTGCATTTCAGATCACTCCCAGGCAAATCTGGCTTTTGTTCCACATAAAGGTAAGGTCTCTCATAAACCGTAGCTCAGTTTAGAAATGCACTCAGGGACTGTTGCCTCTCACAAAGCAAGGCAGGCAGTGAATGGTTTCACTCAATCAAAACAAAAACAAACAAAGAAAAAATCCCTTCCCTGAAAGCCCACCATATCGGCACAATAAGCCTCAAGGTTTCAGTAACTTATGCTCCTATCAATTGTGTTTGACTTTGTTCGAGGATTCATTAGTTAACGCTAATGAATGCTTGCCTACACACTCTCATCTTTGTAACTAACACACCAGCATTTGTCTCAGAGCATTACAGCGATGTTACATCAGCCTACATAGCTGTGATTTATTAGACTGCAAAACAAAAGCAATGTAAAATTTAGTTAGAATGGATACTGGGAGGAGAAAAAATGTCAGAGACTGATCTCACATATGCCCTTAAGAGAGGACGTAGCCATTCTGTCCAAATCAAGATCCTTGTATATTCTTTGCTTTATCTTTATATTTAGAAATACGGTCATGAACAGGCTGGATTTTTTGACTGTATGTTAAAATTCTCTGTCAATTTACACGAACATTGAAGAAGATGTCAAAACTTTCAATCTAAGATAAAAACAAACTGACAAACTGCATACCTGAAAGTCCAAATATGGAGAAGAGTAACGTTAACTCAAATGAAACAGTGCAAGGACGGCAAACTGAAGAAGTGCTTAAATGCTCATGCATCATTGCCTCCTTCTGCCCTGCTTTACATCAGACTAGTACCGTTGAATTGAACAGGAAAGACAGAGTAATGTAACCATAGTTCATAGGCACCCAGTGCACATATAACTTTCTAAGACAACCTCCCCTTTGACTTGAGTCAGTGTTGGCAGCTTAAATTAAGTACAGGAATTATTTTGTAGCTTTATGTCCCCGTGCTGCAATCAGACCTGGAGAGACTCTCTCAAAAGAAATATCTGAATCACTGGAGCCATTTTGAGCCACTGTCGCTGCAGGAGAGACAGTAAGTGCTGCAATACAGAAAGCTGCTCGCTGGGTAATCATTTGCTGCAAAGGGACTGATGCTGAAAGCCCTGATTGGCATTAGCATTCATCACCAAAATTCCTGCTCATAACTAGCTTCCAATTTTAAGGGCTTATGTGAAATACACACTTTATAATACAGGGCATAGATACACCTCAAGAAAAGTTTAATGAAACAGAGATAAGACAGCAATGAATTATTTTATCACTTCTCTCATGTTGTTCAGTAGACAATGGAGAAGTTGCTTAATTACATTGTTTTGGTAATTATTTTGATGCTTAATCACTATTTTTCCAGGTTAGGCTATTAGATAAATGTAATCTCTGGATGTGTTGCAATTCCTATTAAACAGAGAAAAATCAATGCCCAAGTATGACATCTTTGTACCATACAAACCACAGAAGTAAATGTAATTGGGGTCAACTTTGGTGCCTTTTCAATAATTTTCATACAGGGGCTTTGGACAAGAATTTATTTCTGAATGCTTTCTGCAAATAAAAAACCAAATCCAGGAAAATAACAGGGTATATGAAAATTAAATCACAAGGGAAAATGTAAAAGAGTTGGAGTTCCTATAAGCTTTACAAGAATACATTAGAGTTATAAAGAAGAGGACTGGACTGACCTCAAATACAGTCAGGTGAAACTATTAATGAAGAGATATGATATTTTTAGCTTTAAAAAACTGAGCATACGCATTTGGAGAGTTCTACTGTTTCCTTAAATAGCGGATATGAAAAAAACATGTTCATTAATAGACCGTGTGAGATCTACTGTTAAATTCAACAAAAGAGATTTTGTATCTGTTGCAGAGACAGGACCAAGCCTGAGATTTCTATGAATGTCCACAGCTGTAAACTGAAGAGAGTAGGTGGATAGCTGTATCCATTGCCAGCTGTCTTCCTTCTGACCTGTCTTTTAAAGCAATCAGATTTGGAAAAAAAGAGGAATAAGGTTCTTCTTTTGGAAGAAAGAGGATGAAAAAATTAGCTCTTTTTTGCCTTGTTAAAGTTAGGAATGCCAGATCTGCATTTATATTATCACCTTCCATTTTTGTTTCCAGCTCTAGCACAGTACTTGGAGAATAGTTTGAATAAGCGGTGTAAAACTTCAAGCAAAAGAAAATGTCATTCCATCAAAATAAATATAAAAACTGGGTCAGCATCCTGTACCATAAAGCCTCTTTTATGTTGTTCTGGTAGTGGTAAAGATTATTTAAGACCCAGAAATGCTCCCAAAGGTTACCCCTTTGGAAAACAAGACAACATCACTGGATCAGCATTGCTCCACAGTGTAGCTTAGAAAGCAGGGATGAGGTGCAGCACCACTGAATTTCTTCAAAAAATCAAGGAGCATGGAAAGAAGAGTGGCAACCTTCAAACTGCCCAGCTGGCCCACAAGGCTTCAGAGCCACTGGGGACAGCAGCGGCACAAGGCTGCCAGTGCAACCCTGCGCAGGCAGCTCGGCACAGCTGCCTCCCCTGCCAGTGCCATGGGAGCTGCAGCACGCAGCACCTGGGAACCACTGAGTCCACCAAGTACTTGGCCGCTAACAAATGGAGAAATTTCCTTGGGGACCTTTATACATGGATTGAAGCTTTTTGGACCTTTCTTCTCAGCTTTTGGAGTGGTAATGAATTTGTAGTTAAGATTCTAAACTACCTAAACACTGAAAGAAATCCATTCTTTTAAGCAATTTTAGTGCATCTCTCTAAAGTGCTGGTGTTGCCAGTATGATCGTGTAGTAGAGCTGAGAGCAGGGAAACACTGGCTCTCTGTTTTAGGGCAGGTGGCCTGCAAAATTCTTCTTACTGTGTTTGTCCCCTGCCAGAACAGATCTTACTTTAGAGCTAGCGGTGCTTTGACTCTCTAGCATATGTATCCGTGTCTTTCTTAGTGTGAGCTGTAGAAAATTCTGTCACCACAGACCTGAGGCTGCAAACCTGCTTAGATAGAAATCCATGCCTATTTTGCATTTTATTTCCCTCTGTACCAAATGGGAAAATTAGAGGATATGTCTGTCTCAGGAGAGGTGCTGCCCAGCTCCCAACAGGACTGAAATCTGGATTCATGAGCAGCAACCAGTAATGTAAGGACACCTTTTACTTATGCTATTGCTTGTTCTCTAGTACACCTGCAGAGACATAGGAAAATCAAGCTTTTTGTAAGAGTCCACATCTGCTGCACAACGGTTAGCTCTGACTGGTATGTCATTCATCCAGAAATCCCATATACACTGCATGGGGAAGTGTCACTGAGTGAGATGGAAGGGCTAAAAACCCATTAGTTCCCTAGTAAATCTTCTCTGTAGAAAGTAAGGGCTAATCTGATTTATCCAGCCCCATACAACATTCCCCCAGGCAGACAAGATTTACAGTGCCTCCAACACAAGCGCAAGTGCAGAGCGTCACTGCTGCCTCGGGAGTCACGGTGGCTCAGCTCTGGTCACTCAGCTGGCAGAGCAGTGGCATGTTTGAATTCTTGGTTTCAGTTATGGCCAGAGGTTTTTCGTCTGGGTTGTACTTATTTTCTTCTCTATGCTTTAATAACATTGAAATTTCAAGACTTAATGGTCCAAGTCAGATTTCTGCCTGCTCCGTTTTCATTCAAGAATGAGGAAAGGGTTTTGATGCTGTGAAACCCGAGCTGTAATCTAAACAAGCATGAGAATAAAAGAACTCTGTCCATCTGAACTTAACCCATGATCTTTTCCCTCCTGACACTCCGGAGGCCAGTGTACTGTGCTCAATACAACTTGGGCCCTGGGCCTTATGGTGCAAGGCAAGAGTTTGGCCAGTGCCATGGACAAGGCCAGGGAACAATGATGGCTCTGGGGACCTCAAGTTCTCCTGGCCCAGGCTCAGCCTTAAACTCCTGTTTTAAACAGTCCCCGCTAAACAAGTTGACCTCTGCTACAAGCAGGATCTGCCCTCTTGTTACCAGACACAGGGGGAGAATGCTGTGACTCGCTCTGGGCTGGGGGGCCTGGCTTGCCTTTGTATTGTCATTACTGTTGCAGAAGCCAGCTCATTTGTGCTGCATAAATTTTCAGACTACACTGGCAGCTCTATGATGCCTTGCCACTCACTGCTGAGCAAATGTTATTGCATCCAGTGGTAAATCAAGGGGTGCATTACACTGGAAAAATGTTCTGTTGCATAAACAACCTTCTTGAATCCTCCCAAGTCAGTCTCCAGCTGGTGTCTGGGACAGAGCCATGCCATGCTACTCCTCATGGCAAAACCACGTAAATAATAAATAATGAAGGAAAACTGGGAACAGGCTCACATAGGATTCAAATTTCTGATTCTGAGACTGTTATCCAGTCAGGGGGAAAATTGCTGTTCTTTTTTGAGCAGTGTGTAAAATAAATCTGAGAGTTTGTTTACAGATAAAGAAAAGACATGAGTGCAATGGGATGAGTGTAAAACTTCTCATACTGACTCTCTTTGCTTACTCAGAAAGAGTAAGTAGCCTGTCTATTTTTGAGGTCCTTCCACCTTTGCTTTGTACTCAGCAGGGACAAGATTTTTTCTTTGTTTTGTTGTTTTAAGGTGAAAAGTGTTCCATAGGCTTTATACTCTGTGTCACTTAAAGGAAGATGGAAATTTGTGGGATATATTTTTTCTTGCTATTTCTTTTAGGCTAGACTTTTTAATAAAATGTCTATCCAAGAGCCAAATAAAAATATGAAGCACTCATTTCAGTACTGATAATTGAAGCTGCTAAACCACTGGATGGATGTCCAGACGACACATGCATATTGTATTCTAGTTTCAATCTCTGAACACATGAGCTTTCCTCCCCCCCCTTCAAAGGGGTGTAGTTGGCCAATGGAAGTTTTGTCCTGCAGCTGCTATTGCTGCCAGTTTCTCATGTAGCAGAAGTATATGATTCCAGTGGTGCTGTAAACTTCATCACTTCTGAAAGCATTTCTGCACATGCTGAACTGTAAAGTGATGTTTGCCAGGTGGTTTCTGATCTCAAGTACATCTGTTCTGCCTGTCGTTGTAACTTTTTCTAATTATAAATGTTGTTGGGCCTGGGCCTTGAGTCTCCCTCTTACTTTCACCATTGATATGTTGTAGTATCTCCTTGCAAGTAAAATCATGCCCCTGTCAGTGTCATGGAAGTACTAACACAGAAATAGTCTCTGCATAATTAAGGCAACCGTGGCGGCAGCCGATAAATGTGAAGTTTCTGTAGTCTGTTCTGAAATTACACCTAGTCACAGTGCTCTGGGTGAGGTAGAGAGGAATTTCATACTGTTTTGTATTGCCTGTGGTTTCAGGTGAGAAAATCTTACATTGTCAGACACACTATCTCTTATTTATTGGATGATTCCTTTTGGTTTATCTAAACAAAATATTTTACCACATAAAAACTGCTGGAAAAACATTTAAAGGGAAGTTAATTCATTTGCAGACATATTTAGGCTCTTAAAAATTTCAAGGTAGGTTTGTTTAAAATAGCAGAATGTTTTAAATGTGCTGTTTTAGAAGTACCACAGGTCCTTGGAAATATCCTTTCATGGAATGTAGTCCTCTAAATGTTTAATTTAACACCTGATAATAGGATTCAGGCTCTTCAGGCTGAGAGCTTTTAGAAGTTTATTCAGCTTGTTTATCTAGATAAAGCAGGGACACAGCATGTAATTGAATAAACAATGGTTTAATTAATTTTTCAGTCTTGCATTATGGTTCATTTGTACATGTGAATGATAACCTCTTTAGTAGACGCTGGTTTCAGATCATAAAGTAGTGTTCCACTACAGGGACAAAAATTGTCTTTTCAGTCCCCATCTGTGTTTTACTTCTGAAGAAAGTACTATAAATCTTACTTTTTTTTTTTTTAATATACAATACAGAAATATTATGATGCTTGTTTGAAAGCTGAAATGTTAAGACCTCTGTTTAATAGTAGTTTGTCTTTCACTCCAACATGAATTAGACCCTTTCCTTGGGAAAGGCAGCATGGGTGTCCAGACCCAGCTTGCCTAGCACTTTCATTGCCTCCCCAAGAACATGGGCCCGTGGCAGACCCATCCAGCTGTAGAGGCTGATGTATGGTTGCCTGGGTATATATGCAGACACTGGTTGGGTTGACAGGGTCAGGTAAAGTACCATAGAAACACAGCCAGCTTTGCTTTCTCCCTTCTGGACACATGGGTGGGAATAAGAGAGATGGATGAGCATGCAGAATTTGGCCATTCCTACTTCTAATATGTAGTTTCAATCTTTGGGGTTGTGCTTTTGGCTTGGTTTTATGCTTGTTTGTTTAGATTCTTTCTACCGAGGCAAACAGAGCATTTGTAAAGTGCAGATGCATTTTGAAAAACCACAATAAAATGAAAGAAAATCATAATAATTACAAAGACTGCGTGAAGGTCAAAGATAGAGTTGGTCAAAGTCATCACCCAAACTTGCTCTGTAGTTTTCCTGTGGTGTGTCACGGCTTCTCAGACTTCTGCTGGGCACTGCCAGTCCTGTTTGCTTGATTGTCTTTCTCCATGTCTCAGTCTTTTTTTAGAAGTCCCAAGCTCCCAGCTGCATGAAGAAATAACATAGACAAACTTTAAGACTTCGTATTAAACACAAAGCTGGTTTTGATCCTAAGTTAGGCTGAAGCAATTGGGCAGAGAGATTAAAACCTCCAGGTTTTCTCAAATTTGTCTTGCAGTGCCATTTTTACGATCCTGGTATTTTTACTATTTCTAACTTTTTCTTTGACAATGATTCCAGGAAAAAAGGCAAGCATGAAATTATTGAGAAACTGCAGTTCCCATGGCACTGACGTAGGTGATGTGACTGGAGGACCATAGGAGTAATTTAGCAGCTAGGATGAAAAGATCTACTTAGGAATGTTCAGGCTTTGATACATGGGATTTTGGTTACGATTGAAGTGGTTAGCGGTTGCACAATAAGCTCATGGACAAGGTAACAGTACATTTACATTGTCCTTTATGTTTTTCAGCTCCATTGTTAAGGAAATACAGCAAAGTTCTAACTGCAAGGAGAAATTGGATGAGCGTTTATTGAAATGAGAAGAGTCAGGTTTTATCTGAAAAGTTTTTTATCATTCTGATCAGACCAAATCCATGTCAGAAAGTCATTGGTTATATAAATTATGTCATCTAGTAGCATCTAAAGTTTATGTGGATTGAAAACATGCAATTCAGGGTCTTTTGCCAGGAATTAGAATGATAAGGAGTGCAGAAACTCCTAAGTTTGAATCTCCAAGTAGAGGTGTTTTCTGGCCTGCACCATTCCAAGCAACAATCCACGAATACAGCAATGAATCACTCTCTTTGTGAGGCCTGCACGAGAGAAAAATAATTGAGGAGACCTCTCACCTCCCTCCAGAGATGGAAAGCTGGGGAAAGAGAAGCATAAGGAGACATCCACACAGCAGCCAGAAGCTGGGAAAGAGAGGAAAATGTTGGCACAAATCACAAAAATCAAACTGAGCACTCAGCAAGCAAGATTTTAAGAAGTTAAAACATAAGACTTTGCCACCTACCACATGGCTGATGCAGAACTGGGAGGGGAAGCTATTGCAGTGTTGGCTGGCTCTCTGGGGGGAAGGCTGTGTCCTCTCCACCCTGTGTTCACCAGAAAAGCCCCTGCTGTTCGCTCTAGAGGGCTTCACTCATTTCTGGAACATCCTTTGTGCTAATAGAGTTGTCTCTGGCCTGATGCAGTAAAAAGTTGCTTCTTAAAAAAAAAAAAAAAAAAAAAAAAAAAGACAAAACCAAGAAAGAATAAAACCAACAACTAAAACCCACAATAATATGATTTAGAAACAAAACCAGTTTATAGTAGCAGACTGGCTGTTAACCTTTCCTGTACACAGATTGTTCTAATTTATTTTTGGAGTATGGCACTAAGCTCCAGATTTATTCATGAAGGCTCTGAGAAATTTAGTTTCCCTTTATTACAGGACACAAGATCCCACAACTCTCTGATCTTCTTTCCTTTCACTTTCTACCTTAGTTTGAAAGACTTTTTTTTTTTTCTCCTGGCTCCTCTGCTTTGTATTCCTTGGCTTTTTACAGAAATACAACTTCTGTGTGCCAAACTTTTTTCACATAATGTAACTAAATCCATATGTCAAATTCATACAAACGAACATGAATCTCTGGCAGATGCTCTCTCAAAATCTGGCTACCACTTCAATGTTTTTTATCCCATGCAGTTTTTTAAGAGAATTTTGCGCATGCAGCCTGAAGTTTTGGCAATGGGAAGTAAAAGCACCTTCTTTCCTGCTATAGATTTAAAATAATTTCTTAAAGACTTGGATCCCAGTTTTTGCATTTGAAGCACAGTAACCTGGAAATCAGCTGTTCTGTTTTCCTAGTCCTTCCTGTTTTCCAAAGAAAAGCTAAAGATTTGAAGACATTTTAATATATATGGAAACTTAATGTTCCTCTGTCCTAATCCAATTTTTTTGAAGCACAGGTTGGATCAGCAGCTTGTACTTGGTTGCAGATGTTGCTCTGCTACATGAGACTGCTGAAGAGGTGGAAGCAGTGGTTTGCGTGTTGTGTTTGTCCATCACATTTCAAAGCAACTCATCTTCTGGATCAAAATTAGCTCTGGCAGTTTTTTGCTTTTGGTTTAGACAGAAAAAAGCGCAACAGTGTTAAAGCTTCTGCAACAGTCAAAGTCTATTCCATTTCTTTATCTGAAAACGACCTTTTTGGTTTATGTGCCTGTGAAATGAAGCTGTATTTTCATGCATCCTTGTTCTGTGAACAAACTCTGTCACAAAAGATCAAACACTAAAAGATGTGCGCACAGTGTACTTCTACTGCACTGAACCTAAAAAAAAAAAAAAGCTGTAAAAACTGTCTGAGCTACCAAAAGGAGTTGTGAGGAAGTATGAGTGCTCCCAAAGATATTTAGAAAGAATATGTGTTTATATAGTAAATTAATTTCAAACAAAAGCAATTTATCTTGTCTGGAGATTCACATGGTGTATAATGCAATTGAATTAGAAAAATAAGAACAGGATGCTCCAAAATTCTTACCTATTTAAAAGCTGTGCTAGGCACTTTCTATTTTAGGACAAGATTTAATTACATTCTGCAAAATGCACTGGCAGGACAGTCATCTTCTCACCAACAGGTAACACCAGTTCCAAAAAATGTGCTTTCTCCAATGTAGGAACTATTGCTGCTTAGAAACAAGCATAGTCATTAATCAAAACAAAAAGAGCAAACTGTTATATAAAAGCAATAATTTTACCAGACAACTACTTTGAGTCTGCTTAAAACAGATGATCAGAACATATTACCGAGTTCTTGTTTTATTGTCTCCATAAAAACTTGGAACGATACATGTCTGGTCTAGTAATTCTTTTATTTTTTTTCCAGGCCCAAATATAATGCTCTTCTTCAAGTGGTTGTTTTGTTGGTTTTTTTCTTTTTTTTTCTTTTTAAATCTTTCTGGGGTTTGCAACATTTTTACCTTATTGGTGTCTGGCTTATTACTGAAGTAGTTCAGAAACACACAGTGTCCATTGTGATTACATTGAAGATGCTGGAAAGCAGTGAATACTGACGGGAAGCTTTGCTGGGGGTATTGTTACTAGTAGGTATGTTGCCCATAGTAACCATGGAAATGTTTAGGGTGAGCTGAAGTAGTCTAATGGTAAGTAATAGGGTGAAAGCAAGCAGAAGGAAATTTATGCTGATTCTTAGGGAAAAATAAACTCATGTTGCATCCTGTTATATTACCTAAAAGGTCACGAGGGAACAGCAAGGTGCTTGGAGTCATTTTAGACTGGTTTGGATGAAGACATTTGAGGTTCTCTTGTAGGAAGCTGTTTTCGCAGGAAGAGGGACTCTTTTGATCCTAGATTAATCTCAATGTTAATCGCAAATGTTACAATTTCATGGGCCTTGCTGAGCACTAGCAACTTTCTCAGTTTGAGTATCTCAGTGGCTGGCATGTACCTTTTGAAATCAACACTGGAAATCCCTATTCACTTGTGTTAATAGCACTCCTTGGAAAATATTAACTGAACCAGGAGACATTTCAGAGACTGAGCCACTATCGTGCTGTCCTAGCAAGTATATAAATTAATTAGATCTTTCTTAAGCAGAGGCCTGTATGTGGAGCTAAAGCAGCCAATTTTCTCCTAACTTACGGTAAGTGAAGGAGAGGAAATAATTTAGTCAGAAACCAGAGTCTGAAAAAGAAGTTATTTGGTTAGAAATAATTCAGTAGACATTCAACTCTTTATTGAGTGTTTGTATTCCATTTCAAAGAGGCTGTACAAAAAGGGAGTACAAGAAATGAGTGAATGGAAAAATAAAGTGAAATTCAGATATGGTGTTGTAAGGGAATGTGAGTAAATACAAATGCATTGAAAGCTGGTAGAATGAGGTGAGGCAAAATGTTAATATTGATATACTGCATTTACCCTACATGGGCTACTTATTGGTTCCAGTAAGCTGCTTCTTCCACCTCTGTTACGCTCAATTTGATTTTGCTTATTCACATTTGCTTTCTTGCTATCCCTTTTTTGTAGGGATACATTTTAAAATGAGACACTAGTTTGCTTGTGACTCTTGCTCTGCTAAATAGATGAGGATTTGCAAAACCATATATTTTCCTACTCCTTTATATCGTTACACAGGCTGAAGAAGTATTTTCTAATTTCAATTTCAATTATTTTTAGGCTAAAGCAGTGACTGAACACAGATTATCTCCTCCTGGTCCTCCCACAGGCAGTGTATCAGTGGCAAAAAGAGAATGCTCTAAATTCCTTTATTGTGTAATGATCTTGGTGTCCATTATAACAAAGGTATTATAATAAGTTTTTAAATATTAAAGAACATAAGATTTTCATGGTATTGCATCTGCACAAATAGAGAATTATAAAAAAGGATTTATAAGGCTTTTCCTCATTTGCTTGATAAAACCACCAGAAACACAAAGAAAAAAAAAAAAGTAAAGAGCTTGCTTGATTCAGTACACATACCAGGATGCCTGGTAAGCTGCTGTAAAAGGCAGTGATCTTTCCTGTGGCATTCTCGTGAACAATACTTTGTGTTGTACCCTGTGTTAGAGAGAAAATCTTTTTATGTTGTTTTGAAAAAGTGAGATGGCAATGAAATAAGTAATTTCTTTGAAGAAGCTGGTAGACTTTTTTGACATTACCTCACTTTTATTATTGTAGAGCTTCCTTCAGATGAACCCATGCAAGTCATTAACACAGAAGTTTCCATCTATGAATCTTTGAGGTTAGTTTATTTACTTTTTATTTATTTACTTATTAATAAGAAGTAGAAGAGAGAAATTATAAATGTGTTACTTTCCAATTCATACTTGCCTGGGTCATAAATAATGCTATATCAAGCTGTTAATTAAAGCAAGTACGTTTTTATGTAATAAGAATAGACTCTGTTGAAATTGATGGGTAGAAAAACTGCCTCCACTTCTCTCTTTGCTGTCATCTTTGCTCAACATTTGGAAACCAATGACCTGACAAGAGTCTCTTAGAAATCCCAGTGTGATATGTAGGAAGCAGCCAAGTGTCACTGCTGGTCTCTGGCTTGTACGGTTTCTTAGATCCCACAGATGTGATTTAGGCAGCTCTGAACCTGGTTTTACACAACACTTGTTGTAAGGAAGCCAAATTGCCCTTTTCTAATGCCTTGAATTCATAAAAGACACAATTGGTATAAAGCCACCTTGAGTCTTCTTAATACCTATTCAACCTTGAGCTAAATACAGCTCACCAAGGCCAAGCTCTCTGACTGTATCTAAAAATGCTACAATGAATAACGTGAAGTCTTTTCTGAAAACTTTTCGATATTATTATCTGGTATATTGTGAAATATTTTTTTATTTGCTGGGATCTGTATAATCCAGATGTGACTGCTCTTCTTTATATTTCCACTTACATACTTTTGGCTTCAAATCTGCTCAAAAATAACATACTGCAGGATAATATGGTGAATAAAAATCATTCTGCCTTTGAACTGTACTGTCAAAAAGTCAGTGAAAAATCACTAGTAGCCTGAGCTCACAAAGATAATAGACTGAGGTTTTCAGTCCACTTGTACTCAGCAAGCTCTGTATTTTTCTCTCAGCTGTGACATTGACTTAAAGTACTCTACAACCATTTGTTCATTACCAAGACATCAAAATAGTTTGTTATTCAAATAAACAAATGTAACAATACATTATTACTGTCAATTCAGCAGCTTCCCAGCCCATTTTTAAATTAACTAGTTTAACAAAGCTTATTTTCTTCCTGAAGAAAACAGCCAGGAAAAAAAAACCAAACACAAACAAATGAATACACAAATAAAAACAGAAATCCCTCAGTGCTATTTAAAGTTACAGTAGCATTGCATGCATTTACACTCGGAAAGAGATGGAAAATAAAAACACACACTGTAAGACTAGACTTGCTTGACTTAAATCAGAATTCTGAGACTAAAGCAAAATGAATAGTTAGGAGTTTGGTAGATTAAAACTAATGTGTAATTACCTGCACCAAAAAAACATAATTTAGTATTACACCTTTTGAACAGCTTTCCTTATTTTTCTGAATATAATTTGAAAGGATTCCGGCTCTTTTCACGTCTGTGCTGATGGGAGCTCTGCGCAGTAGTATTTCGTTCTGACTTTAGCAGGGTTCTCATGCATTGCTTTGCAATGCTCCTGTTGCCTACCAATCTCCTTCTGGGTCCTGATAAAATGATTTTCACGGGCATCAAAATATTCTTGTCATGAAAATAACATAATATTTAATTAAATGGCATTTGAAGTTTTATTTTTCTCTTGTAGTGTTCCTCCTCTAATTACCTTTCTTCAGTCACCTTTCTTCCTCCTTAGTTACGTAGACATTTCAACCTAAGAAGCCCTGGATGAGCCTCCAGAGGCAGCAGTTGAAATGATTAGTCAGAGGAGCACTGAAAGAACATGCTGTCAAGCAAAGATGGAGAGCCAACCTAGATACTTGTAGCCTGCCAATTCATCTGCCTGTTGTAAACACTCACATAGCTCACACATCTCCAAAGCAAACGGTTATGGTTATTTCCCTCAAAGAATCTTTTGAAGAAAAATACACTGTCTTCTTTGATTGTTTCATATGAACAGTCCATTATCTGAGATGGGACAGAATGAAGGGGTGTAAAGCCAATGTATATAATTGCCATTTCCACTCTCCTGGGAGCTCAGAGTCAGTGTTGGGTAGGCTTAACGACTCCGCTCAGCCTTGCTGTTGCCTTGGTAAAGAAGCCAGTAGTGGCTACACAAACTCAGAGTTTGGAGGTGCTTGGAAAGTGTAGATATTCTGTGCACTACTGATTAGTCATTGTCAATGGTGTTCCCATTCCTTCTCATACTAAGAATTTCTGCAAGACTAGGAAATAAGCTGTATTTCATTGCTGTTTATATTTGGATGGGGTTTTTTTTCATCCTAAAGATTAGGAGATGAAGCATTTCTGCATTAAAATTAATTTCTGTATACATATATACTATTGCATGTGCTATTTTTTCTTATTAGAGGAATTAACATCTAGTACTGAAAAATACCATAAAGTCTAAAAATTAGAGGCCACTAAAAACATAGTAATAAAAAGGACATAAATCAGTTTTAAAATAACAATAGGTTTTCTAGCTGAGCTGTTTATTACTGTTCATATTAAAATTTTATAAGAGAATAAAAATGTCAGTTATTTCTGTGCATCTGACCATCAAATTGCAAATTTGCCCATTAATTAAAATAATGAAGTTCAAAGCAAACACTCGTGTCTGAATGACCAAACCATCTAAAATTTCAAAATACTTGAAATTTATGACACGGAAAACAATACATTTCAAACAAGTTTATACAAAGTTAATACATCTCAATGTAAGTAGGTTAAGAATGATCAACTATTTGATTACAAATTATCTTCAATAAGAAATATGCGTTGTTAGCTTAATTTATAACAAGGCTTCCACAGAAATACACTTTATTCAGAGTAATTCCATCTCTTGAATAACAAGTATAACATGTACCTGTGGTATAAAATCATTGCTAGTAAAAGCTGCTGCATTGGGTCTGGCTGAGCCCCACAGCAGCTCCCGTAGTGCTGTGCTTGTATCGGTAGCTGGGACGGTGGTGGTGACACACCAGGGTCTGGCTGCTGCTGAGCAGCGCTCACACAGCATCAGGGCTGCTCACCAGTAGGCTGGGGGTGGGCAAGGTCTTGGGAGGGGACACAGCCAGGGCAGCTGGCCCAAATTGACCAAGAGGATGTTCCATAGCATTCGACGTCTGCTCAGCAGTAAAAGCTAAGAGAAAGGAGGAGGAAGGGGGGGGCATTTGTTATTTATGATGTTTGTCTTCCGGAGACACTGCTATGTGTACTGAAGTCCTTCTTCCTGGGAAGTGGCCGAACATTGCCTGCTGATGGGGAGTAGAGAATAACATCTTTTGTCTTCCTTGGCTTCTGTGCGTGTCTTGACCCACAAGGTTTTTTCATCTTACATTCTCTCCCACCCCCGTTTCTCCACTTCTGCTGAGGAGGGGAATGAGTGGTAGAGCAGCTTGGTGGGCATCTGGCATCCAGCCAAGGTCAACCCACCACTGTTGCTAATGACAAAAAAAACCCCAAACAAATAAAGTAGCAATAAGTAATGGTACTAGGTCAGTTCTACAACTCAGTTTGGGTGAGAAGGTATACTTACTGTAAAAGTACAAATTATGATTTCCACAGAAGTGGAAAACTAAGACTAAATACTCAAGTTTGCTATGTTCAGTAGTTTTGCTGAGTTCAGCCATCTTTTGATGCACAAGATCTCCTGCAAAATTATATTTTTTGGTCTTAAGTGTTGCAGTTTTAGCTGTCCTGAGTTTTCATTTGAGTCTGGGAATTTAAAAGCCTAAAATTGAAATACATAAGGCTGGTTTTCACATCAAAATACGGAAGGGGGAGTTTCACATGGTTTCAACATGAAACCATAAATTCGAGCTGTTTTTCCTAAGCCTGATACCAAGGCAGCTGTAAGAATCTGAAACCTGTGATGTAATTCATGCCATATCCACTTCTTTTTGAAACTAGGTAAGTTTTCAGTAATATTCCATTTATTATATGCTTCCTCTAATATTCAGCCTCTGGCCTTGTTCTTGCTAAAACACCCTGTTGTCACAAACCTCCAGTTTGTGATGACTCACCCCTCCCAGATGTCTTTGTTAAATGATGACAGTGTTGCTGAGTTTTTATTCTTTGCTTCATGACATAATAATGATAAATAGTTGCTACCTGAGATGCAAATTCTTTTATGAGTCTAAGATAAGTGATCAGAAGCTCAGACTAAGTAATCCCTCTGTGACCTTAGGCAAGATACTTCAGCTCTCTACAGCTAACATTCTTATCTGTGAAATGTGAGTGGCACCAATTCATTTATTACCTAAAAAGAAAGCAACAGTAAACCTTTTTGCTTCTAGCATTATGATAATGCACACCTGACAGGCGTTACCGTTCACAGGGAAAAAAATAAATTAGTACCACGTAAGATTAAGCAATTACTCTGTATAGGTCCCAGTGTTTTATACCCAGACACAAATATTTCAACCTTTGAGTACATATGTCGAGATTTTGGGGTTTGTTTTTACTTTAAGACAACCAAACAAAACAGTCGTTTTTCTGTTCGTTACTGAACCTGCTATGTAGAGCTCAATTTCTGAGTGCTTTGCATTCATTTTGCTTGGTGGAGGGAATAAAGATCTGAGTCCCCAAAGTCTGTCGAGAGCTCTTTGTCAACATGTCCTTTAACATGTCTTCAGGAAAACTGCAGATTCCACAACCTGCCCCTTTCCACCTCACTGCGAAATTTCACAGGGATAGCACCATGAATGGGCTGCAGCCAGCTGTACAGAGTGCTTGTTTCCTGAGGTCTGAACCTGATGAATATATTTTGCTTAACAATGCTGTTATGATGTAACATTGGCATTTCAGTTAGCAACCTTTACACCCTTCAGAAAACTGGGTGTTGGTAAACACACAGTAGGCACAGATATCTTTTATGACTGTAAGCAGGGAGAATGATAACAGCCATAGTGTCTAGTTTGGTTTTAATTTTTACTGTCATTGCCAGTCTTGAGTATTAAAACTGTAAACCATTTTTCACTGCCTTGCTTTAAGGGGTTGAATTAACTTTTCTTTCTCTTCTAAACTGCTCAGAAATACAGTTATTTCTTTTTCTCATGGTTTATGACTTTGAAATGTTTTGTTTGTTTGTTTGTTTTTTAAATAGCATCACTTACTGTGGTATTAGACTTCCTCTAACCCACAGCTTGTCTCCATCTTATCTTGCAGACTCACAGGAAAGTTCCTCCTCTCTCAGGCACACCTCATCTCAGTACAGGTAACTACTTCCTAACTGCTTGCTGTTATGCCATTAATAAACTGCATTATTGTGCTTCCACCCATTTGCAAGTCACAATACACCAAATACACATAGAATACACCAATTAATTCAACTCACAATTTCTTCTGTAAAGGATTAGAATTGTTCAGGACGAAACATGTCTATGTGGCACACCTAAACCTCGCCATACCTTCACATTGGGCTTTCAACATAGTATAGAGATGTCTAAGGCTCTTGCAGTATAGTTATAAAATAAGCGTGGCTCAGCCCTTACATTTTTCTTTAAAAGATATCTGCAGAGGTATAATTATAGCTAGACAATATTTATATTTTTTTTTTTATTCTGACTAGTTGCCAAATTTAAACATAGCTTCAGAATATTCTGCATTACAGCAAGATTTCTGTACTGTGTTAGCTGGAAGGATACGTATTTACAAGACCTTATCTGTGCAGGTGAGACTGGTGCAAACTATTAAGATCTTTCCTTCTGCTCCCTGCGCTTTTGTTTCCAGAGGCAATAAATCCAGGCCCACGCAGGCTCCAACTTTGCCTCTCTGGTCTGATTCCTGATCTGGATAATTAGTAGCCTGAGATTCACCAAAGCACACAAAACACCCTGAGAAAAATACACAGTTATTTGAATTTTGAACTTGCATGTGCTTTGGTAAAAAGGAAATCCCTGAAGGAATCTAATTAAACTCACAGGCTTATAGAATAGTAGCATTTAAAGTTCAACTTTCTTTGTTTTTCTTTATAAACTGGGCTTCAGTTTGGGGGATTTGGTTTCCATGAAATCCAGAAAAAGACAAGATTTCCATTGTATTACTCTGCTATTGCAATATAATGCCATCCATCATAGACAAAAAAGATGATGGTATGATGTTTCTCTGTTTGGGTGCGATGATACTCAATACGCTTTTTGGAGAGCTGTATGGTCAAAGTCAGAGAAACCAGAGCTTTTCATCTGACCTTTCTCATGTCCTTTGTGGAACTGTGATAAAATGGGAAAATGACTGTTAGGTCTGTAAGCTTTTCTTAAGGCAGATAAAGGGACGTTGAATTTCTGGTATCAGGTTGCCAGCATCTTGAAGAACAAGAAATCATTTAAAAGTTGACACAGTTTGAGTCTTTTATGTAAATTCAGATATGCTCTAAGTAAATTTTGAGTGCCCTGAAATCAGTGAGGTAAAACACTTTTATGAAAAGTTTCAGTGATGATTTTACTGTTATCTAAAGGGATAACTTTATTTCAAGTATTTTCTCATCCCCTGTCATGAGTGTGGAAGCACTGCTGCCCAAAAAGAGGGAGCACGTTGGAGAGGGCTGCAATTAGCAGCTTTTCCATCCTGCTTCGGGCTGCCTTGTTTTCAGTTCATCACAGCTTGCAGGCAGAAAATGGCCTGCAGGTTGTAAGATTGTTACAGTCACTAGATTTAGCCTGCTTTGTATAAAAGAAAGCATAATGCAGGATTCAGTGAAAAGGCAGACAAATGGCTTTGCTTCTTGAGCTTTCCTTTTTAAAACTTACAGAGTAACGATGCCCTGAGCATACTGAAGAGCCTTGGACGTACAGACTGCTAGATTTCTTTGAAGTTTTTTATTGCTGAGCTTGTTCTGCCTCGGTCTGATTCATCTGCCTGGGTCTGATCTCGCCCGTGACTGATCTGGATCACAGAACCAGAAAAATGTCTTTGCCCTCAGGGTGAGTTAGGAGAATCTGTATTATGCAGCAGATTTCCCTTCCCTCTCCTGTCCCCTCAGTATTTGAGCCAATAGGTGGAGAAAATACCAGTATGTTTGCTGTTTCATAGCTGGCTTGCATATTAGAATCTCACCTTTCCTCGTAGCCTTTATATGCATGTTGAATGATTGAAAACTCTCACAGAAAAAAGTGAGGTATTTTACACGTATGTTTCAGGGCATGATACATAGGTCCCTCACCATTTTTTTACATTAGCTGATGGAGTTGCAAGGATGGGAGACAATAAACCCTATCAAAAATAGGGTCCTGTCCCATGTACTGAGGCACAATGAGAAAGAAATATCAGAAGGCAGTATAAGAAAAATGTAGAAGAGTTGCATACACTTGTAAATCAGCAGTGTGACAGTTAACCAGCACTAAAAGCTGCTCACTTTAATAATGATGTCTTGAAAATACATAATTAGGCACAATAGTCTAGAGATGCACTTTTTCCACAGCATCAGGCTTAAGATGAGCATTTAACACACAGATATACTTCCATCAAAAATGATGACTTGAGCATAGTTTTAATATTTTTTTTCAGGAAAAATATAAACAGGAGTAAATCCCCTAGCCTTTAAGTGCTTCTGAGGTTCTTTTCTTTGTCAGTCTAGTGTAAGCTAAAAGACTAGAAAGGAATTTGACATTGTGTTTTTTAAAGCAGTATAGAATTTTCCCAAGTATTAATATTTATTAAAGCAAATTTAGCATCTAACTGAAAAACCAAATCTATTTCACAGTGCAATACTATGACTTTATATCCTCTTCTCTGGAGTAAGCTAAGGCTTCCTACGAAGTGATGCAGGAACTAATTTGCTTATCAATCTCTGGAGCACAGACAAGCAGTATTTAATCTATATTTCTTAGCATTATTTTAAAGATTATTGTTAAATTATATCATCTTCATGCTGCTGAATGGCATTGGGTATGCCTCTACCTTGGGAGTAGGCACAGGTGATTAAAATTGTCTTCTGTTCCTCCACCCTCCCTCCCTCCCTCCCTTTCTCTCACAGTGCATCCATGTTGTTGTATTTACCAGTGTTGATATTTTACTGGTTTTAAGGGTAAACCACACTGGCAGCTTCTTGTAGATTCTACAACAGCAGAATATGAAGGAGAGGAACTGCACAAACCCTCCCATGTCTCTTTAATATGGATGTTTCCTATAACTTCGGAGTAGCATTAACCTCCAATCTGCTTATCATGAAGAAAACATGATGACTTCTTAAAGCCCAGATACCAATGTCTCTGCTTCTGGAGTTCACTGGTGCTCAAGATGATGGGAATTCATTCCTGTGCAAATCCAGTAATGTTGGTAAGTTTGTGGTTCAAGTCAGTGCAAAATGTCATTAACCCATTCATACTGATTTACTGGTTAGATAGCACATAGAAATTCCTATGAGAAGGCGGAGCGTTGGCTGTGTAACAGGACGACAGACTAGGTTTTTGACCGTGTTACAATGTAGTTGAGACCTAATATCTGAAGTTTCACATCAAGTCTTCTGAGCAATGTGGACAACAGACAGTGTATAAGCAAACAAATGGCTTGATAAGTTTTGTATCATGGGTAGAAAACAGAAAGGAATAGACTGTATCCATTATATTATGAGCAAACAATGTGTATTTGTGTTGTGGGTTTTAGCGTTACTCTGGCTTTTTTTTTTTTTTTTAGTATGCATTTTTGCTTGCTGTGGATATTGAGGATATATATTAATGGACTTTTAATCTGTCCTTCGCTGTTGTAACCACTGCTTTGCCCAGAATATTTTCTCACAATATCCTAAATACACTGCTCCCTTTTTCTTTAGCAGGATATATCAGGGAGAAAGCCCATAGTGAATAAAACGTAATAACTATTGATATGCTACTGAATAAAAATAATTCAGTATCTATACAGCACGTCTTGTAATCATAGGCAGACATAAAGAAGTTGTAAAAATTTAATTAAACCAGTTATATTATTGTAATCCTTCAAACTCAAATGCAGAAGGGAAAGAGTAATACTAAAACTGCTAAACCACATACTAGGAGATTCACAGACATTTATAATCTAATGCAAGAAAATAAATAAGATCAAGACTAGTTTTATGTTGAACTAAGTCAAAGGTTATAAAGCAAGTGTCCAAATTAGGTTCTCCCTGAATAAAGGTATGTTTTACCAGAGAAAAAACATGGAAAAAAATGACTTTGCAATTTGCTATGGTCAGCTATATGCATATGGGAAGCACCTGTAGCTGGTTTAGGAATGTTCTGATTAGAAATATAGGGATGTGAAAGATAATTCAACTGAGTTTTTGCTTCCTCAGTCTATTCCTCTGCTGGGTTTAGTTCGAGCACAACAGAGCTCTAAGCCCAGAGCACATCAGAGCGTGATATTTCTGATCGCTCAGAACACCAAGCCCATAAAATATTCATAAAACCTTTGCAATTTGAATTGGCCTTTCAAGTAATAAAAAAATACATCAAAGTAATACAATAAATGAGGAGGTCCCTCTACTACATGTGATATAAAGCATTAGGATTTCTTTTAAATATTTGATTATTGAAAAGTAAATGAGGCTTTTTCTGCAACAATTAGGGGATTGCATACAGTATGAAACAGTAACAAGAAAGATACTGTATTATTGTTAATGGCTCTATTTTTTACCATCTAAACTAATGAGCATCTTTGATCTTCTCTGATTTCTTCATGCTTCATGGTTTCCATCATTGTCAAAAGCCCATTTTTTCATTTTTCTTGTGAATAATCTACATAATGCAAACTGACTGTTTATGGAGCTCAGTGAGTATTCCACCAGCAAGGAGAAAGGACATCATTTGATAAAAGCAGATGTATCATTGAGACAGCTACAAAATTAGGTAATTTTAACGGAGAGCAGATATTTTATTTTTTCCTGCCAGTCGGGATTTAAACAAAGGAATCATCCCACATTTGGCAGATAATTTTTCCTCTCAAAGGGAAAATATAACACTGAGTAAAAAGAGTTAACGTATCCTTTTTCTCAGATAGTTTTACTCTGAACATTTTCTACTGCCTGTTTCATGAAAAGGCTAAAATATCTGAACAACTGTAACAATTATTGTTCCAGGCATATAAGCAATGTTCATGTCATCATTTTATGAGTTCATTTTTTATTTAACTTTCCAGAATTTTACATCGCTAATTTCTGGGTTTGGTCCTCACACAGCAGACACCAATGTAGGAGGACACCTGCCACCTTCCGTATTGCTAGTGTATGAGTTTGAATAAACTTGTTTGAAGCATTGATGTTGGATATTAAAATATATATAAGGGTTTAATTCTACAATGTCCCCTAAATTTGAAGGTCTTTCTTAATTTTAATGGTATTGAGTGACTACCTCAAGTCTACCTACATGGAAGTTTTACAGGATTTATTATTAGACATCTTTCCAGAAGGAACAAAAGAGAATAATTTTAGAGAGCTTTAATTACAAATGTGTATGTATTTAACACAGCGTGGGTATATTTGATTGATTCTGTTACAAATAAAAATTATGATCTAAAAACTACCTCCTTAGTCATAAATAGGTATCACTGGTGTGGCAGATTCTGGAGAAGAGAAAATCCTGCACATGAGTATACAGGACCTGATTCTTACTGTATTTGTGCCCAGCACAATTTTCATTGACCTCAGAGGATTTACATCAGTGAGGATGACATGAGAACAAAAACAATAAAGAGGGTTGGGTCTAGCCTGCTTAAACACACTAACCTGAAGGACGCAGTGTTCAGGAAAGTCATTTAAAGCCTTTTCTGTCTCTAAGCAGGCTGAATTTCCAAACTGGAAGCGAAGCTAAAGTGCAGCTGCCTTCTGCAACGCTGCTGACCTCTCAGTCTAAGGTGTCCAGGCGCTCCTTCCCGAAGGCAGTACCTGCCGCCTGTCTGTTCTGCAGCACATCAAAGTGCCCTCCTCTGGCCAAGGACAGCTTTCAAACCCAGGGTCCAGTCGCTGTCTGTGCCTTTGTCAGCAAGACAGGGTGGCTCCCCTGAACCTTTGTCAGAAAGTGGGAAAAGAAAGCAAATTTTTTCTTAGGAAACTATATACCAGATGTGGTGTTTCATTTCCAGTGGGATCACAAAACAGACAGCTGAAGAGGCAGTGGGCTGCTCACCTGTTGCTCTGCAAAACATTTGACTGGAGAGAAGATAACCAAATTCTGATACTCCTTTTTGAAACTAACTTTCTTTAAACAACAACAACAAGAAAACAAATCAAACAAGAAGCAGTTTTATTCAAAGAAGCGGTGTGAGAGATCAGCAAGAAGCTGACATCCCTAGAGCAAGGGGACTGTGCTCATTTTCTCCTCTCATCATACACTGCTGGGAATATCTTGATCAATATCAGAGCAGTATGCAATGTGTAAAAGAGATTATATTTCATAAGATATATTTTAAATTATACATTTCTACCCACTGTATTAATAGGAAATGCAATTTTATCTGATTTAATACTTTAATGTTAGCTTCTATTATTTGCACAGTAAGTAAATGAAGAGATGCACATGAAATCTGGATTTAATTAGATAGGACATGCTATCGCTTACTGACTGACATAAGTAGAATACATTACATACAAGCATTGTATAATCTTTCCTGGGATGATGCACAGCAACACAACAAAGTTACATTTAATGCTGACTGCCAAAACACAGCCATCTGAGTTTTCTTAAAAATATAAAAACAGGCTTTTGTAGAAGGTAGATGTAGCACTGACAACATTTTCTCCTTTTTTTCTGGCTGAAATTATTCACTAGATTCATCCAGCTTTCAAAAACATTTGTTATTTCTTTCGACACTATCATTTTGGCCTTTCATTAATTCTACTAGTAACGACTAAAAGAAAATCCTGCACAATTCTCCAGTAAGTAAAGCTTGGGGTCTTTACTGTCAGTGGAAGCTTCCTTTACCCCAAATGTGTTGTCATCATTATGCCACGTACAAGAGCACCAGGTGTAAGATTCAAAAAGAGAAGGAATATGCAGAAGGAAAGTTAGCAAGAGTGGGCTTTGACCCAGGGAAATGTCTGTCTCCAGGCATTTTGAAAACCTGCTACAGAATGAAATTGCTTTTTCACTTTTTAGTTCCCATGAAGCACAGTTTAAATGTCTATGCGATTCATCAATGTCTCTGATAATTCTGTGAGACATCTAGTTATAGCCTTACTAATGCTGTTTGTATTTCTTGTCACTGTCTGAGACGGCGGGTTCGCGGGAGCAGCTCTCTTCCAGGGGTGCAGCAGGAGGGTGCCTGCCAGGATTGCCCAAGCTGAGACAGGGAGTCACTCAGCCTCATTTCTCCTTGCAAAATCCCAGCACCAGAATGGCTTTTCATTCCAGCAGTAGTGCTGCTTTCAAAGCCCACTCATTACAGCCAAATAACACATTGCCTAAGCCTTACTATTTGCTGCTGTGTTGTGGCTCTTGGTGACCAACACCACCAATGACAGCAATTAGTTATGGTTTCTGTTGTTCTCAATCTGCTTTTCCTCTCTGAGGTACTTTTCTAGCCCTTTCATTACGGTGGCATCTGAGCACCTCATTGCCTTTCACCTCTCAACAGCTTCAAAGCCATATCCAGAGTCACAGCTTCAGTAGGACAGCTTCAGCACCACCGTGGCACCCAGGGATCATCAGGGTGGGTTAATGCAGATGCTGACAGCTCAGACCTCAGCGTGAACTCACTCAATCACCTTCTCAGGTAAGCTTTGCACCCTGTTTTGTCTTTGTAGTGCCATGCTTGGACTGTGGTGGGTACCCAGTATTGTTCTGGTAAATGTGGCCCTTGTACACACCATAGCCACTTCCCTGGTGACTTTGCAGGTGGACATGCTTATGGTAACTAGGAGCCTTGCATCCACACTGTACTAGCTATGGTAGTGTAACAGGACATTTGGGATATGTGTCCTCAGGCCTGACATTTCACCAGGACAAGAAAGGGGATGGCGACCAGTGCCGTGGTAACTCCACATAGTCCCCTCTGTGTTCTCGTTTTTATTTTTCTTGGTTGCTAACTCCCATTAGACAAAAAGCTTTCTACCCCACAGTTCATTATGCACAGTTCACATAGAAAATTTTTGGTCAATAATAAGATATTTTTTAAGTTAAGGAGAAGAGTCAAAATAAAACCAGATCCATTAGTTTCCTCTCCATCTCAAAAGGTCTGATTTCCAGTAGCTCCTTAAACTTCCATGTGGCTTTTTAATTTTCCCTCACAGCAGACTCTTTCTTATGTTCAGGAAACCTTTGTATCTTTATTCATAGCTGCCTACATAAATTCCTGCCTTGTTATTTATGCTATCTATGATAATGCCTCTTTCATCTTAAAATACTGCGCTGAATTTGTCTTGATTTTATGTTAAAGGTTACACTGACAAAGGCTGATAAAACACATGGAGCATTATTTGTATTTACTTACGAAACTGAAGTATCCAGGGCGACATCATCACTTCTATAAAGTATTATCCTGTAAAGATCATTTTGAAAGTGATTGTCATATTTCATTTTACTTTGACACGTAAATACATTTCAGCCTATCTATCTAAGCCTTTCCAGCACATCCATCACACCCGAAGTGTGCTGGTGCCAGTGAATCAAAAGCTACAGCAGCAGTTAACAAGCGGTGTGCTAATTAATGGCTCAGGCAGAAAGTTATGAGTGATTTTTCCAGACACTTCACTCAAAAGTGATTGAGAAGGAAATGCCTTTTTAAATTTTTTATATAATGTCACACTAAATGAACCATAAAGAAACAATATAAAAAATACGTAGCCTGGAATTTATGAGAACATTTTACAACTATTAAAGACCACATTTAAAGGTCTGAATTTTAAATGGAGCTGAGGGACCTTTGAAAGCAGATTTACCAGCAAGGTCATCTTTAAAAATGGAAAGGAAGAAAACCAGGTCCCAAACATCACAGTCAGGAACATAACAAAACACAGAATTGCTAGACAAGAGAGGAAGAAAGGATGCTAAAATGCTAAGAACTCATTATACAGATTATATTTATTGAAATCCAAGAGAAATGTTGACTGCCAGTCACCAGCAAAAAGAGGAATAGCATTACAGCTGACTTTTTAAAAAAGAAGGGCTTTTCGACCAGTCATCCTCACTGGCTACTTAAAACTGCTGTGGTTCACTAGCTTAGGTAGTGTCATGTTGCTGCATCTCAGAAGATGCAAATCTTGTCTCATGAGAGAACAGTTCTCAAAACATAATTTTTTTCTGGTGACATACTGAAAGAAATTCCTCATCCATATTGAAACCAGTTTACTTTCTTTCAAGCAGTTTCAGTCATATGATATACAGTATAGCATAAAAAGCAGTTCCAAAATAATAATAAAATAATAATTTAAAAAAAAAGAAGAAAAACCCCCTATAAAATATTAAAAATGTTTACTTTTTGGAACATCCTTTCTCCCATCTTTTCATCAATGAATTAAATTTCTGTGAAATTGATATTACTTTTACAAAGTAATTTGACTTTGATAAGACAATATATTCGCTTGGACTTGGACTCTTTTGCAACATTTCTCTCAAAGCTTTTTTTCAAAAGGACCTGATAGTAGAAACATTCCCCCTATTGGGTGAAAATGGAGGTCCTCATTGGTTTAAGTGAGGCAGTTAGTTTCCCATCCGCTCCAAAAAGACAAACCCCAAATCATTTTTGGAAAGGGAGTACAAAAAAATCCAACTAGTAACATTTTTTGGCAGGAAATATAAGGCCAAGTTCTGTCAGTATCTAAAAAAAATGGAAAGCAAAAGTATAGTGGCAGAAACAAAACTTGTTAATTGTATGCTTGAGTATTTTTTTCAGTAGCCCTGGTGTCCTCCCAGCCATGCAGATTGTCACACTTAATATGTGGCAATAATTTAAGCACTTGCCCTTCCCTGGCCCAAAAATATTAGACTGTGGCCTGTCAGGAGAGACAGGGTTATCTGAGGAGCAACATGTTGCAATTGCACATTTGTAGGTGATGGGAGGGGTAGTGGGGGAACAAACCCTTTGCTTTAAATAAACTGGTAATCTGCATCTGCAGTAGTGGTCATATATGGGCAGGGTCCCACTGTATACCCAATGATGATTTAGAGATGTTTTGCATCCCTGAGTCTTCATTTTAATTATTATTGCATGACTAAAAAGGTATTTTGTTTTACCTTTGAGTGAGGAGCTGAGAAAAGTCATGCAGCCCAGGCTGGGGAATCATTTTTGATTCTGGGATTGAAAATTCACAGCCTTGTTTTGCCACTAGCTGCAATGGGGAGCTGTGATGTCAGCTGGTGACAGGTCTGGGCATGCCGTGGGACATTTCCCTGGGCTCTGCTCTGGCCCAGAGAGGACAGCAACAGTGCAGGGCTCTGCCCCTCTCTGGGGCAGGCATGGTGAGCTGTGAAGGCTGTCAGCACCCTGGTGTGACTATTGCCTTCAATGAGCTGGCGAAAGGCTGAGGAAAGCTTGCCAGATATTCCTCTTCTTTTCTTGCACAGCGCTGGGGAGGGGTAAAGGACAGGACAGTTTTCTGGCTGCTAAGATAATTCTCTGCTTGAAATTTGAATACCCTTTACCTTTGATAAAGACATTATTATTGAAGATTGTACAAAATAATACTGGCCTATTTCACATGCATTGAAGAGTACCACTTCATTCAAACCTACAGCGAATGTATCTAGAACAGAGCTGCAAGGTAATTAGCAATGACATTTGTTTGCCACCTTTTTCTTAGACATTTTCAAGCCCTGTAAATAAGTAGTGTCTAACACTAATAACTTATTTTTTATATAACTTTGAATTTGCCTACCATTTTTACTTACCAGCTTTTAAAGAAAACATTTGAGAGCTAGAATCTTGTAAAATTTCAGTCTGGAGCAGACTTTGCCCAAGTTAATGAACTGTGAAAAATAAGAGTTAGCTTGGGAAGGCTGCTAAAACCTTTTTGCAGCTGTAGCCTGTACTAGCAGGCTATGATCAGTTAAAATTGATACCTCAATTAATCCTTTCTTGGAAGTTGAGGAAAATAACATATATAGTTTCATTTAAAAAAAAAAGAAAAAGTTCTATTTTTTCTACTGGGTTATAGTACCTTTGTGGCACCAAGGTGACGGGAATTGCTGCAAAGGTAAGGGGGGGGTCTTGCCTGCTGGGGAAATATTGCTCTGCTCTGCTGACCCCTCCTGTCCCCCCGCTTCCCTCCCCCTGCCCAGGCGCCTGAGGGTGCCAGGGTGGGAGGGTGGCAGAGCTGGGCCCAGAGGGAGCTCCCTGCAGTTCTTCCAAACCCTGGGACCTCGCTCCTGCCCATGTAAGTGACTCCAGAGAAAGTGTGAGGGAGAGAGGGAGAGTCAAGTTTCTCCTCATTCTCTCCCTAGTACTATACCCCAGTGACTCATCCAAAAAGTTGTTCTGAGGTTCTACTAAATGCTACATCCCAAAAAATATCATTTAGACTTGTAACAACCATGGAGGTTAAGAGAAGGTACTTGAATAAAGAAACAAATATGTTTATTTGGATATAGTTAATAAATAGGTTATTAAAAGATAAAATGAAAAACCAATCGATAGGGAAAGACTTTTTTTCCCTCCCCTAAATCCCTCTAGCAAGTTTTTATTATGAAAAATGGGAAAAAAGAACAGTCTGCTTCTGTTTTGCAAAATTGTTCCTGGTACAGAAAGGGATATTCTCTGTGAATCCTATTGCAGACCAAAATATTAAATATTTCATCTTTAAAATGGAATAAACCAGATCATCAATAGTGTAAAGTGGTAAAGTGCCAAAAACTAGCATGGTTGAAAATAATTAATTACTGTACTGCTGATTTTGACAGAGTATCTTGTTATAAATCAGAATGCGCTCAGAACAGCTTAATCTCCAGAAAAGAAACCCAGAAGGTAAATTTTCTTGGTTTTTCATATGAGAATGCTCACTTACATATTTGTATGTATCTATGTATATGTAACATACACACATGGGTATGTATATCTATATGTATTTTATATATATATAATATATATATAATATGCAGAAAACCTGAGATCTGGGAAAAAAGTATATCGCTTAGTTATAACATGCTTCAGCCTAACCTTGACTACTTGTATAAATTGGAAAGGCTTGCAACCAATATGGAGCAGGCTCTGATGAAAGAAGAGGGGTGGAGGGCTGGGGGAGGGAAAAGATCTGCCAAATAAAATAACTAGCAAGAAGAGAAAGATACACAATTAAAAAAAGAATGTAGGACCTGGCCAATTCCTTCTTGCATTTTTAAAATGTCCTTACTTTGGGAGGAGGGGGACTGTTCATTCCAGCACAGTGGGAGCATAAGGGACAGAGCATCATGCTCCTTGCTGCCCAGCAAAGCAGGGGTGCAGCTTACTGAGTATTTGCTTTCTGTGTACCATGTAACATTGGACTTACCCACAGCTACCCAGGAGCAAACCCATGAAAACTCTACTGACCTGCTTGAAGTGTCACATTTCTAAAGCTGGGAGGAACACGGGGACAGATGCTGATCAAGCAGGAGCTCCATCCTAGGCTTCAACTGGATCATCACTGCTACAGGTATGGGATCAGATCTGGATTTACAAGGAATCAGACACACACATTGTAGCCTGTATATCCTATCCACGTAATTTGAGCACCATGTTCCAACGCTATGGCTTGAAAACAATCTTGAAACACTCTTGTACATATTCTACATGATACTTGGTGTTGTGGTCATTTTTTTTTTTTTTTTTTTTTTTTTTCCCCTAACCTGGAACAATAGTAATCTGTACTTTGGGGAAAAAAATGCAATGGTAGATTTAGGAGTCTTGCTTTTGTTATCATGTTAACACTGTATCTACATACTTACAAATTTTCTTTTAGAAGAACAAACTATATACTTTCCTATTTTAAAATAAGGTCATCACAGAAGTGCAAAACAAAGGAAAGAACAAAGAAATCAAAAACCCATTTAATTTTTTGGCAGTGTGAACTAGTACAGTAAAATTTGTCATAAAGTTTTTACTCGATTTTATGTTATATTCACAATTTTTTTACTTTCAGATTTCCTTTTTCTTTCTCAAGACAGATGTCTCGGAAAAACAGAAAACAAGAAATTGGAGCTACATTCCCCATGCTGGACTCCTGTTCCAAATGTAATTTTTGCTCATGCTGCTTGGTAAGATCATATGAGAAATGACATAGAAAGGTCGCAGAACTGTCACTTCTATATTAAAATGAAATAGCCTCTCTCTTTGTTGTGCTTCTTCACAATTTTCAGAACTTAATTTCAGTAAACGAGTGGCATAAAATGGCATTTATAAATTCAGTCCATTTTGTTGTATCTAGAAAACAGAAATGGAACTTGGCACCTTCTGGGTATTTTCTTGATAGCAGATATTTAGAAAAATATCCAACCACATGAAGAATTATTTATCAAACTAAACTTGTTATCTATATGTAAACACCCCTACCTGCTGCAGAGATTACTTTTATATGCCCGTTTTCCTCCAGTCTTGGTGGCATATTGTAGCACTTGAAGTGCTGATAAAAATGATTGGGTCCTACTGACCACAGAATGGGAAATGTCAAATAGATTGAAATCCACAGATTAAAGTGAAAGTAATTTCTAAAGTCGCTACTGTCACTTGTACACATTTGCTTGGCAACACAATGTCCATATTAAATAGACAAATGTAACAGATAAATGTATCTCTAATTCAAAAAGAATACCTTATACCATAACTGGCTATAAACATTAGCACTCCATTTTAGTGGGCAAATGTTGCTATGAGATTAGGCATGAACTTGCCTCATTACTTTTTAGAAATCATACTCATACTAGCTGCTGCCTGTCACCACCTGAATATCTATGACCATCTGATCCATGTGACTACATATTTAAAGGTGCATGGTCACGTGTAGTGTGGGAACAGGTGCAATTCTTTAATACGTGCAAAAAGAGCTCACACTCCAGGCTGGAATAGTTTCCTGACCGGAGAGACAACTGAAAAACCCATCCAAAAGCAAAGGCAAAGGGCTGAACGGTCACTGAATCCAGCGCCTGGTGCTGCAGGCAAGACAGCTAATGACTTCAGCAAACTCCATCCCAAACCAAAGCAGACCAGCTGCCTCCCTCTTCCAGGCTCACCATGCAGCACCTACACTCAACTCACCCCCTCCTTAACTCCCAGATCCAGCACAGCTGCATTTTAAAGCCTTATTTAAAATCTAGGTAATATACAGTTACCATGCATGTGTCTTAAAGACAGGAGTGGATTGCTCTGGCATTCTCAGAGTTGCTTTAAGCCCTCTTCCTTCCAAGTCTTCAGTTTCTGTTTCCCTCCCCTTTTGTTTCAGTGCTCCCCTGCTGGGGCAGTCATCACCTAACTTTCTCCTCCAATCATTTCCCCATCTCCTTCCATTCTTCAGTGTCATTGCTATATTTCATATTCACAGCTATAAGGTATCCTCTCCCCCTTACACCCACACGTGAAAGAATTATTAAACTCCTTTTTACAGTCTTGCAACATTACGTGCCAGATTTCTCATCGCTGAGGGGGTGCAATAATAAGTCCTTCAGTGTGAGTATGTTGAGGTCCTTGTATTTGACTGCCAGCTCTGCTGTCTTGCTTTCTAGCTAATACACTCTTGTATTGGCTAGCCTAGCTTCACATCCATAATCCAAACTACATTCATATTCCTACTGAAAATGTAATATATTCACACCCTGTAGAGTTCCTCTGCATTGCCTTAAATCTCCCATCTTCTGTTGTTCTCTTTCATTTGCCTATTCAAGGGTTTTATTGTATTCGTACTTTCCTTTGCAAAATCTGGCAACTTTCACTTCCCCACTTCTCCCTTTCTCTCCCTAAATTACTAAGATTTAGCTGTTGTTGCAAATAAACCTCTTTTTCCATTCTAAGTATGTGTTCTGCTTGCTCTTTGCTGGAGGTTATTTGCCCAATAATCTCTCAACTACTAATTCTCATATCTTACTGGGATACAGATTTCAGACAGCTTTTGCCCTTATTCTAAAAATAATGTAACCTCTCCACCCCACTTGATTTTATTAACTGTTTCTCTCACTTTCCAAAAGCTTGCCTTTTTGAAAGTGAAGTCTAATATTTATTGATATTTACACAAAATTAATGTCTGAGCTCTCAAATTACATCACATCTACCATCATCAGTTTAAAATTAATCCCTTCACCAAGATTCATGCCTGAATGAAGCATACCTTTTGCTTTGGAAGTGGTGAAGAAGTCTTTTACCTGTCACAGCCTGCAGTGACTGAATCATCTTGGCAATACCTGTTCTCCAGTCTGCATATGGGAAGTTAAAGTATCTTATGATGAGACAAATCCCAGGGGTGTTTAGCTCCCTAGTAATATTCGTCCTTTTAACTTTATCCCTTTCCAGTCTGCTTGAGCAAAGGAGAGTCATAACAAGAGAAGGATTTAGGACAGACACACCTCCCAGCACCAACAGAAATTAATCTACAGTAATTCTCCAAAGTGCTTTGGCTCTGGATAAATTCTTTATAACTGCAGCTTTCACCAGCTTCCCAATCAGCGCATGTCACCAGTCCATCTCTTGGTCATGGCAGCAGTTTGGCTGTTGCTACAATATCTGACTCATCCTGCAGCAGAAACTCTAATTCCTGTTTTACTCTCCTGAGGGTTTTTTGTCTTTTTTTACTGAACAAACATTGTAGGTGTTCCTTTCTCCTTAAATCTAAGTGTGTGATATTACAGCTAAGTAGCTCATAGTCTCTGCTTGCTGCTGAAAAATAATATTTTTTTGTATTAGCAAGAACCATTTGTAATATTTCATGTAGCTGGTGCAGCTTCAGGCTGTGGCATTCTGAATATTTTCAGTCTGAGTCCTCAGAAAACCATTCTGTGTTTAAGATGTACAGAAAGGGTT
Source organism: Falco biarmicus (assembly GCF_023638135.1). Taxonomy (NCBI): domain Eukaryota; kingdom Metazoa; phylum Chordata; class Aves; order Falconiformes; family Falconidae; genus Falco; species Falco biarmicus. Next base: position 16,435,471 of record NC_079300.1, on the reverse strand, counting down.
TCTTGATTAAAGGAGATACAGTGACAGATTCTGCTAGACCAGGTCTCTACTATATTCTTTCTGTTGCTGCTCAAGTAAGGCAGATGAATGAGAGATGGGACCTTCTTCTTGTCCATAATTCCAGAATTTCTTGAGAGAAGAGTCCACGTCCTTGAATGGAAAAGACTGGATTTTTCAGTACTAGGCTTTCCTCAGTATTTGTGCTTGTGGGTGCAGGCAATTTTTTGCTCAACAAGCAGAAAGAGAAATGGAAAGAACACTTTGCTGTTCCTCTGTCTGTAAAAGTGATTTTCCTGTTGCTTCTATTCATTGGCTATTGAGTTGGAAAAGTAAATTCTGGAATTTGGCAACTTACATCCATTGAATCTGGCAACAAAACTTGCAGTCAACTTAGCAGAGGCCAGACTTCCCCTCAAGAGTATAAGAGGGTCTTCTTGCTGCATAGCACCGTTTGGTTCCCATTTTGCTCACTACAGGAAGCAGTAACAACCCAGCAGGAAGGAGCCATGGCATTTCCTGTGTCTGCCCTCTGTCTGTGGAGTCGGAGCAGTGAAAACTGAAGTATACAGTTATTATCTAAGGATAATTAAGAACATATCAACATAAGCATCAATAAAATTAGTTATGCTCCAGACAACAAAACTAGTCTATGCAAGAGGCAAATTAGTCGGGGCCATCTTCAGCCATTCTAAAGTTACTCTGGGGTGCAATAACTGAATTGTCTCTGTTTTATGACCTCCAGTTCAAAGCCACCATGATAACTGAAGGCTGGAAAAAAAAGGAAAATGTGTGTCAATAGACAAACTAGAATATGGATGAATCTTTATTCTTTTCTGTTCTTTGAAGGAGACAAAAAGTCTGTGATAAAGGACATCCACTTGATATAATCTGTTTGGCTTTCCAAAAGGCTCTCAAAATCCCCCTCACCAAAATGGAAGGATTAAAGAGCTGAAAACAGAGAGTAGGTATAAAGATTGAAGTTTCACTAAAGAAATAATAAAAAAGAAAACCTTTGAGATGGGTACTGGTCATTGAAATGGCAGATAAAAATCAACAAAGTAAATGTGAAATTATATAGGTGGGGGAAAGAAATATGATAATTTCACATACAACATGATGGGCTATAAATTACTGCAGAATGTGTCGTGCTGAGTAATACTCCATCCAAAGCTTCGGGAGTAGAAAAATAAAGCCAAATGTTAGGAACTATTAAGAAGGGCAGGAAGGGGGGGGTGGGGGGAGAGCCCCAAAATTTTGACTTAGGTAGTTTCTAATTTCATATTTGTTTTTATTCCATCTTATATCCTCTATATTTATCTCTCCTTACATGCTCCTAATATGTTCCTCAAAACTACGACTCTGACTAGGAAGGCGCAGGAACATTAAATCAACTGTACTGAACTTGTCTGAACATAATTTGACTGGCAGTTTGCTTTAAATATCATTTTGCTCCCTGTGTATCCTTTTGATTTTACAATGGAAATTTCCCTGAAGCAGCACTTACATTACGATGCTTTCCCTAAGACAGGTTAATTGCTATTCTTTTTAATTATTCTCTACTCAGCTTCAGAAGAGCTGTCAAAATATACCTTCATGGTAATGCAATTCACAATAAGATTAGGATGAGGACTGAACCATTAAAATAGAAAGAAAAAATAAATATTATTTCTAGGTAAGTTAGTTTTTCTCATCAGTTACCATGGAACAAATTTGCACAGCATAATGCGTTGCATACATCTTTTGGAAATACGCTATGAACAGCTTACTGAGAGTGACAAATAATTAAAATAAAGTTTGATAGGGGAAAGATGCAGGCATATGAAGACTCATAAAATTCATAATTTTTTTATTAGATTCAAATGATACAGAAAATTGGGCTCCTTCAAGTAGTGTCCTCCTTCTGATGTTCCTATGCCAAGCTCAAAATTAAAAAAAATTGAAAAATTGGTATAAAATTATGTCCCAGCCTAGAAAGTTTGTTCATCACTTTACTGTAGGTTGCCACAGAACATTAACTGTACAATAAATCAGGGTCTACCTTGGCTCTTGCCAAGTTATTCTCTATCTTCCCTTGGCTTTTGAGATGTATTTTTTTCTTTTGGCTTATGCTGTCCTCAGCGAGGCACAGCTTTTCCCTTACTCCTCTATTTCCTTCTGTACTTGAACAAACTAGCTTTACCTTGTCAAAGCCCACATGCCTCAGGAGTCTATGAGTGCACAGTTTCTTCTGAAATGGGCACAAACACTCACAGGATGAAACTTCATTGCTATTTTAGGCTGATCTAGATCAATGGCATAGTCTCCCCCTTCCCCCTTCCCCCCCCCCCGCCCCCTCAGTCTTTTGTTACTGACCTCTTCCTTGTTCCATGCCGGTGCTGATCAGGTCACAGAAACAAGCTGGTTACAAATAAAACATGCTCCAAACATTCTATTACTTTTAATGAGGTTTTCTCTCCAGCATGGCTCACCAGGCAGGAGGAGGAAGAGGTGGGCCACGAGCGGTGGGGCAAGCTCTGATTCAGGCTGCTTGAAAAGAGCAACCGGAGTCAATACAGGCTTACTTGCCTTCAGGGAAGTCCCTCAGCTCTGTTCCCCTTCAGCTGCAACATTCAGCTCTTCTCTCCTCCAAGTCCTTCCCTTACCACCCCATTGGATGGGTACTATTTCTTGAACAACAGAGAATTTCATAGATTTTAAGGACAGAAGAGATAATTTTACATTATGCTTGCTCCAGACCTTTAGGTTTCATATGCATAGCCTATTGCCATCCCCACAGTATTCAAGTGTATAATCTTAGGCATGGTTTAAGAGGTATACACAGTACTTACAGGTCCCATTTCCTCACCAGAAGTTGTAGCAATACCAGTGTGCAAGTGTGTAGTGCATCTGCTCAGCCTTACATCTGTGCCTGTGTCCTTGGAGTCCGTCATGGTGAGGGGAAGCCAAGGGGATGTCACCCAATTGCTGTATCCTTAATCGTGTCTACACAGACTTCAGTACTCTGCAATACTCTCCAGCTGTTGGAAAATGCACACATCTGAAAAAGAACAAAAGTAAAATCAAGCTGCAGATCTTTCAAATCTCGAATCAGCCCTTTCTTCTGGGATTTAGACAAGTTCAATAACAAGGAACACAAAGTTAGATTACAGAAGACAGTAAACTAATCAGAGGTTTATCTCTAAAGGTCACGTCTGAAGTGTGGCTATAGATATCTTAGTGACTTGTTCTTAACAAAGTAGGTAATTAAAATACTGGATATATACCCCAGTTGTTACAACAATCTTAGAACCCAACTGACATCTGAGCATCATTATTCTGCAACAGCATGAGGCTGTGTTACTTCAGCCCATAGTAAAAGAGCATGGAAAGAATCATGGACTGATCATGCAAAGGAGATTTTTTTTTTTTTGTCAGATTGCTTTAGGAAAACAAAGTCCTACTAAAAACTTCTGCTTTTGGAATTATTCACTTTGCTAACGTATGCAGAACTTCTGACAGACAGACACTAGCTGACATAATGACACTAGCTGATAATACGTGGGACCTGGATAGAAAACAAAAGATATTAAGGTATATTGACTTCCACAGGAATTTATTCCCTTCCACAGCTCAGATGTTCAAGTTACATATCTTATTCTTAGAAAATTATGCAATTGATCAATGTATTTAGTGATTTACATATACGGAGAAAGAAGTGAAGATTAGTAAAAACACAAATTAGTGCTAAACATTCACTGATCTTGTTTGTTTTACGTGTCCTAGTTCCAATAGTGATGCTGCTCCATGTTTGTATTATGGGAGGGACAAGATCAGACTGACTTTGGTTGTTGAAGAGCGGTGTACGTGTTCTCATACAGCTGGAAAAGGCTGCATGTTTTCCTGAAAGTCTGATGTGCTCTTCCCCCGCATTTCTTCCAATGTTTTGGTGGAAAAAGTCCTTAAAGAGACAGAAATTGTTCCATGTCTCACTTTCGCACACACCTGGTTCCTGAATACAATGGGCTATTAACCAAACTTCCAGTGAAAATATTTCAGGAGGGGAAGGGTTGGGAGATGGATGTCAAGGTTAGAAGTGATGCAGCTTCAGGTCTTCAACTTTCCAAAAAGAGTTTGTCCATTACCTAAGGCTCTGCTAAAAAGCTCTTGATAAAGCGTGTTTTCCATTTGTCTTCTGTTATTTATTAGCTGTAGTATACACCTGAATGTGGTTAAACCTTTCAACAGGGAAAAAATGTAATATGTGCCTGCTTAAACATTGAAGTTCCATGAAATAAAACTGATATTAATTTTAGATGTTTTAAATAGTGGAAGATATGTAATTGTCTATGATCATTATCTTTCACAGTAGAAGCAAACTTATTCTTCTCTTTTTAAAGGAGAATTTGAAAGGTAGATTATTTTTTTTTAATGATCTTCAATTTGCCACATTTTTTTAATTTATGACTAACATGATTCAGTTTAATTGAAGGCAAAAGGACAGAGGAGAGATTATTTATTTTAATGGTCTGCACAATGATAAAATGCTAGCAGAAATAGCATAAAAACCAGTGAGAAAGTATTTGTTAATGGGGAGAAATAGTTCCAATGAGAAAAAGAAATCCTGTCTTCAGGAGGAGGAAGGGATACATGAGAGAATAGAGAAGGAAGAATAGGCAAGTGAAAGGGATCTTTTAAATATTTACCCAAGGGTGTGCAGAAGTGAAGCAATTTGGCTAAACCAGACATACTTTTTGACTCATCTGTGATGCAAAATCACACAATCAGTAGATGTCCAAAAACTATACGTGAACATTGGTCTTGATACTTAAATTATCAGTCGTCCATGGTTCAGTTCTCCTTAAGCAATAACAGAACTCCTGTAAGGACAGGTCATCTTTCTGACACCAGGCTAGTCCAGCTGCTGCAGTGGCCACACCAGGGCCACCGCCTGCCCTATGTGGGGTTTGAAGCACAAGCAGCTCATGCCTTTGACAAATGTAAAGCATTTAGCATTACAATCAGATAATTTTTAGCCAGCCCACTTGGAGGATACTTTTAACAAACATGCAGGTACTGCTTACTATTCATTGTTCAAAATAAACATCTACTGTTAAACTATTAATGGTTTTATTGGGCTGCAAAATAAAAATTTACAGCCTTGTTGCTGCAATTTATTTTTAGGTAAAAATGTATAGGTTGGAGCAGAGCAGCCAGTAGTTTAATCTACTTACAGGTTTTGTGTAAGAAAACTATTTCCTAAGAGTGCAAGCTTTTTAGAATTTTTTTAGAAATTTACCTGAAAGTAAGCTAGTGAAACATTGCAAGAAGAGCATTTCTGCATTGTATACTTGAGCCAAAACCAGTGAAACCTATTTCAAATTAGACATAGAAAGCATTTGTTTTACTACTTGTTTGGATATCTCAGAATCAAACTCAAGGCTACTTTTTAGATTCCTTTCTTTCTCTCTTCATTTATAATCAAAACCATCCACCACCTAAGTTAAGTAAGTCTCAGCATTGCCAAGGAAACCACAGCCCTGTGTTTTACGTCTCACTTATAATTCCTGATACCCATGAACATCTTTTGGTGGGTGAAGTAAATGCATGGGGCTATTATGCCTGCATGTTGTCTGGGTCTCCATTTCTAGTGTACGGCTTCCAATGCCTTCTGCACAGGGCAATGTGACAGTTTTGCATGAATAGTCACCGTCATTGCCAAAAAGCTCTGATATGTTTGAAACTAGTCACACATATCTAACATAAAATACAGTTCTGGCTTAAGTTGATCTTCTGGTAAGACGAAGTGAAAACAAACACTGTTCAACATGGCATAGCTTTTTCAATGTGTAGCTTGTATTTTTCAAATCTATACAGCTAAACAATAAGAAAGAGGCCAGCACCTCCTACATGGCTGAATTTGAAAATAGTATTTCCCTCAAAAAGTGAAAATGCCATTTACTTCCATGATTACTGTTCTAATATGTTGGTTAGATGTAGTTTAATACATGCAAGGTTTCCTAGTGTTTTCTCTTAAAGAGAAGTTTTTTTCTGTTCTCATCCATCTCTCTCAGTACTCACTATTATTAGACTGGTAAGGTTTTCTAAGAGAGCTCAAACCCACCTGGAGAGAAAGCCTTTAGGTCTGCAAAAGAACAGGGAGTGCTTGCAATTGCTCTTGTCTTGGTCTGCACCATTCTTTAAGAGGTTTGTATGCGAGAAAACACAAATAAGTGAGCTTGCCTATCCCAGACTGTTCCCAATTACTAGGTTTAACTCCACAGTATTAGTTTAATCTTTACCTTACTCTGAATCTCAAGCAGAGAATAACAATCTTCTTTTAAGAAAGTAATACATTTATGGAACAGGGTTTAACATTCAGACAGAAGACTGATTGCAGAGTGAATCTGTTACATTTCTCTGCTTCCCACCTCCTTTCCTTCACACAGTAGGGCTTATTGTAGAATAGAAAAGGTACTACTTTTGTGCAATTTTTTTGTCATCATTTTGTGGTTGTTCTAAGTCTGTTATTTGGGGGCCTTTTCCATGGAATTTGGTCATTGCAATGACACTTTGTAATTTGCTTTGTTCAGGAAAGATTTTCAGTCACGCAAGTAGCATAAAGGCGTAGAATACAAAAGACCAAAATAAATGCTTTTCCAAACAGTGAGATGTTTATATAGAAGGCTTACCGAGAAGTGATGTCATTATGGGAGGAATCCAAATATCCTGTAGAACTGTATTGGCCACGTACAACTTTAGTGAATAATGCATCATGTTGTCCAGAATACCTATTCCAAAAACACAACCAAAATCACATGAAAACTAGAAAACTTTGTCCTGCAATTTTCTGGACCTCTAAAATGGCACAGCTAAAATAAAATCTGAAGTAGAAAGATCTGTGAAGTTTAAGAAAAAAAGTATCGTTTCAGTGCTTTTATTGTCATATTTCAATGTGTTACTACAAAAATTTCACTCTGAGTGAATGCTTATTTTGAATCATTGAAACACAGAATCATAAACTCATTTAGGTTGGAAAAGACCTTTCAGATCATTGAGTCCAACCATTAACCCAGCACTGCCAAGTCCATCACTAAACCATGTCCCTAAGCACCACATCTACACATTTTTTAAACACCTCCAGGGATGGTGATTCCACCATGCCCCTGGGCACCCTGTACCAATGCTTCAGCACCCTTCCAGTGAAGAAATTATTCCTAATATCCAATCTAAACCTCCCCTGGCACAACTTCAGGCTGTTTCATCTTGTCCTGTCACTTGTTACTGGGGAGAAGAGACTGACCCCCGCCTGCCTACAGCCTCCTGTGAGGGAGTTGTCGGGAGCCTTCCTCAAACCCCTTAGCCCTTCAGGACTGCATCCCAAGGGGCTCTGTCTACCAGGCTCTTAAACGGGCCAGTCGGCCCCCTGGAAGTCCAAACTAAGGGTTCTGCTGACCCCCCTCGTTACTCCTCCAAGAGTTCGAAACTCTACCATTTTGTGATTGCTATGCCTAAGGCGCCTCCCACCATCACATCACCCACAAGTCCTTCTCTAGTCACACACAGCAGGTCTGGTGGGGCATCTCCCCTGGCTGGCTCACTCACCAGCTGTGTCAGGAAGGTCTCTTCCACACACTCCAGGCATCTCCCAGGCTGCTTCCTCTTGGCTGTATCGTATTTCCAGCAGACATCTGTTAAGTTGAAGTCCCCCATAAGAACAAGGGCTAGTGATTGTGAGACTTCTCCCAGATGCTTGTAGAATGCTTCATCTGCCTCCTCATCCTGGTTGGGTGGTCTCTAACAGACTCCCAGCAGGATATCTGCCTTGCTGGTCTTCCCCTATGGATTCCTATCCATAACACTTAACCCTGTCATCACCATCATTAAGCTCCAGGCAGTCAAAACACTCTGTAACATACAAAGCTACCACACGCCTCTCCTTTCTTTCCTGTCCCTCCTGAAGAGTTTGTAGCTATCCACTGTAGCACCTCAGCCATGCAAGCTATCCCACCATCTATTGGTATAATGGTACTGCCCAAGTGGTACAGGCAGAATAAGGGGTAGGCATTGCGTGTGCACTAAGCAGATGTGTACAGACAATAAATGACAAGCCCAGCAAAAAAAATGGCAATGTAGGTATCATTCAAATCAACTAAATGCGTTTACTTAACTTTGTAATATTAAGGAGTATTGAAAATTAAATCTTTGCAGAGACAACAACTATTTTGGTTCTGTTCCATCTCTATTAGCACTAATGCGATTCAACAGAGAGCACCATGCAGTCAAAGGATTCATTGCAATATTGGCAACAGTTAGGGATTTGAAGGTTTGGGGGGTTTTCCCTCTGGTTATAGGAACCTCTCACAAAGAAATACCATCTTTATTTCCATTTTAGGATATGAGATCCTCACACCTGTGTTACCTCTGTCCTGTGTCCTGGCCATCTGGGGTGTGTGGTCTCATCTCATGCACAATGGGACTGTAATGGAGCAATAGACTGTTGCTTCCCTGGGACTGCAGTCTGCAATATCTGTGGCATTTCTAGTCTTTGCCAGCTTAACCAGAGCATTTTATTATTACGAGCTATTGATCAATAGGGATTGAAGTGTGCAATGAAATATCAATACCTGTAGGTAAGATGGTTTTCCACCTGGTCTGTTTTTATGGCTACTGTAGATCACTTTTTCCTGTGTTCACAAAGTAACTGTCTTCTAGCAAATCATTCCTCAGACATACAGTGGAAAATGGGAATCCACCCACAGTGATGACAGCTAAATGAATATACACTATAGTGCAAAAATGGCTCCACGTGTTACCTGGAACAAAAAAAAAAAAAATATTCCTGTATGTGCCAGAGCATTTTCAAGCAGCTCGCACCATCACAGCAGAATAAATCCAGTAATTCTTTCTTATAGTTCAAGAAATTTTAAAAGGAAAGTTCACTGTGGTACCCTCACAGCATTTTGTATAAAAGTCATGTCTTGACCAAGGCTACAGAAGGCAGAAAAAGACAGCAACAGCCAAAGGTTGAACTATCAGTGAAAAGAAGGGGACAATATTTCTCTGAGCAGGACAGAAAAGGAAATCTCAGTCCCTGTATGCCATCACTGTCACTCACTGTCACCAGTTTTGTGGTTATATGTATTTTTCTAAACTTGAATTTGTGCTGGGGTTTGCTTTTTTCTGTAGGATTTGGTTGAGCTAACTACATTAAATAAGCTCTTGGGTTTTAACCCTTGTCTGATTGCCCAAGGAAGCAGAAATGGCAGTGCAGCTTTCCTGCCCTGAAAAAACCAGAAACCATGGGAAATTGTGCAGCACTCAAGGACTTTGACTTCCCTTCCCTGCTGGAGCAGCGCGCTGCCATCAGCGGAGAACATTCACAAGTAATGCTAGAACCTTATAACCAGATACCGTGCTCATTTTTTAACCCTCACTTTCAACAACATGAAAATAGAAATGGAAATCTTTCTTATAATAAGAATGTTTGGGGGTTTGTTCTTTTAATTTTTCATATTTTTTTTCTTTTGCCAAGAGAAAGCAAAAATCAGAAAGTTATACAAACATAGGAAAGAAGAAACTTTAAAAAACCCAGTGTGTGTAAATAAAAATCCCACAATTGTTTTCAAGCTTCCCTCCCCACACCCCCAATACTTTTCATGTCTTTCCTCCTGGAAAGTAATGGTTCAAACATTTCTCCCACTCACTCCTTTTTATTGATTTCCAAGTTTTAAAAAAAGAATTAAATGGTTGGGAAAATATCTCCACGAACATTACTCCTTTTGTTTCTCTAGCTTCAGTTCATCTTCAAATTTGCCCTTGAAAAAAATAAAAGGCAAGAATTTAAAAAGTGGAAAGATACCAGAATTTTCCCAGCGTTCTTTATAAAAGATCAAAAAGAAGATTGATTGATTAAAAAACCTGCTGATTCACTGTAATGGTGGGAATGTTCCTAAAGCATTAGATTTGAAAGCTGCTTTCCTAGGTGTTCAAGAGACTTGAGCAGACATGTCAACATTTTCATTATATTTATGGGGGTTTGACTTTTTGGACTAAGTCTAAAATACAGAGCAGTTTTCTTGTTGTTCTTGTAAACGGAGGAGATTCTTATATGAGAAAATCCCTAAAAAAGTGGAAACGGCATATGCTACCCTGTGCTGACCTATTCCAAATTCTGCTGTACAACAGCCTTAAAGAAAGTCTTTTTCCCCTCTGCATAATGGGGGAAGGAGGATTTCCACTACGGACTCTCACAACAGAGAGACTAGTGAGCAGTATCGCAGCAACTCATAGGAAACAATTTATTAGAGCTATTCTGCTATACAGTAAATTTACAGTTGGAAATTTCACAGGAGACAGGGGTATATTCAGTTCCATGATTTTCCACATATAAAATTTAATGACCATGGAAGCCCAAACTTTTTTCCCAGGACTGGGTGCATCCAACAGTAAGTGCATACTGCCCCATTTATACCACCTGTACAAAAGAACTGCTGGCTGAGTTTAGCATTTTCCTGAGGATGCCAGTGGACTTTATAAGAGTGTTTGAATGTGTGTGAGAAAGAAGAACGTCAGAAAATACTGACAGCATGCCACAAAGAGATGGAAATACCTGACCAGAAGTGAGCCATAAGAAATCTGTTCTACAGTTTGAGTTCTGTGATTGGTATTGGGGAAAAAAAAAAATCATGGATGGATCTAAAACCAATGAGGTATGAACACAGTTCACATTAGAATAAATTTTTTGTTGTAATCCCAAATCTGTTGCAGTCAATGGAAGGACTCATTGGCTTCAAAGGATGCTGAACTATGGCACGGTGCCTCAGCTGCCTTTGGGTTATGGAAATCACAGGAACATATGACGAGATTTCAACCATCTGCTGAAATAATTTCTCCAATAGAAAAGTCAAGGGTGCACTTTAAACCATTTTCCACTTAATACAGAATAGTTTCATACAGAGTGGAATCTTTTCTTTTAAATAAGGTGTCAAAAATGGCTTTTTATATGCATCAAAGAAATACCTGAGTAGAAATACATGTCACATTTCAAACTGGCATGGAGTCACCCTTCTGTTTCAACTTAGAAGGTTTCACAGTTTTTCTCCAAAATACTTATTCATCTCATCTCATTTATGTGTTAAAACTCATCACCTACTTTGACATTCAGTCTTTTTTGTGAATGTATAAAGCACATTTAACCTAGTTTTGAAAATACCTTGTGCGGCTTGCTTTGACTGCAAATGATTTGTTTCTTCTCAAAAGTAAAACACGCTGAGATGTACCTTTATGTGCGTTCTGCTGCAAAGCTCACTTAGTTTAATGGCTTTAGCATTTACTGCTCCTGGAAGCAGGTCACATGGAGCCTGCTCTCTGCCCTTAAAATAAAGACGACTGTACGTAAGGGTCAAAATTCTGTATCTAAATGCTAAACTGCATGCAGTTAGATCAAACCACCATGTCCAATATAATTTTGGTTTATATAAAAATGAGTACTCTAGAACTCTATACTATTTTATAAGATTAATATATTACAATGATAATATTACCATTTGGAGTCCTTAGATTAACTTTTTGGGCCTTAATGTTAACATTTTACAGTCACGGTGGACATGACTTTGTTGAGATATCCAGTCCTCATGTTCACTTGATGTTCTTCCGAGTATCACTTAAAAAGGACACAGCTACTATCAGAAAGTAAATACAGGAGCAAGTAGTTAATTTTGGGTTTTAATCTAGAACATACATTTTCAGAACCAATGACATCATTTAGCGGAGCCATTGGTTTTCAGTTTAAATGTGTTGATTAAATAAGCATAAGTTTAAATATCAGCCAGTAGAGCAGAGCTGGGGCACAGCAGTTTCAATTTCCTATTATAGCAAAAAAGGTTTCAGACAAAAGAAATTTGCAGCTGTTTGCAAGGATATAAAATAAATTATTTTGGATTTATTGTAAACCTTTGCTCTAGACAGTATAAACCTTTGGCAAGAAATACTTAGTGGTTTGAAAGAAAGCTGCCATAGGTATAGCTTAATGGTTAGATTCTTTCCTAGTTTAGCCCTTTCAATGTCTCTCACTCTGTGGGAAGTTTTGAAATCCCAGAGCAAACAACAGTCATTTAAAAAAATATTATGATCCCTGGAATTACATCACAGTAAAAATGAGGACTCCTATCAACTACCACGGATTTCAAGTCAGGCATTTATACACAAATCATAATTTTTTCACACTTATGTCAATTTCTAAATCAGATTCCTTTTTTTAAGGGACCGATTAGAGTTGTGTCACATGGCTTCAGTAAACTTCTGAAACCTGAACCAGCCAGTAAGTTTTTTACTGAATATCAAATCAGAAAATTTCTCCCACAAACTTCTGTTTCAATGTAATATCAAATGATGCCACATTTATTAGGTACCGGTATGATCATGGTAGCCACAAAAACTCTCTTGTCCTGCTCTTTAACACCGTGTCTGGTCCGACCCAGGCCAGCACTGACTCCTGTCCTGTGGTAGTCACACTCCTCCTCCCACTGAGCATTCCATGCACCATGAATTGCACGTTTTGAAAGAGAAGGCTACGCTATCTGGAAGCAGCTTACACTACTCCAGCAAATGCTGTAGGATTTTAGAGCAAGTAATATTTGCTGCCTACCAGAAAAAGGATAGCTTAATAAAACGGGTGACATAGTAGCTCTGAAAAATGAAACGGTTCGCAATAAGGATTTCTGTTATCTGCTGAAGAACAGCTCCTGGGACTTCTGCTGGAATTACCACAGACAAACTGAACATAAATGACTATCAAATCCTTAGTTCTTACCTTTTGTATTCTTCTTCACCCCAGCTTCTGCTTTCTCATTCTCTAGGTGTTACCAAAATCTCGGAATGAAGAACTTATCAACACCAATGTGATGCAGATAAGCAGACACTTCTTTATTGACGGCTGGGTGCGTGCGTGAGTCCTCTCATGATCAACGCACACCAAGTTTCAAAATCAGACACCATATATAGAATTTATTCATACATATTCATTAAGTATTCATGCATAAACATAATATTTCCCGAAAATCATTAACATATTCTCCTCCCATATCCGATTCTGCGCAGTAAAGGTTAGAAAGGTCCAGAAATGGGTCTGGGGTACGTTTTGGGTAGGTGGTATATGAGTCGGTGCTCGCGATCTCCCCCTGCCGGAATTACCGTGAACTAAAGTTCACGGTTTCTTGGCAGTTCCAGTCGACTCTCCCCAGTTTCCATTAATCCTATATTCTGACATTTCAATACACTTTCTACATACAGAAGTCTAGTCAAATACAAAGAAACCTTTCAAACCCTAAATTTATTACCTAAGTTTTAAACAATGATTCTAGCCCATTCTTCTGGCCTTGGTATGCGACTGTACAAAGGATTTCATAACAGCTTTTACTGTGCAACTGTAAGTTTCATTAAAATATATTTCTTATCCCTCTATATTTCTATTAAAAATTATTTTATAAAATCAAATTAAGTCAATCAATCTTATTAGCAAATCTGTAACATAGGTATGGTGTTCCATCTTCCCTCGTTGTTCCTCCATGTCTTTAAAATTCTTCTTTCATTTTATTTATTAAGAGAAGTTATCATCAAAAAGCTATAAAAAACCCCACAAAACAGCCTATTATCTTCTAATTATTGAAGTTTTAGTCTTTTTCAAATGTCTTTTAATACCTCAAAACAATAACATGCTATAGTTATTAGTAGTTGTCCATTACTTAATAAAGACAAAGTCTACCTCAGTTGTCGCTCTTCACATCCTCCCTAGGTCTCGCTTTTCTCTCTAGAGCCAGACATGCTCACTGAGCAATTTGCTCAGGAGAAGAGAAATAATCACTAAGCAGATATTATAGTGATTGGGAAACTATGGGTATTTTTTACTAATTTATTTCGTTAGCTGGCATGGGCATCTCAATACATGTTTCATCTTGTTATATTCTATGGTCAGACTTCAAAAAGTTCGATCTGGCCATTAACTGTTTAAGTTTGTTTAATTCAAAAATATCCTTTTTCTGGGTCCAGTTAGTCTGGAAATTTTCTTCCCAAGGTTTATTTAAGAACACTGGCTTAAAGATACTATGGGCTGTAAGCTTCCCAGGCAGTAAGGCAGCAAAGCAGTCTGTATTTACCAGTCTACAGAACCATGCTCCAGCAGAAGAAATGTGCTGGTGTCTGCAGGGACTTAAATAATTCTGGGTTGGTTTGTCTCGATCCTTTGCTCTGGGCATTACAGAACTTTGGCAATAAATAATTCTTGGTTTGGAGAAAGCTGTTTTTAAATCACTTTCATTAATGTTATCACATGCTTGTAACAGAAAACTCTTAAATTTAATAGGAAAACCTGAACTAGTTCATTTATTAAGAGGAGGACTACAGGGCAGCCTGTGTGCTACTGGTAGAACCCCACGATTCCACCCCAAACTGGCCAAAATTAGGTAAACCTTCCTCCACTTGCTCAAGCAGCCCACCCTGGCAAAGCAACCTGCAGCTCATTGATTTCACAGCACATACTGACAATGATGAGTAATGTATGAAGGTTCCTGAATAAACTGGTCAGGAAAAACTGAGCATTCTTTAGTATTACAATAGCAGTGGCTTACTAATAGCATTAACAAAACCATGAGATGTATTTTTGCACGTCGTGTGTTTCTTAATGGGCCTTATTACTTGGCTTTGTGTCTCAGCTGGGTTCTTTTTCAAACAGAATAGCTCATAGATCACAAAGCCATGTGTTTGGTTAACAGAATATTTCTAATGATCTTGTGAAATAGCCCTCCCAGTCTTTGGAAATGTAGCTGTCTACGGGGCTCCTGTTAGGGAACAAGCTCGCTTTGCACGTCTTGTATTTCACGCTACAGAACATAACAAGCCAGGGCTGCTTCTGATTGATGCAGAATGAATAAACTGAGCCCAGGCGTACATATGATTTCATAGCAAAGCTCATGAGGGACAAAGCAGAGCAGACATCTGTGGTTTCTGACCCTGTCAGGGTGATTTATTTCCCTGAGAGCTAATGAACGAGAGATAATGAAGTCCAATTAGATAGCAAATCCACATCCCTGACCCTCCATTACACGGGTAACAGGAAAATTGGTTTGTTAGCAGTAGTGTTACTCATACTAAATCTTTACCAACCTACACTGGTGTAGAACACTCTTACAACAACATTCTCACAAAAGATCTAATAATGTCACCATTATTAGACTATTTCCCTTGTGAAAGTTATCACTTTCACAGAATTTCAGCCCACCCAAAGGCAGCGTGCCTGATCACAGCAGTGCTGAGACCAGCAGCCAAGGCTGCTGAAGCCCAGGGAAATGCCCAGCATATGCCTCCCCCCTTCTTCACTTACATATTAAAGTCACAATTATTTTTGTTACTTGAAAAAGGCAGAGAAGGCATTATTCAAAGAAAGTCTAGATTTATACAATGGCTCTTATAATACCTGTGGCTGGCTCTGTCTACTAGTAACAAATCAAAGGGCTTTGGGAGAGTGGGCTGCTTTGAAGTGTTATCATCCTGAATGGAGACAGCAACGATCCCAGCCCTCTGACTTTGAGACTAATTTCACCAAAGACTTTGTTTTTTTAGAAAATTTCATAAAAGTTCCAGCAAAACCTTCCCCAGCCCATTAATTCTTATGCCCCTTAAGGGAAAAATGAAAGGTAGGGTGTTTTTTTCATTAAACAGTCCTTGCACACCATTAAACCCCGTCTCATCTGGAAGGCTCTGTAACACACGTGCTAATAACACGCAAACTTGCAAAATGTGTTAAGAGTTAGGCAAGGGGTATGAGTGCAGCCAATAAATACTGATGTTTCAAAACATAAAGTGAATGATGAATTGGGTGATGAAGTGTTAGGCTCTGTTCACTTGATGTTATTTTGCCTATCATTTCCCCTTTTTCTGCAGCAAACTCTCACCCCTTCCTATTACAGTTCATTGCAGTCCATTATAGTGCCCTAGCATCGTAGTCCATCATGGCATTGCTTTGAATTGCTTTAAGTCAGTCTCTCTGATTGTTGACAAGTCTTTTACAAACTATAGAAAATCCTGAGCTTTATATTGCAGAGTATCTTAGAATCTGTGAATTCAGTAAACGGAGCAAATGAGTGACACAGAGGAAGCTTTGATGGATTGCACAGCTCTCATGGTACTGTTTACAGCTTAGACTGTTTGTCTAATATTTGTTCTTAAATAATTTTTTTTAAAATTTTATTTTTAATTATAAAACTTTTTTTTTTAGAGATTAGACAAAGGTGACCTCCTGTAGGCTTACAAAGTGTGATTAAAATAAATTAAAATTAAGTTCTAATTTTCTCCCAAAAGTTTAACTCTCAAAGTTAGAACCATTTAATCACGTATGGCTTGTTATTTCTTGTGAACAATCCTAAGATGGTTAAATGGGCCACAAGAATCTAAACAGAATTTTTTGACACATAATAGTGAAGTAGATATACATGTCTTCTGGAGATTCCCTTTGTAACAGGAGTTCACATTCAAGGTCAACTTATTGCTTCTGTTACAGAGAAATACCACAGCTAACACTATGTTTTAAGGTCAAAGGGCTCCAGGTGACAGTATAAATTGCTTTGGGAAAAAACATGGCCATGCAATAGAAGGCAGTCAGTCTCCCATCACTTTAAAGTCTAAATAGACTAGACAAACCAAGAAGGGGGAGGAAAAAGGCTCCTCCAGAAATGTGCCCCTTGAGAGATGAAAATTTCCACTGTCACCTAATTGAACAGTGGCAAATTAGGAAAAGAAAGTCTACAAGAAATCTTGGTTATTTCAGTTTTATAATATTAATAATAAAAAAAACCCCAAAGTTCTCATGTGTCTAAAAAGTGCTGCTAAACTGATCATATGTTAAAAGAACTGCGACTAGTTTGCAGATAAACAAACAATTCCCCAGTTTGAAAGGTTTTATTTTGGTGCCCCCTGCCTCCCCATTTTGGATTTGACATAGTCCAATGCATAATGAACCCTTGGAGATCATAAAATCATAGATTTATTTATGTTAGAAAAGACCTTTCAGATGATCAAGTCCAAACGTTAACCCAGGGCTGCCAAGTCCATCACTAAACCATGTCCCTAAGCACCACATCTACATTTTTAAATACCTCCAGGGACTGTGATTCCACCACCTCCCTGGGCACCCTGTTCCAGTGCTCCAGCACCCTTCCAGTGAAGAAATTGTTCCTAACATCCAATCTAAACCTCCCCTGGCACAACTTGAGGCTGTTTCATCTTGTCCTGTCACTTGTTACTTGGGAGAAGAGACCGACCCCCGCCTCGCTACACCTGTCAGGAAGTTGTAAGGAGCAACAAGGTCCCCCCTGAGCCCCCTCCTCTCCACACTAACCCCCCCAGTTCCCTCAGCCGCTCCCCACCAGACTTGTGCTCCAGCCCCTTCCCCAGCCCCGCTGCCCGTCTCTGGACACGCTCCAGCCCCTCTACGTCCCTCCTGCAGCGAGGGGCCCAGAACTGAACCCAGGATTCGAGGTGCGGCCTCACCAGTGCCCAGTGCAGGGGGACAGTCACTGCCCTGGTCCCGCTGGCCACACTGTTTCGGATACAAGCCAGGATGCTGTTGGCCTTCTTGGCCACCTGGGCACACTGCTGGCTCATGCCCAGCCAGCTGTCACCCAGCACCCCGGGCCCTTTCCCACCAGGCACTTCCCAGCCGCTCTGCCCCAGCCTGTAGCGCTGTGTGGGGCTGGTGTGACCCCAGCGCAGGACCCGGCACTGAGCCTTGTTGGACCTCATACAGTTGGCCTCAGCCCATGGATCCAGCCTGTCCAGATCCCTCTGCAGAGCCTGCCTGCCCCCAAGCAGATCTACACTCCTGCCCAACTTGGTGTTGTCTGCAAACTTGTTGAGGGTGCACTTGATCCTCTAGTCCAGGTTGTTGGTAAAGATATGAAAAAGAACTGGCCCCAACACTGAGTCCGGGGGAACACCACTTGTGACCAGCCACCAGCTGGACAGATGAAACACCCTGGCCCCTCTTCTCCTAAAGGGCCACTGGGCACAGAGGAAACAGCTGTCAATATTGATCAGCTACTTCCCGCGCATGGGTGCAGTATCGCTGACAAGTGTAATAGTACACACTATTTTTCTGAAGTGATAAAATATCAGCACAGTAGCTTGTGAGTCATAGTAACTCCATGGCAGGGTAGCAGATGGTGAGCTGAGCAAGACAGTGTGCCAAGTCTCATATGTTTTGAAATAAATGAGAAACATAATCTCTATAAGGAAAACAGAGCCACAGTATTTTCCTTTGAAGGCAAATCCTGATCTTTCTATATGACAGCATGTTGACTGAAAGGAAGGAGAAGAAGAAAATCATTTTAAGGCGTTACATAGTCACTGCATCACTCAGAGCCACTCCATGGGCTACCACTCCACCATAATCTCTGCTTGCCAAGTCATGTCTTCCCCAGCATTACTCCTTGCAATCCTATTCATACAATGCTGACAGTGTTTAAAGGTTATTGCTGATTATACCATTCCAAACCCTACTTTTTCAAGTATTGCAAAAAAAATACTGTTGGTGCTATACATGTGTAAACATGAGAAGGGACTACAATCAACTTGAAGTCTAATAAAAATATACTTAATTTCAAAAATATGCTTTGTTGCCTTTTGAGACACTAATATGAAAAGCTGTTAACATTCAATTCATATGCCAACTGTTTAGACCAATGAAGTATTTTAAAGCAAAATGTCTCGCCAACTGCTTTAAAACAAACACTGCAAATATATTTAACTAGCTAGGCATTCATCTTCCCTTACTTCAGTGCCTAAACAACTTGCTTAAAAAAGAAGCAAATATCAAAACAAAGACATAATAGGGAAGTAGCAGCTTTCTAAATGGGGCACCACAGTAGGTACATCCACACTGAAGTAGGATCTAATGCAGCAAGATCTCTAAGGAGTATATTTAATCTTGAATGCCAAATAAACTTTTTTTTCCTAGTGTAATGTACAGAGACAAAGATAGAGAGCATACTCTCATTTGGTTGTTACTATTGTTTTCTTGTTTTCTTAGAATCAAAGAATGGTTTGGTTTGGGGTGGCAGTGACCTTAAAGATCATCTAGCTCCAATCCCCTGCCATGGTTGTTCCAACCCATCCTTCCACTAGACCAGGATACGGCTGGCTTTCTGGGTTGCAAGTGCACACTGCCAGCTCATGTTGAGCTTCTCATCCTCCAGCACCCCCCAGTTCTCGTCCTCAGGGCTGCTCCTCTGCCCAGCCTGTATTTGTGCTTGGGATTGCCCCAGCCTGTGGGCAGGACTTTGCATTTGGCCTTATTAACTTCATAAGGTTCCACATGCCCAGCTCTCAAGCCTGTCAAGGTCCCTCTGGATAGATTTTGATCTGCGATGTGTTTGCTAAATCATTTAGTCAGTCCAATCTCCTTGTCAGTTTACTTCAGTGACAGCTCAGAGTACTCTAAGATTATAAAGTTCCCAAAACATGAGAAAAGAACTACTCCACATAGCTCAGCACTGATCTGAAATGTTTCAGACCTGAACGGAGTGGCGAGACAAACAAATCTCACAGGATTTTGAGAATAATACGTTTTTAGCAATTTCAGTGATGTTACACTTCAGACAAATTCAGTCTGCTTGTGTAAGCAGCTCAACAAACACAGTAAGAAAGTCCAAGCCTCTTCACAGTGTTTTAATGGATACATATTCCACTGAAGACCAGCATGATAAGCATTAACTAGGGGAAACAGAAGAAGCAGGAAAGCTTTCTAAGAAAGAAAAGGTCACCTCTTAAGGAAACAGAAAACAAGTTGGAAAAGGAGGTAAGAGCTATGACAAAGAAGAATTACTGACCTTTGGCAGAAAGGCTATTTTTAAAATCTATTTGGTAGCAATCTGAACTAAAGCAGGCTCCTTTAGGCTCATTGTGAAATGTTTGCAGTTCTGGGCTAGCTAAGCCTGGAAGGCGCTATTGTATATATCTGAGTGGCAACTTTACTAGTGCAGGGAGTAAGTCAAAACAAAATCAAATGAAAGGTAAGCAATGTAGATATTCTGCTGGGTTTTATAATGTTGCTGTGTAGGTTCAAAAATTACATCAAAATTAAAATATCACAAATTAATAATAATATTACTGTGCTATCTACCTGCAAATCATTGCAAAACTCAGCATTTTCCAATCAATTAATGGACTATTTATTGCTGCTACTAGCATTTTGTACTTCCAGGTACCTAAAATGGCTACAAGGGCATTTCCTAAAGAGGGTATAAAACTGTCACCAAACCACACCAAAGGTAGGTTGCCCAGAGAATTTCATGCCAAAAGACTCAACTTACTTTCTCTTTGTCCTCCAGCACCTCTTTGTATAGCACATGCAGGTTGAACATTTACTTTTTGCATCAAACCTAATTGCTTCTTTTAACCGTAAAGTTGTCTCTCTTGAGCAGAGTTTCCCTTCAGAGCATTGCACCGTGGTATTTGGCCAGACCACACCAAGCCTGCAAACGTGCATTGTATCCTCAGGCATCTGAATCTGGGCGAGGCAGGGATTCACCGGGAGGATTATCAGCTCTGCAGCTCCATGTTTGCATCCCCTGTGTCACACACACACATTTTGCCATGTAGAGAAACGAGCATCCAGGGGGGTGCTAGTGCCAGGCTCCCCTTGGTTTCATTTGAATGAGAGCATGTGTGTGTCTCTCTCTGTCATTAGTCACTCATGGACTACCAGAAGGGCACTCCATCTCAACAGGGCAGGCTCATGCCTCTTCCACACTGAACAAGTCTTTTTGCTTGTATCTTACAGTCCTTGGCAATTCTTGCTCCAGTGAGATGTAATATTTATCCCGGGAAACCTTCCAAAGAGCTGGCTGTTTGAGCTGCTCGGAAATGTCCTTCAGACCGATTTGCTGCCCTGATTTTAATCACTGCATCTGCTTCATATGTCATATACCACTGTTCTTTTTATAGTTTCATCTGTTTTTCTATAAGCCTACAGCTTCTACTGGTCTCCTGACCCAACAATCTCCATGATCCAAGCTTTCTTCTTAAGGATCTCTCTTCATGATGAATCAGAAACTGCTGCAGTTATTGGACCTATGTAACCTGTACAGAAATCACCTGGCTGCAGTTTTTGCTCTTTCTGGGCTCCACCTTTGCATCAGACATCAATGTCATAAAGATACTTACTTGCTTCACAACTAAATTTTTATCCTGGCTTAATCACAGTCTGCTCCTAGACCTGTTTTTTGAACAATGAGTTCCCCTTTGCCTTGGTACTCTGAGTCATTAAACTTACTATTAAGCCAATCTGTCTCTAAGTCCCTAGGCCTGATTGAGTTCAAACCCGTTGCTTTGACTGTACCTGAATGAAGAATTCATGCTATTTTCTTCCAATGCCTGAATCACCACCCGATGGGTGTGTGTGACCCAGCCAGGCTGCCAGCACAGGCCAGTGGCACTTGGTAATCCCAGCATGCAGTGAATGCTTTCCAGGCTTCTTCAAAGCATTTATAAAGTTTCAAAATCCATCATCACCTCTGTCCCTGAATCTCTAAAAGATGGGCAATCTCTATGAAGTCTTTGAGGTGCCGTGACTGAGTGCGTCTGACAACCTAAAACCTGTCACAAGAATTTCACCGTTCTGTAAAAGATTTTCTCCCCACTCTCTCTGCAGTGCTGAAGAGGCATTAAGTGAAGCCCAACTGTTATGTAAAAAGTCCTCATGTTATATATAATCAGTGTACGCATGAGCAGGCGATATGCTAGTTAATATTTCTGCTTGGTACCTGTAGTCATACGTGATTAACCTTTCATAACTTTCAGAGCAGCAACACTACGTGATAATGCCAAAACAGAGAAGGGCTAGGAGGGAATAAAGATATTTGTGTAAACAGCTGATGCACTGGCTCCGGAGTCCAGGGTGCTCAGTGGTGCAGAAAAAATGCGTGTTGAAGAACAGGTCAGCGGACTGGAGGTGAACAGCTAAGTAAGAAGGAAAAGAACTTGGCAGACCAGACTCCAAATAACAAAAACTGAATAGAAATCCTGAAGTAAAACTGTAGAAGACCCATAAGTTAAAAAGCTGACAGTGAAACGGATGGTCTTGGCTGGTCTTTACTGTATGGACCAGAAAAAGTTACTAATGTGATATTAAGTAAAAGGGTAGGAGAGTTCTTATATCTTTAGTATAAGTACGACAATATTTCTGTACTATATTTTGCATGAAACAGAAAGTGCAACAAGTTCTCTGTGATGCCAATAAAGTTAATAGTCATCAGTCTATAGTTTGCTGAGCATAGATTCAGATGTATTTAAATTGCTTACTCAGGCTCACAGAAAGTGGATGTCAGCACTGGGACAGAAGCCCAGCAGTTAAAAACAGATTAATATTCAGAGTCCTCAGACAAGATGAGCGTAGCATTGCTTCAGGTATAATGTAAGAAATAACACAATGGTGGGACATGGGCCATGGAATCAGAAGGGAAAAGTCTTTCTAAGGACACAGCAACAAAAGCAAATCACAGCCTTCTGTCTTAAGAAGAATTTCACAGATTTCACGTCTTACTCCTTCTGTACCTCTGCTACATATTTTGTTCGATGCCTGGAGCTAAATCTCAGTTGTTGACTTTCCTACTGGCCTGTTCTTGCAAACCTTGTTTTTAAAGATTTTATTTTTTAATTATTATTTTGTTTTATTTTAGTATCTACCACAGCAGATCATCAGAGCCATAGTCAACAAATTTGTTAAGGAGACTGTCAGGTGTGTTTGTGAATACTTCAAGAAAATACATCAACATATATGTCAAATTATTTCTTTGACTGCCATACATTTTAGCAAGAAGCAGGCAGTCAGCTCAAGTCCAGTGGGAAAAGCATAAGTTTTCACAACTCTGACATTTTTCTAAAGAGATACTTTTCTAAGGAGTTATTTTAGCAACTGCTGGTACCAAAGGGAAGGTCCAGCTTTTGAATGAGCGTCTTTGTCAACTGGCTAGAGGACACTGGTAAGCCCAGCATAGTCCTGAGAGGTCATGCAAGGATAAGACTCACGTCCTTAGCCAACATCCAGAAACTGTAAGCAAATACTGGAGAGAGTAAACAGTATTTTCTGTGAAAGGAGGCTAATTTTGGTGGCTCTGTTTACAGCTGTCTCAATTCTTGGTGAATTCACAAACCTCAAACCTCACCTCTCTGTTCGTCTTCAGGCTTTTGCAGGTATAAAAATGAGCAATACCTTTGCAGCTGAAAGGAATTTGGCATGAGTCATTTGGCATCTAAATGTTGAATCCATTTTGTTGGGCATGAAATATTTACTATGATTAATTTTTTAAAATAATAATTAATTTTTATGCCCAGTATTAGTCACATGGGGAAAACCTATTTCCTGTTAGTTTTTATATGTATAATCTAGACAGGCTATTTTTTAGCAAGTGGACTACATTTTTTAGAAAATTTAATCAATGAGTACACAAACAAAATTGACATAACATCAGCTTATATAACATAGCTTGCACCTTGCCATTTCTATTATAAATGTGATGTTAACAATTCTTTTCATCTTTTGCAAAAGACTTTAGAAAACACTTGCAAAAATATTAATTAGATATTTAACTCTTTTAATGGACTGAGAGGACAGCTATTACTTGTTTACAAGAGCTTTAAATTTGTATACTGAAAGCTCTACTGTTTAAAATGTTTTGCTTTATTCTGATAAGCAAAAGTTTTAAACACTCTTGTCCATCAACAAGATTAGAAAATTAAGATTGCTCTTATTTTCTTCTGTTTATACTCAATGTCAATGAAGTGGTACCCACCAATTGCACATAAAAAGCTTTTAGCTCCGATGTGCCTTTTCTAAAGCCACGTGCTCCTGTTGATAGCCTATTTATTTTCATTTTTAAAATGAAGGATATATTGAGGTCTTCTATATAAAAAGTGCAGATTTTAGACAGGTGCAGAATGATAGTTCTGCTGCACTTATGAGTCCTGCTTAAATTAGATCCCAGGTAAAAAGAGACAGGCTGGTAAAGAAAGTTTTCAAGTTTCAGTGAACAAAGACCTAATGAATAAAGTAAAGTGAAGTTTGCCAAAATTCAAGTTGGGTTCGAATTTGCAAATTCAATGTAAAACATGCATTCTAAAAGGATCGTTAGCCAAATAAGCAGAAAAAAATAAGGCGGGGGGGGGGGGGGAGGAATGAAGCAGAACTGTTACACAGTAAGGATGGTATAAAGTTTAAAGAATTTTAAGCCCCAAACTGAAGTGTAATATGCCTACATCAAATAAAGTTGGTAAAGTAGAATATGGGGATAAAACTATGTTTGACTAATGAACTGTGAGTATAGTAATTAAAATTACCACATCCAAGGTTCATCCGAGGCTGAAATATATGTGTTCACAAAAGGAATCTCTATCTAAAATCCTAAAAGAACTGGCACAGGGTCAAATCTAAGGATGCCTCATGACAGAGGGGAAAAAAAATAGAACTTCCATTTACAAATAACGGAAAAATAATAGTCCCAAGCACTGACTGATATGTCACCATCATTAAGACCAGGACAAGATTTCAACAAAATAATGAAAAATATTTATAAACAAAAATTAAACTAAAATGCAGCATGCAATTAATAGAGATCAGTTCTTTGCCATTGAACTGATCCTTGAATGAATGTTGAAGATTTTTTTGTGGCTGTGTTTTATTTTTTGAAGATGTAAAGAAGTGAAGAAATATAATAGTGCTAATATGCCTGGACTTAATAAATACATGGGAAATAAATAATTGGGAGGAAACTAGTCGTAGTACCATAAGGAAAGAACTGGTTAGAAGTTTCACCAAAATGAGAAGAATTGGACTGGAAAGATATTAAAACAGAGTGTGCCTTTAGGAGCAGTGATGGGTTCCACCTTGTTCAGTGTCCTGTCAGGGAAGATGCCCTATAAAGCCCTTACTACTGGAGTGTGCTGGTAACGCAGCTCTGTGAGACTGGTAGGTACTAAGGAGGACAGGACTATCACTGAGAAGAAATTTAACATGGGAAACTGGATTTGTTAAAACAGAGAAAAGTACAACTGCAAACTGTACTTTTCTGGACAGCACTTTACTGATAAAAAGTCAGAACTTGTGGACATACAGAGTGGGAATGTGAGAAAGCTGCCCTGGGCAGGATGCCCCATTTGAGAAAGCAAGGGGTTTAGTAACAGTAAAAGGGACTAAGACCAAGCTTGGTAAAGACTGAGAGTCTGCGACTGGAGCAGAGGGGACAAAGAATCAAAAGACAGGTTTGAACTTTTCCATGGAACAAGTTCTCAAGTGGAAAAATTACTTTTAAAAAAAACCTTTAATTGGATTTTTTATAAAGTTTGGTAATACTATTAATGGTAGTAAATTACATAGCTATCTGCTTTAGAAGGATCCAGGACGTGGGTTTCCTATATGAACAGCTAAACCCTCAATATGTTAAATAAGACCAAGATGTCACACAGAATACAGTAGCTATAAAGTCACAACAACATAAAATCACAGTACCATAATGAATGCAGGATTAAAATTTTCACCTTTAAAAACGTGAAATCAGGGAACACTCACCTTTTTGGGGAAAAGCTCTGCAACTGCCATGTCATATCCCCTGTTGATTGCAGCTACGATGTTTACATGAGAATGGGGCAGCCTTGGTTTCCCGTCTGTATTCTGTGGGAGTCTCGGGGATGCTGAGAACACGTGTGGAACCCGGGAGCATCTCAGCCAGGAGGCTGAACCACTAGTGTCTATCTGTTCTCATATTCTGCCATCGTCCTGCTGCATCTTCACTATAATTAGAAGAGAGAAGTAAAAAAATGGGACCACTAAGCTACACAGACCTTAAGAGGGCATGGATACCATTTAGCTATCAATGAATGCATCAATTCTAGATATTTGTAGATGAAATTGTGTGTGCCAGTTTGCGCATATGTGAATAATTTTAGCTTTCTTCATGTTTTATTTGCACGCAATATGTGGGAGATACAGCAATTTATTTCTAAAACCCACAAAACAAGCTTAATTTCCTCCTACTTACAAAAGGATCTCAGTTCACACACTTCTATGGAAATACAGAGATCAGCTTCTTGCTGAATTCTTAGTGCACTTCTGCCAACTTCTCAAAATGTTTTCCTTCACCCTATTGCTTGTGAAAAAACTCCAAACCAAATCTCAAGGCAAAACACACTGGAATAGGACAGAGGCTCTAAGCTGCTAGCTGTTAACTTTTGACATTGTGAGCTGATACACACGAGCCTTTTTGCCAGCGGTGTGAAAGCTGGAGATCAGACTACAGGAAGGGATCATCTGGGCCTGCCCAGCAGAAGCCAGTTCTTCCCCACTGTGTCTGCCATCATGAATTAAACCATTTTCCATGGACCACAAGACCACCATTCCCAGAAAACCTCTGTCAACATCTGCATAAACTGTAACCACACCTCCTAACTACAGACTCGACAGAAATCACCCCCTGCTCCCTTAGCACCA
The DNA here is from genome assembly GCF_023638135.1 of Falco biarmicus. Taxonomy (NCBI): domain Eukaryota; kingdom Metazoa; phylum Chordata; class Aves; order Falconiformes; family Falconidae; genus Falco; species Falco biarmicus. The sequence continues at coordinate 16,408,962 of NC_079300.1, read as the reverse complement.
GCATAAGAACAAACCATATGAATTGATGCCTTGCATAGACAGTTCATGTATGATGGACTCTACTACAGGCCGTGTATCACAACATCTCTCCTACTGGAGGTTACTGACAGTGTAGCTGTGCTAGAGCCACATTTCTATGCAATACTTTTTTATGGTCAAATATATGATTACACTTGCATTGAAACCAACCCATTTTTTCAAAATCTCATCTTTGTTGAAGTCACCGTCCCACATAAGGAATCTGCTCTGATCTAGTACAGATGAAAACTTCATACTGAAATACTTGTGGCCACGGGAGAGTGATGAGAACTCCAGCTTATGCTGTTTCCACTGCCTGCCCCTATCATGGCTATTTCTTACAACTGCAGAAACAGAAATAAGGACAGAAAACCTGAAGTTCTGCTGCCCAGACAGAAAAAAAAAAAACAAACCAAAAAAAAAAACCAAGATCAACAAAAATCTTTGATGCTAAGTTTAAAATAATCTCCATTTTCTTCACCCCTGAAATAGTGACTTCACTTTTAGTAGTTGCTTCTTCCTACTTTTTGTTTACCAGGTGCAGATAGTGAGTTATAGCAAAATAAAACCAGAGCTGTCTTCCCACTTCCAGCCCATATTCCTGCACGCTTCTTCATATGGTTTTATTTTCAAACATTTTCCCATAAAGATGTAACTTACTTTAGGGCTTACTTCAAGGAAGTTCCCGACAAGTTCCCATATGTGATTGCTTAACCCAGAACAGCTGATCTTTGTAAATCAGCAACAGACCCAGCAGCAATATCTGACTGTACTAGGTTGATGGGGTTTGCCTATTTGTAGTGCAGTCAGTTCACTAATGAGGAGCTGGCAAGAGGCACAATGCCCCCTGGACCTCATTAAACAGGCTTATTTTGTCCAGCTGAAACATTACCTCAGGACTTGCGCACAGCAGCTGGAGCAGCTCTGCTGCAGAAGCGGGGTCCAGTCTCACCGGCGGAGGTGGTGTGTTCCCAAAGAGTTTTAAGTCAGGTTTCCTCGCTGTCACTGTCTCTCTAGGCAGAAGGATACAACTACACTTTAATGAAAGTGGATTTAATGCAGAGACTTGTTGATATTCACACTGATGAGGCTCAATCCCATCCCAGGGACCACTCTCCGGTCACTGCCCCCAGCGTAACGACGTCTCCCCACACTGACAGTCTCCTGGCACGTGCTGGCCCTCCTGAGGCTGCTCTGCTCTTATCTGCAGAGCCCAGCAGTTTTACACTTATTTCACAAATTGCACAGACATCTTCCCAGCATAAGGGAAACTGCACAGGCAGCAGAGCACCCCAGAGCCAGCCCGCGCCACACTCTGCTCCTGGGCACGGCAGCCTGGGGCTGCAGGAGAGAAAGCCACAGGCACGTTAATGCTTTTCTAGTCAAAACTCATTTCTCAGTTCCCTCAGATATGGGGGAAGCCTGCAGTGAACTGCAGTCATTAGTGCTTCCTAACCTGCTCTCATCTTCCTCAGCTGTCACGTCCAGGTTTGCTATTTCTAGCTCAGACACGCTGGCAAAAGAGATGCTTATGGAGTGAAGCTCAAGCGCCAAATCCAAAGGTCCCTTGAGGCTGCAGATTATTTTGCTTGGAGGCTCATCTTCACTCTGACTAAGCAGAAGAGTAAAAAACACAACAAATTTGATCAGTCGTTTTTCAGCCTATGAGTGTGCAACTTCTACCACCATAAAAACTAGAACACAAGGCTCTGGTTGTGTAAAAACCTCAAAATTGCTTTAGAAGGGAAAGAGCTACCTGCAGGAGCACTTCAGCTGTGACAGCAGTGCTTCGAGACAGGTAGAGGAGAAATACTGCAGACCCCTCGTCCCGTGCTGGAGCCTGATGTGCAGTGCCTGCTGACCCTGCACTGCTAGTGGCAGCTGCAGGAGGCTCATGCAAGCACGGTGGGAGCCTCAGGCTAGTCAGCGGAGCCCCTGGTGAGGTTTGGACTCTTCCCATGTGGGTCAACCTCTAGGGCCAACCCAGGACTGTCAGCAGAAGTGGCCTTCTCCAGCCAGATTTTTGCTTTTACGTCAATGGGTATTGAATGGCACCCAAAGCTGCAGAAGCATTTGGGAAATGGGAAAAAGAATTAGGATCATAACTGCAGATTTTCATTAGCAAAGATTAAAAGCTACTTTAAGTGAGCCTAACTAGAGGCTTTACTTACCAATATAGCATTATACGTTCCCAAGTCCCTGTAAGTACAGCTAGAGGTGCAGTGTCAGCGGCTTTGCCTGCACGACTGCCACTGGTGTCTGGAGACCACCCATGTCTTTCAGTTACTGCAGTGGGAGGCTGTGGCAGGCTGCTGCAGGTGGAGCACTAAAACGGCCTGCGGCTTAGCCACCACCGCAGAGGCACTATTTATATAAAAAGATATATGAGAAATGCTTTTCTAAATTAGTAATGACTTTATTAAACTACATAGGAATATTCTAGCCATGGACATCTAACAAAAAATGAGAGCACGCTACTTTTGTTCTTCTGTGTCTATGCAGAAATATGTTTGATAAGGTTGGTAGCAGCCAGTTTGCCGAGACATCCATTAGAGATGCTGAAGCTCAGAGTTACAGTGAAGCATTTGTTCATAACAGCACTCCCAGCTATCCCGGCCCTTCGGGAAGTTTCTATTTCCTGCTGGCCCAGTGGGCTGCAGTACTGCCTCGTTGCATTCACGCCTCAGGCTTTGCTGCCACCTCCATCTAAGCCTTTATTTGCTTGATTGAAGCATGGCATACTGAGAAGCAGTTGCAAAATCTCAGTCTTTGTGGGGCACCTAATTTGACAAAGTTCACAGCTCTGCTACAGTTCTAGTTTATCACAATAAAGTAACTGCTTTAGTGTACACAGAGGGTGTTTCTTTTTCCTTTCAGTCTCCCATGCTTCTGATTTACTGTGGTTCCATTACGTGTCCCCTAGGAACTGCTCTCACCACATTTTCAGCACACATGGCTTGCGGCAGATTGCCATTTAGAAGGTAAGCAGTTATTCCTGTTTCAAGATTTGCCATTCAGCATCTCTATATAGAAAGCTCACATTAACGAAGAAGAAAGCTGAGCACACACAGCTCCCCAAACACAGTCCAGAAGTCAGACTGCACAGCTAAGCAGAGAGCCCTGCCTTCAAAGGCTGTACCAGCTGAGAGCCTTCAGCAGCATTTTCCCTGGTTCTCCCTGCCAGGAGAGACAGCACTCCAGTGTGGCAGTGCAGCATCTGCTCAGAACAGGCAGAGAAAGACTGGTTCTGTTTACATTGCTTAACTTGTGATGGGGTCCGGTTGTGTTTTCTGTTCCTCCTATATAGAGTTCATGTCTTAAATACACAGACAAGTCATAACTGACAGTACTTAATTCACCTGCCTATATGGATTCAGCATTTATAGATTTTATTTAAAATGCAATTTTATTCCAAAGCCTTTTGATTGAGGAATCATTTTTTTTTAAAAAATAAATACAAGACTATCACATCTCTAGTGCTTAATGTCTCTGCTTAGCCTAAGATAGTTTTCATCCCAACTCATTCAGTTCATCACTGGGCAGAAGCTGAGACTGACTTGCTTTCACTGGTTTAGATGTCTGTTTGATGAGAGACTGCTTAGAATAATACGATCACTGAAACATTTAGCTTGGAAAAGACCTTTCAGATCATCAAGTCCAACCATTAACCCACGGCTGCCAAGTCCATCACTAAACCATGTCCCTAAGCACCACATCTACACATTATTTAAATACCTCCAGGGATGGTGATTCCACCACCTCCCTGGGCAGCCTGTTCCAGTGCTCCAGCACCCTTCCAGTGAAGAAATTATTCCTAATATCCAATCTAAACCTCCCCTGGCACAACTTGAGGCTGTTTCACCTTGTCCTGTCATTTGTTACCTGGGAGAAGAGACCGACCCCCGCCTGCCCAGAACCTCCTTTCAGGTAGATGTAGGAAGCAGTAAGGTCGCCCCCGAGACCTTTTTCTGTGTCAGTAAAGGTCATTAGAATCTATTCTGCCTAAAGTTTAGTCTCTAACAAATAACTTTTACACATGCCCTCTACAATATTTCTTCTAAGATCAGCAAAATTCAAGACTCTTACCTGTCTTGAGTGGCATGCATCTGAGGATCAGCTACACCCTGACAGCTGAAGGTGTATTAATAACGAGTTGCAAAAATGAACCTGTAGGATTAAACCACACAGCACTGAATGCAGGGAACTGAGAGAGATTTTGCAGATTTCCTCTCACCATGAGATCCTGAACCCCCAGGAAGCTTCTCAGCCTGCTTGGCTTTAAGTTGAAGGGAAAAAATTCCATGAGTTTTCCTGAAGTAAAATTATGCTGGTTTACTTCTGACAGGCTCTGTGGAAAACAGGACAGTAACAGTAATTTAAATAATTACTTTAAAATATGTATGCATGAGAAATATCTTTTTTAAATTAGTTCTCCCAATAGGACAGTGGCTTCAGATTGAACTGTTTAACAGCTTAGTTCTGGATGGGACCTGGTGCTACCAGTGCAAACTGTTTACACTTCAGTTACAGTCACTAAGTCCCAGTGGAAATATTTACTCCTAACTACATCCCTCAAGCAGGGAAAAAAAGGCAAAAATTTGGGGGTTTATTATTTAACTGCTGAATTATTTATCTTCCATTTTCTATTTCCAGTATGAATGAAGCTGTGCAATAGATCCCAAGGTTCATTGATCTGTTTAAATAAACATCATGATACACACCAGCCCACAAGGGCGTCTGACACTGATTTCATTTGTTTCCATTTGTGGAGAAGGCAAATTATATACTGTACAGTCTGAACAAACCTATCCATGTGATTTAATCAAAGATCTTCATTTGTGGTCGTAAGTTCCACCACACCACTTGATGGTCTGTTTTTCATACATGGAAACATTTCTGGCTCTTGGAGGGTGAAGGAGATTAGATTTCTGTAATAGGAGTTGAAACATGTACATTTGTGGTTCTCTCATTGGCATAAAGCTTGCAAATGCCAAACTCACGGGGTTTAGGATCCTACATATGTTAACCACAAACTTGTTTCTCCTCTGAAGGCACCGAAAAGGAGCTTGCTGGAAACATTTTTCCACATTTGTGATATGTTTTACAGGTTAGGAAGGCTAATTTTATAGGTGCCGTTTTCCTTCAGTGAGATTGTTTCCATAAGAAAAGTGGCACTATTCCCTGGTCTAAATATATGTTAAGTAAAAGGACTTCTTGCAGCCAGGGTTTAAAATTGCACAAGGATTAATTGAGCAATTGAGCCAGCATTCAGCCCCCAAGACTGGAGCATGCCAAGTTCTGGGAGGCACTGTACAAGACTAGACACAGCACAGCCTCCATTCTGGGAGCATGTCTCTCCCTCACAGCAGGAAGGGTGCCTTGTAGCACCAGGCTCCTGTCTTTGCCTTGAGGGAAGCATCTCCATAAGATGCCCCTTGCAACCACCCAGGGGACATAGAGGCCACCCAGGTCTAATGGGCCCAATGGAGTGAAGCAGCACCAGCAACATTTCCTTCTTGGTTCTTAGGTCCAGGTACTTGAGTCTCTGGATCTGACCTACCTTGCCAAGCTCCCAGAAGCAGCAAAGACAAGCTCTACAAGCAATGCCTCTCAGGAGCCCTGAGTGAGAGAAGGTTAGAGGAAAAGTAATTGTCCAGAAGAAAACTCCACTGTGCTTTCTCCAATGGAGAAGAAAGCTCCAATGCCTCCCTAACAGAGTGAAGAATCCCAATGCCAGGTGCCTAATGCCGGCAGCTCACCCAGTCCTCTTGCCATGCAACAGTGACACTGGCATGGGGAAAAAGTACTTGAAGCAGCAAGGGGTTTTTACATTTTTCTTAGCTAGCACCCTTTACATGCCAGAGAACTTTTTACCTTTATGTACAAGGCCTTGCTGCCAGAAGCGTTGATATTCAAGTATTTTGTCATTTACTATTATGAAATAAAGGATAAAGTTTTTTTCTACAGATAGTTTATTTTGTTCCCTGAGTATTACTTTAGACTATTGGCAGTCTAACTGCCTACTATTTATCAGAAAGCTAATTTAATCAACCTCATAGCAGGCAGATCCATGGCCCTCCTCCAGATGATATTGAGAGCTGGTTGAGCATCAAGGAGGTTATAAATCCATGCTATGCGATCAAGCTGAAGGTTCAAGGAATAGCTATACTGAAATATAACTAGCTATGTACTTGCTGCAGCCTTGAGATAATTTTTAAGCTAGCTGGTCCCTCTCAAGTCTGATTTACATGCCAGAACAGCATATACACTCAAGCAATATTGTAAAGCAATCCCATAGATTTCTAAATTTTCTAATGTAACAGATAACTACATGGACTGACAGAGCAAATAAAAACATATTTTAGAGAAAATGAAATTTTCTGCCTCCTGGAGATGTAAAAAAATTGAACTTCCCCATATTTAGACATCCCAGGAGAGTTTTCAGTTCCTGTGCTTCCTGCAGCTGGGAAGCCCTTAGTACTTTTAGAGGACCAATAAATGTGACCTGTGTTAAAGTTCCACATGGAATATAATTTACTTTACCGCTAGTGATCTCAGGAACATTCCTTGATCCTGGGGACTGATGTATGCATGTGCTTCTGCTTGGCCTGGCAGAAGCTTTAGCTTCATTTGGGTGGAGTTGTAAGCTTGCTTGCCTGCATTGCACCCCGAGTAGCAGGCTTTCTGCATGCCTATGGCAGAGGTGCTAACTTCTGTGTGGAAGTGCTAATTAACAATACATAAGGTCACCTCTATAACTGAAATTCCTTCCCTGTGGAGAACAGAGAGCAGCAGTGATGTCAAAGAGCACGCTGAAGACACTGTAAATATAATGAAGAGGCAAGTCTATTCCTTGAGCTTCTCTTCTTACAAAAAAGAGATGAACTATTTGGACGCTAGAATATAACTTCTCACAGATTACAAGCACAGACAGATCCTCTGCTGCAGTCAGGCATCTCAATTTACCTAATAAAGATTTACTGGTTTGTAGGAAAAGCTTGTAAGTTGGTAACAAAGTGGAAAAAGGAATGCGATAGAGCTATGTCATCTCTTTCTGTGAAAAAATATGCAAGACAACATACAACTCCTGCAATTCCTACCTAAGCACCCTCTCTGAGAAAAGTGCTCACAGGACAGCAGAGCAAGGAAGATGGTAATTCTGTGGAATATGAAGATTTTCCTTAAGGACTCCCTGAGCTCTGGGGTCAGTTTTCACTTATAGGAATTTGTCTTCAGATTTGTCTCTTCAAATGGCTTATCTCAGTCAAATATTAAGCCCAGAGAGGATGCTAAGAGGCTAGTTCAGAAGGTAATAAAAACTGTGCAAGAAAGGTACCTTCCCTGGTCTCTTCACCTGGGTGATAGGGTACTAAATCAGTTAAAAGAGCAAGCAGAGACCTGGTTTTGTTGAATTATACAACAGAGAAAGAGAATACTCTTTGTGTAAGCCATTTTCCTACATGGTGAGTCAGAGAATTTACGTCCCATTACGTGCTCAGCAAGAAGTCTAAAAATACAGCTCCTTCAAGCATGTGTGAATAGACACTCAGGACCAATCTGCATGATGAAGCCTTTGTTTTCAGTATCCTAAGTGCTTGACCTTCACATGGACAATGAGCAAGAAACATCAAATACAAGAAAAATAGAGCATGAATTAACATATCATTGTATCGGATCTATGAAGGCTAGATGATCTCAGACATGCAAATATGATAGAATTATCCTATTACATATCTGCCACTCATTTTTATTGCATGATTGAGACAAACATGGCCAGTAAAGCAGTGATGCTGCCAGCCAACATGCACGTGATAGATGAGGAAGCTCTGTGGTCTGGAGTCAGGGTATAGTTGATTTATACAGTCATTTGAAGACAGATATTAGTTACAGTCTTTTGTGACAGCTGAGGCCCCCATGTCCAGAAAGCTGCTTCTCTGAATTTTGTCTGGGAGGAAGGGATCAGGCTTCCTTCCCCATGTGGGAGCAGCTGAAAGAATGCTTGGATGAGCTCTGCAGCCCATATGGGACTGTGCCTGGTATGTCTCTATGTTTACCAGAAACTCACAGCTTTTGCACTCAGGTTTGACTTATGCAACTCCTGAGCAAATGGAATTGCAGCTTCTTTATCCATCTGCCATGGTGTGTGCTAGCTGTGCTGCTATAGATCCTTGTATTGAATGTAGCCCCAAAGCTATTAGAGTTTCACAGGTACTAAATTCTCCAACATAATTTTTGGAAATATAAAATAAGGCAGTAAAGTTGTTAACCTAGAACTCACTTGATATATTGTCAGCTCGAGGCCTTTCTAAGAAAACACATGGCAGAAAAGCAAAACAAAACTAACCAGCAACATAAATTCTGAGTTCATAAAATGTTCAGTGCAATTTGCAGCATTGATAGTTGTTACAGTCCTGTCTTATACTGCCAGGAAATATTTAAACATACTTAAATATATATGCATGATCCATCTTGCCAGACAAAACTATGTGCTACATAAAGATGGGAATGAGCTGCGTATTCTGTCCTTGACTGCTGGATTGTGTCATACTAAGACTGGTTGTAGTCATAAATTTGGTTCATGCAACTATTCATGTTTACCTAGAAGTTCTCAAGACAGTCACTGAAAGAATATTTCTTTTCTTACCCAAGAAAACAAAAGCGAGAGATTGAAAGTACCCGAGCCCTTTCCGGGAAATGCTGTTGTGAGCAAAGTTTGCTTAATGTTGCCGCCTTTCCAATCACGCAGGGAGGGGTGGACTGTATCAGTCACTGGACAGAAAATAAAATAAAGCTCTTGAAACTGGAAGCCAGAGCAATATAATGCTGCAAAAGTTGGAGACAAAGCCTGTGAATCATTCCAGAAATGAAGTGGTAGGGTTTTAAGCTTTGGAGAAGTACTATTCTGCAGTAAAAATAAGTGAATCTTCATCAAGAAATAAATCTAAAACAGGATTACTTTTTTAAAGGACCTCAGAATAAATACCTCTGTCATTCAGTAACTCTGGAGTTTACAAAAGAAGTATAGACCATCTGTTCAAGAGACCAGTAACACAATCTGTGCAGCTAATCAGCGCAATAGCAGTAGGAAATGATTTCATAGGGGCCTATCACATCTGTTTTTAAAACCAGTGGACTTTTTCATTTTTAATACAGTCTTTGCATCTCTCACAAAACCTCTTTTCTGACAGGATTTATGCTTTAGTAGACAGCTTTTAAAATCTTTTATCAGTCTCTGAACAGGAATATGTGTGGGTACATAAATACACATACAGTATGGTGCATGGGTATTCCTGAAGCCTATTATTACCGCTGTGAATAGCGGTTAGGGTTATGGCAGCAACGGAGAATATCACTATCATCATAAAAGACTAATATAAAACCTTATTACATGGGCAGTCTTGATTGATTATACCAAAAAAAAAAAAAAAAACCCCAACAAAAAATCCACAAAACAGCAGTCCATTGGCTGAACTCCCTAGCTATTTTCCATGTTTACTAGCCTATATCATTATTATCCAGGTATAATTTTTGCTGTTTTAAAACATTTTGTTGAAGTCTGAATATGTAAATCTGGCACGCTTTACTGAGTGCATTTTTCATCAATTTATTTTTGTCAAGAATCAAGAAAATGTATAATAAAAAGTGCTACAGTTTTCAGTAATTTATTTACTACTTCTTCCAATAGTAGGAATACCTGATACAAAACATCTAAACAAAAATATCTTAAAGCATCTTGGGGAAAAAATATTGTAAGGTATTTCTGAGGGTGGTGGGATATTCTGTGGGGTTTTTTACAGCAATGTTACACAGGTCTGATAAAAATATCCTGGATAGTGTACCAAAACATCTTTAATACTTCAGTGAACATCACTAACATTTCCTTTTGTATTCACTTCTATAAAGTCCACCTGGAAGGACAGCGGTGGGCACCACACATTCTTTTCAGGGCACAAATAGAAAACTCTGACCTAAGAACTTTGAGAAACGAATGGAAAACCTGCCTTCATGTTTGAGGTGAAGAAAAAGCCTGACAGACAAAACTCCTGTTTGTCATGTACCAGTACAGGAGGGATTACAGAGGGAAAAAAAACAATTTGTGTTGTTGCTGTTCCTCCTACAGAGTGCAGCAGCACTACTGCAAGGAAGAAGCCTCCTTGACCGTGCCCTGCCATCGGCTGCCATTCCCTCGCACTAGGGGTCAGCAGGAGGTGACAGCGAGTCTCAGGTGGGACTAAAGCCCCAGAAAGGTCCAACCACCTTTGGCCAAGTGGGCACAGGCAAAGTGGGTCCGTACCTTACCTTACCAATGGTACAAAAGGGACTTGTTGGTCTGTGTCAAGAACAAGAAAGGGCATGGATGGCACTGTGCATTGGAAGCTTCTTTGGTACCACCTCACTGTAAAGGAGTTGTTTTATAAGTAGAACAAATATAGTCTTTAGAGCTAGCTGTAAAAAAAAAAAAAAAAAAAAAAAAGAAAAGAAAAGAGAGGAAGGATGTGTATTTCTCTCTTTCATCTTTAAATCTGAAAAATTACTTTGACATTTACCATGTCTTCATTTTCAAGTGCCATAAACAGAAACAAAAATTGCCTTATTATAAACTGCTTCTATGTGCTTCTCTAAGCATAAATAAGTTCAAACCACCTGATAATCATGATCCCAGATCTCAACATTCTACACTTAAAGACTGAATTTTGTTTGCTTCCTGATAATAAGGTAATATAAGCAACTTTGGAGTATACAAAATTGATTTAATTAACTTCTTGGATGTAAGAATTTGGAAAAAAAATAGTGAGAAATAAATTGATAGAAAATAGACCTTTTGATTTAATACAAAAAGCAGTAGGAATGCTGCTGTTCGTACCGCTGTACATCAGCAACTCGGGAAGTCAGTATGGCCACATGAAAATCTAGCAACATGCTCTGCAGCTTTATCCAGCAGAAATGATGGCTCTCAACACCATGTGCCTCTAGATTTGTAACTCTGATGGGTTACAGGATTTTCAGCTAATTTCTCCAAGTCATTATGCTTCCAAATGGTTAATTCAAGCAGGAAGGTTAAAGAATACAAAATATCTAATCTTCCATATGCAGCAAAAATGGCAAAGCAGGAATGATTACATAGAATAAATAAGAAAGAACTAGAAATATTTGTATGACCTCATTATTGACAATATTGTTTATATATCTTGGTCCTGCATTATTATTATTATTATATGCAGGATTTTCCCCTTTCACACTCCTGATGAACTATTCCTTGTATTTTTTTTGGCACTGTGAAGAAGTTAATAGTACTCAAAGTGCTTGGAGCTGTACTGTGGTCTAATAGAAAAAAGGAAATATGTGCTAGGGAAAAATATCATGGCCTTCCCTCCCACACCCCTGGTGCTCGTGCCAGCAATTCCCCAGCAGGCTGGAATTTCCTTTTCTTGTGGCAGCTAGCCCAGAGTTCAGTCCTCCAGCCTTGGGACCCCAGGACATTCCTGTGTCATCTGCTGAAGCCTGGCTCTTACACAAAGGGCCAGCACTGCAACCCTCTCACAAGAAGTCCTGTTAGCCAGGCAGCCTTGTGAGCTCACATCCTCCCTCCTTCTTCCTCAAGAAATAAAACCAGAGGAGACTTCTGCCGAGCCAGGTCTGCTCCTTTGCTGTTACATCTTAGCAAGCTCTACCATAATGCTGACCAGCCCCAGGTCAGAGGTGATCCATCTAAGCAGTTAGTGTTCCTAATGGGGGTATTCAGATCAGCTATTGAACTGGCTCTGGAGACTTAAAGATCCAGTTTTGTGGGATAGGGCTTATTCGAGGGTCTCGTGCTCCTGCCCAGAGAAGACTAAGCACCGTCACTGATGGATATGGAAGCAGGACTGCATTTGCATGTTCTGCTTATCTCAGTGTTAAAATTCTGGTCAGTTCTACTGATAGCAGGGATGTAACTGAACCTGTGAGAAAATGAACTGGGCCCCATTAAGTTAGGAGTACAGTAACAGTGATGCATCAACCAAGATAGTTTGCATTTTTCCTGAAAACAAATTTGACTTGTTTGTTATCTTCATCTGTTTGCAAATGACATGTGCCGTCAATGTATTGACTGCAGCTGTTCCAACATATGGATTGACTTTAAGGGAAAGAAGGTTTTCTACACATGAACTCCACTCAACAGCAAGTGTGGGCAGAAAGGATCAATGTACACTTGCAATTCATGAGTAATTTTCAATCAGCTTAATTTAGGTGGTCCCCAGACAATACAGATGAATATTTAAAGCTATCCTATTAAGATTAGGTTAATTAAATTAATTTGGAGCCACAGATACTGGCTTTTAATAATAGACTGTTGATGTGCAAGAAAGTAAGAGAGACCATTTGGATTTAATTTTCATTCCAGATCTGATCTTTGCAAGACTGTGCCTAAGCAGGGAACTCCCCAGATTCCCATCGAACTTCTGCTCCCTCCCTACTCTTACCCTTATCATAACAAAAAAATCCAGCTGTGAAGAGTTTGAGGACTGCGTTGCTTATCACCACAGGTCTGTAACCAGGGCTTTAAAAAATGCTAATACAAACACCACAAAGCTCATACAGAAAAACAGATAACTTAAGAATATAAAGTGGAATGGCAGGAAAATGTAAGTGCAAAGCCCTGAAATTATCTGCTAAGTGATAAGGAATTAAAAGTGTATTAGGTAAACTGTTATTTTTAGTCCCTTAAGTGCGCTGGAGATACACAGTTATGCCTGCAGCCAGTGGACATAAGCAGAAGACTGAAGTCCCCTCCCAGTTTCCCTCCACCCAGTTTACTGAAGTGGTCTAGCAGCTTTGGGAACAGTAACACGAGCTCCAACAATAACGATGCAGTTTCGTCAATATAATGACAAAATCTGTACGCTATTTAGGCCCAAAACTTGGGTTTTCTTGCAGATTTCTAAAGAAAGGTGTTTTTTTTAAAAAAAAAAAAAAAAAAAAAAAAAAGGCACTTAGTGAAATATATTTTTTAACTGAATGGTTAAAGGATGACCGCAGTCAGGCACTTCCTGCCACGTTTGCAACCAAGAATTACATTATCATGTGGGTGGCATGGAATACGTACAAAACTGTGGGGAAATAAAAGGAACAAGGTTGGTGGAGTCATCAGCAATGATCACCTTGCTCTGTGCTTCCAGTCCCTCACCTCCCAGAAGGGCACAGATGAGAACAAGCTACAGTGAATTCAAACTGCCACACTCACAACCACATCTAAAACGACTGTCCCAAATAAGCATTACACATACAGAGTTAAATATTTTAAATTTGCACATTATTCAAGGCACAGAGAGAGGGAACATTTTGGCATTCATAGCAGAATGCAACCCTCCCGCCTTTGAGGAGGAAGGACCACCCTTCAAAACAAGGAAATGCTGATCCACACATTTCGCATTTGTTCATTTTTTTAATCTCAGAGTCTTTTCCAGTCTGGGTTGGTTGAGTTTTTTTTCATTCTGAAAACCAGGCAGCTTCTTCAGGAAGAAAGGAGTAATGTTTCTATTTGAGAAAGAAAGTGCATCAGAGAATGATGTGGTTTGCTAGACATACACAAACCAGAGTGTCTTCTCTCTGAGGATTTTCAAAGCAAGCACCAGATTCCTCCTCACCGTTGTGGATGCTTTCAGTGCCCAAGTGGCAGCATCTAAAAAAACACCTGAGTATACTATAGGATATGCTCCCACTGCATTGCAAATATTATGCTGCAGTGACAGAGCTTTCAATAATCAGTAACACCCTGTAGTACCACCTAATGCAGAGTATAACCTGCCTGTGCAACTCACTGCTGCAGTGAGAGAAACAGTTTGGTTTCGACCAGTTCATTTAGAATATTGATCCTGAAATAAAAGGCTCATGTTTTAAAGACTTCTTACCGTAACACATTCAAAACATCTTTTTTTATACCACTAAATTTGATCAACTATGTCCCACACATTTAGCATATTAATCAGGTACTGAAATTGCTAAATTAGGCAGTTTGAAGGCACTGTGATATGTATTTGGTACCTAAGTGCTTGATTTCTTACACCATGATAAAGAATCTGTGCCTTGAATCTACTTTGTCTTCATTATTAAATGATCGGTAATTCTGTCTGCCACAGAAGCCACCTAAACATTACAGGCTTTATGCCTGCAGATGCTGCTAAATGAAAACCAGCAGACATCCACAAACAGACGTTTTACTGATCCTTTTCACTGTCATGGAAACAGTGACGGAGCAACGTGCATAGCCACAGCATCACTGCACTTGTGTGTCAACACCAGCAACAGAAAGCACGGTTTGGGCAGGGAGCGATGGGAATGAACGTGCCTTTAACACTGCCACAACAGTTCCCATCCAGTCCAAACCTCCCTGGAAAGCTCCGCGTAAGAGAGAGATCATTTTCAGACACAGCAGGTTATGTTACAGAAGTGTTTTGTGTTCAATGGTACTAGAGGGAATTTTGAGGTAGCAAGAAGTTTCTTCTACGTTTAGGAAAGCAGTCCTGATACTGCAATAATAAGGCAGAAGAGAAATTAGATTATCGTGGGGTGGTAGCCAGGTTATGTTATGGTAGCAGAGAACACTGGCCACTGCAAGGCTGCTTACAAACACTTTGCACTAGCCACATCACACCACCACTTCAGCCACATCAGCGAAGCAAAATCTTGCACTAAATGGACTTACTACTCTTAAGCTAGACTGGAAACAAAACAACCCGTAAAGATAAAAGGAACAACGAGGTATGAGGCAGACCTCTTGACACTCAAACCCTTCAAAACCTAGGCTTTGTTTTGCCACTGCAGATCCCTCCACCCAGGCACTAAGCAGCAAGCCAGCCATGGAAATCAGACACAAGTCTCAGCAAAGTAATAACGTATAAATCAAAGACGACCGAGCAATCTCTAAAGGTGAAACTACCTGAAATCTGTCTTTCCTTGTAGCCTCACCAACTTCACTGCTAGTCAGCAAGTGAAACTCAACTTCACAGCTCTTAGATTTCTGTATATTAACAGTGAAAGGGGTTTACAGGCATCACACCCTGCAGTTCTGAAGTTTACTTTTGCTGTATAGACCCTGAAGGTTAATAGAGTAAAAATTTTACTCACAAGGAATTTGTTTTCATTAAGAGAGAAATTATAGAAAACTTCTTTGTAACCAACAAGGAAAAAAAAAAGCTATGTGGGAGTGGTTTGAAATATTAACAGGTTAATAATATTTAAATACTTTTTTTAAACTTATACTTGCATATAGTTACTCTAAAAAAGCATGGATATTTATAGACAGATATAGAGCTAGCTGACAACATTATATTTGTGAATAACAATGTCAGAAAATCCTGTGTTTCAAATAAGGAGAATCTGGAAAAGCAGCACTCTGTTAGGTTTTATTTTCATCTATAAAAGAGATGTTGAAATCCTGTTTGTTTTTCTTTTTCCAAAGCCAAGGTTTTCCTGACTTTTCTGGGTTTTTTCTGAATTTGTCCTTAGATAAACCTTGAGGCCAGTGAAGGAAGTCAGAATACCTGATGATTTCTTTTGGACAACTATTTTTTCACAGCTGTATCAAGAATGGTGAACTTTTAAGACTTCTAAATTTCCTTTGCCCGTAGTACCAAAAGACTTCCTCCAGGAGAAAAATTCATTGGTAAAATTGTCTCAAGTTGCCCATCAAATACTTTGTTCAAGAGAATGACTACTTAACAGCTTAGCAAAAATAAAAACTTTATCAAGCATGAGATACAAAACATGTTGTCTAGGTACCAAAGCAACAGCTGGCAAAAAAAAAAAAGTTGCAAAATGTTTGGAAAGCAGTCTCACTGATGGTTTGTCAAAGATGTATTTCACTTTACATTCTGAAACAGAAATTAGGACCCTTTTATTCATTTACTCAGCTAGTACTGACTACATTCAGATTACACATGACTACAGATGAGTAGGAGGAAATTTTCTTATCCCCTTGGCTAAGTTCTAAATATGTAAAAGCAAACTAGCCACTTCAAAATTTTGCTTTAGAGTCTGAATGACTGTAAAGGAGGAATGACAAAAGATTATGTGCTTTGTGTAGGATTTTTTGCTCTTTAAAGAGTTACAAAGAGAAATATCACCAATACCCATTTTTCAGTTTTCAGCATCAAGGAACCAAGGTTGACTACGATAACTCCAAATCCTCTGCTCTGAATGCAGGGACACATAAGAAATTATTCCATTCTTGAGTTCTGATAGACAAGTATATTTGAAAACAAATCACCCTGAAACGTTTTTAAGCATTTGATTAAAATTCACATTTGTCCTTAGTGACTAAAAGTTCGTTTCCTGTCACCTCTGATGTCAGTAACGCATTAATTCTCTAATTAAAGCAAGCAGCAGAAAAAAGAGGGGGCAGGGAAGAATCTCTAAGAAAAAGAACTAACAAAAACATCTTTCTTAAGCTTTAGAAACCATTAAAATAGGAAGATTTATAGTCCACCTTTAAACAAAGCCAGCCTAGCTTTTACTGAAATACAAGCTGTCTTCCTTCTCCAATGCAGATATATCCTTCCTATTTTGTACCTAAATCTTACTTAGGCTTCCGTACACATTAAATTTAAACCAAGGCATCAAAAGCAAACAAGTCTGATAACCTACAGTTCTGTGCAGGTGTTTTTCCAGTAATGAATAATTAAGTATTTTGATTAATCCCTACTCTTGAAGTCAATGGGGGTTTTATCATCAGTTTTAATTGTAATAAGCACACATCTGAAATTTTTGAACACATTAAATAGAGATGTTTAAAAAAACCCGAATGGATATTTAACAGCGTTTTATATAGATTTCTAAAATGGAATTTTCACAGTTAGAATAAGTGATGGAAAAATGCTGGTTACTCTCCCAGCTTTGCATACTTACTGATTCAAGTTGCTTTCTAAGTATTTCAGCATTAAAATATTGCAGACTCTGAACATAATGGCTTACATCTGTTTCTTTGCAGCTTTTACATCTCCAGCTCGGAGTTAAGAGCATGAGAGCACAAAGCACAGGAGGAAGGGAATGCCGCTGCTCATGGGTCTCACAGGACTGTGAGCAGTTCTCCTTACATATCGCCCCCCCACACAGTGCCAGACAACCTCCAGGGGCTGGGATAAGCTTATACCTGTGCTCAGACAGGTCCACAAGCACCACAGGGACAGGCTTGGCTTCTGGTGGTTTGGGTTCCACTCTTGGGAAGAGAATATGGTGCCTGGCAGCTACAGCACTGCCTGGGGCTGGACATGGGCTCGGTGCTGCGGTCCATGGCTTGGAGTCCTGGAAACATCCCTCTCCTCCTCACATCAGATGATGCACAAATAACGAGAAAGAATAGAGGGATCGGGTTAGAGCAGTGCTAAAAGCAGCATAAACCTTGCGTACTTAGGAAGCTAGGCTAAAAGAAATAAAAAAAAAAAAATATCTGGTGCATTAAACTCCCCGTCTATCCTCATGCCATTGAGCTTGTAAGTGATATCAGACTTTACCTTGGAGGACAATATTATCACACTATCACTTTCAGAAACATCTTTCTAAAAGATGAGCCTAGACTCAAAGGCATTTTACCCTGAGAATTAAAGAATTGAGAGGAATTATTCCTCAAAGGAAACCACCCATGTAGTTAATTAGCAATGAGCCCTTCCGTGACAGGGTGCTTCTTCATAATTTTACTTTCACCGAACTCAAATGAATTGTATATTAGCTTTTAAAATGCTTTGAAATGAAGATTTTTGGACTTAATATAAGTAGGCATAAGAGAATGTAAAGGGGGTTAAAAGTTCAGTAAGATACTTGAGACAAATAATTGCATAAAATGTGTCAGTACATTCTTGAGGAGGAGAAAAAGCAATGGTCGTTTATGAATGTTTAATGATTTTGCTCTGGGATCAGCGAAGTCTTAATCAAAGTGGGATGCATACTTAGCCTGATCAAATAAGGCATGAAAATTCAAACATTCTTCCTGAATACTAATGTGGTATTATACTTGGACTTGTAAGTAATCAAGATTTTTTAAAATGTCGGAAGACCTCCAGAGCACAAGGAAGAAATACATGATTTTCAATTTCATGTCTTAAACATGGATCTTATCCTATTTACTGAAATTAAAGTGTCTATTAAACTTTTTTTCAAGCAGACTCAGGAATGCTGAATGACATTTGGCAAGCACTCTCAGAAAGGTATCTGAATATTCTCTTTAGCATCTGAAGCTATTTATCTTCTCTTCACAAAGAGTACAGCAGGCAATAGTAACACATGCACAGAAATGTTGAAAGTTAGGGAACTCCACCCTTCTGTGTTACGGCAAGATTGCTGTACTTACCCTACACCCAGCTCGCATCCCCTCAAGCTGTTCCTTCTGTGGGGGAGGTTTCTATTTTATTTTTATATGGAATCTGCAATACACATATATGCGTATAGATCTATAGAGCATATCACAACACAGGCCCACAAAATTAGACACGTGCCTTTCAGTATCCATAATATCACAAAAAAATATTTTTCTCCCTGTTCAAAACTCCTCCCATCTGTAATTTTGTGGGTTACATTCAGAATAATTAAACTCTGAATTGACATTCCAGGTTCGTCTACTGATGCATTCTGTTCAGCCAAAATAATATTTTCAGGTGCTTGGTTTGATTTTGAGGGGGGAGCAAATTTAATATTGAAAGTTTTCAATGTTTTGGCTTAATAGTTTCCTCCAAAAGTGTGTGTGCACAGTATGCAAGTCTATAAGTCTGTTTTCCCTGTTCATCCCACGAGGAGTTTCATTGAGGATCACTGAGGGTCTCCTGAGTCTTACCTGTCTCCAGCACTATGAGCCAGACACAGACTACATGCTAGTGGCTTGTGCTAGCACAAGGATCTTGTTGGCTGCAAAAAGATGTGAAAATAGTAAAGTATTTCCCAGGAACAAAAAGAACTGGCAGGAAAAATATGTTGCTGGTTTGGTTTTGTAAAACTTTTTTTTTTTAATACTTAACTTACCTTGCTTTTTAATCAATATTATTGCATTTAACTCCAAATAGGACCTAACAGTTTATTAGGTTTTGTATTGAATTAAGCCTACAGCTGCAAACAAACAAGATTTTGACTTATCTCTTGCGAAACCGGCCATTCTCCAAAGATACCCCAGTATGAGTGCTGCTGCACTCCTGGGCTTTGCTTTTACTTTCGTCACTGTTATTGCCTGTGTATACACACACTGCCTAAACCTGAAATAGGAACGATTACAAAATCACAGCTAGGAGTAACATCACTCGCCCATGATCTGTAAAAGTTCCCTGTAACAGCTCTTCATAGCAGAAGGAGGCTGCTTAATCAGTTCTATGGAAACTCAGTGATGGGCAGTGATCACAAGTCAAACTCTTACTTTCAAGACACAAGGTCTATAAAGTCAAAGATATTTAGCAGCAGGCGGTACAGACTAGCCAACACACGCATTTCTTTTAATGAGAGAGAAGGGATTGATGTGAAGGTGCCCAATGCAGAAATACTTTTACATAATGTATTTCTCCCACAAAAGCACATTTAATATTTTAATATTTATTTAAATTATATAACACAGGAAAAAGCCTAGCATCCCATTGTAAAAGAAATAATGAACTGAGCTATGCAATTATTTTTAATGAGTAAGGTTTGGGCAGTTAATTTTTAGGGGCTGAAGAGGTAGGCAGATACATTACTTATAGAAAAGGCCAGTGCTCATATGATTTTACTGTAGTGAGACTATCCAAAACCTATTCCTTGCTAAATGTACACCATATGAATCTATGGAGAAGACAGCAAGCACAGAGAAAACTCAGTGAATGTACGAAGACCAACAAAATGCACTGGACAAATAATCGTTAATTCTTAAACTTTGGGAAATGGACGTTCGTCCCTTGTTTACTTTATTAAAGAACCAGGATTAGCAGTTCCTTCTTGTGTGTACACTGAAATAACTTGTCCTTTTAGGAAGATTACCAGGTTCCTGCCACTAAAAATAACACGCAGTACTTTTTGCTGTCTGGTACTACTATGAATTAGATTTTTTGCCTGCACCCAAATATGTGTCATTAGAATTTAAAAAAAAAATTATTCTAACGTGCATTTAGCAACGCTAGCAATCCACCCACATTGCTTGTCCTTTTCTAGGGTCTTTAAAAGTGTTTGTTGGAAATATTTCCACTGTTATGCTAGTCAGAACACCTTGCTTTAACCATTATAGCTGTGATGTAAAAAATGCAAACCAGCCAAACCAAAAGAGAGCTGGATCGAAACAGAATATTCTGACATTTACATCGGTGGTATTTCCTTCCATGGCTTGATGGAATAAGTCTTGAAAGCATGAAAATCATCAGCACTCACAGCAAACTCTGGAAAATATGAGAGCTGCGTTGTTGAACTTGTCTTTCACTCCTGGAGGTGGCCCTTTCAAAACACAGCTGAGCATCTTTGCCAGCGCTGAGTGCCAGTGTTGGTGTTGCTCATTTTGTGCATACACTGAACTCACAGTTTCCACCACTGCTGACATTTGGCAAAATTTCTTTTTAGGAAGAACTGAGAGAAACCCTTATTTTTATGGCCTATCTGAAAAAGCAGCTTTTCAAACAACAAAAAAAATATCTTAGTACAGCTTTCTAAAGTCAGGTGCTTCTATTTACAGAATTCCTGAGGGAAAAGGGTCCAGCCAGCCCAAATCAACAGCATCTGGCCCTTACCAGGTTTTCAAGGATACTGGGTTTGCGGATTAATGGTATTAGTCATGTCCAGCCAAAAAGGATACGACAGCTTACAGTTTTATGGATCCGTTATTCAATACAGGAGTTTGGCATCACATATTTGACCCTGCGGTCGCAAACTGATTTCTGGTCACTGCTCTCAGTGGTTAAAGGAACACCCAGGGAGACATGGACACCAGCTATGAGGCTCTGCTTTTTAAGACAGCATTAGCAAATTGCTAGATCTAATGGTTCCCGACTCTAATTTGACAACTGAGAGCACAGATTCACCTATACTTGCTGGACAGAGAATTGCTTCTGGCAATTAGTCTGACAGATCCTCAAAAACCTTACATAATCTGAAAATTAAAATAGCAGTTGTTTTGTTTTCTTTCCTTGATGGTATTATACTTGAAAAATCATTGTTTTCTCCCCTTGCAATGCAGGTATTTTGAACTGGTAAGGTAAAACAAGTATATAGGGCCATCTATCCTGCTGCTTCCCCAAAATGGGAACATCACATGCTCCTTGAAGCTAGTGTTTCCAGATATATTGGCTCCTTGACTGTTGACACTAAAATATATTCATAGGTATTTTCTCCAGAAGTGACATTTCTACTCAAAATATCAGTAGAAAAATGCATAAGAAAAGGTTGTTTTATCATCTGTGGCTCTCTATTGGAGGTTTTATTTTCTGTCACTATACAAATGCTAAGCATTTAGAACTTAGACTAGGTATCAATTATTAACGAAGATGGTGGAGAAAGAAAGCCCAGTTTTTCATGACAAATTACACTATAAGCAGAGTTCCATAATCCAGCATGCTGCATTTTCATTCTTCAGAGGACAAAGAGAATAATGACTAATACATCAATTTCAGTGCTGTTCCCTTGCTTTTTTTTTTTTTTTTAAAGCACCTTGCTGCCTAGGACCACCCTTAATTTACCATCTTTTGAAGATGGAAAATGTAATGAAAACATCCGTCTCTGGTTTCTGCTAGTCTGTAATATTGAACATCAGAGTAATAGTTATTCTCCACCCACTCATCAATCATGGCCCTACTCCATGCATACTCCTCTGCTCTTCTGACACACTATTTAAACCACCTAAACCAGACACCTCTTCCACTGCTTAAAGAATTTCCACTGTCGCAGAAAGGAATGAAAATACCGCGCTCCATAAAGGTCAGGTGTACAGTACTTTCTTTACACTCATGATCCAGCACTTTAATTCCTTAGTGCTGTTGAAGATTTTAGAATTCCTGGACTTAAACTCATCACGACATGCCAAGTGCCAAACTCCCATAGTGAGAGGTTTGTACAAGCTACATAGCCAGCTGCTTCAGGAGAATCAAGGTATTTATACTCACCTGAGAGGTTCCCATCCTTTTCACAATTAGATAAATTATCTTTTACCTACCACACACGACACTTGGAGCCAACTTGGGTTCACTCTGCCTGTGCCCTGGAGTGGCAGGACACAAGCCAGCCCTGGTCCAAGAGCCGTCTAACAGCATGAGAGTGGCACAGAGCCCACACTAATGTACTTCTTTCTCTGCAGGACTTACTAACTCAGCAGGTACCATGCCCACATGGTGATGTAGGTCTCAGCTGGCTCAGAACATCACCAGGGTGGGCTCCTTGCTGTCACGTACCATGTCACCATACCCAACTAGGGAGCAGGCTCGCTGGTTTGAAAGCACAGCTGTGTCATGGAAAGATTTATGAGACACAGCTGAACAACACCAGTTTGTGTTGTCAAAAACTAAAACCAATTTCCTTTTAGTTTCAGCAGCAAGGTCTGTGCTTTTTAACTGCACAAACTCTGCTTGTTCAGCTCACTGCTGCCATGAGGTTCCCTGTGGCTGCGATGTGCATCCTCCTACCAACGAGCCTATCATCCCACACCTCCCGTGGCCCTGCTTGACAAAGCTCTCCTTATTTTCCCAGCCCTTCAAAGGTGTATCTGAAGTGTTTGCCTATAGTCACTCAGTACTGGTCCCAGAACACTTTGTAGGAAGTCACTGCTGGGGAAGAAATTTCAACTCACTTGTGAATTTTCAGGGGCTTGGAAGTTGGGTATCTAAGCCATTACACATGGAGGTTACAGCACATACCGAGCACTTTGTTTTTATGGAGAATAATTTGTGCACGCATGTGTTAAATTTTTCAGTGACAGAATTTGGAAACACCAGCTAGTTTTTCTCGTCCCTTCACCCACTTCATTGACCTAGGCATAGGCTCTGCTATCCTGAATAAAGCAATCCCTACAGCTGTATGGATTTCTGCCACGTCCTTACTGGACATTATTCCTGACGTTCTCAACCGCAGTGAATCATAGCCTATTCCTGGCGTGCATACCAAGGGCACAGAGGCCAAGGAACTAATTGAAATCAGTGAGTTTATACACAAACACATATACATGCACTCAAAAACGCATGCTTCGCTTTGAAACACACTAACATTTTTCAATTAAAAAAATCAAACCAAGCCAGGAAGTACTCCCGAATACTTGCTAGTGGCAACTACTGGACTGGATACCATCCTAACGGCTAAGTTTGATGCGCGCAGCTTTGTCCAAGAGGTTGTCATCGTTGTTCAATGTTTAAAAAGATGTTATCTGAAGGTTTTGATTTATCAAGGCTACGGAGTAAGGAACAGAAGTCCTTCATGTTTATGTCAAAAGAATACCAGCCCCTGTAATAACACTCCATCCCGTCTCCTCCCCCAGTTTCAGATTTTCCTCCAGGTTTTGCCATTTGACTCTTTTTAGCGTAGAAAGCTGGGCTATAACTGGATCTAGTCCAAACACTTCATGTTCTTTGGAAACTGAGGGAGAGAAAAATGGGGTTTTGTTTCGATGGGCTGTGGTTTTATGTATTTCTGATTTCCATACTACATCATCCCACTTGCTATAAATCATCTGTCAACGAGAACTTAGCACCCAGCTTCACAGACATTTCCTGTAGCAGCAGCGATGCCTTTGAGACTTTTCTCATCACATCCCACACGGTTTGTGCAACTCCTTAGCAGCACAGGCTCATCTGGTGCTGCCACAGCAATGCAGCAGCGCAGGGGGCTTGGAGGAGGCCCTGCCACCAGAAATAGCTTGTAAAACTACTCATTGTCAGAAAGAGTTTGTAGAGTGCTCCAGGAACAGAAAAAGGGAGTTGGAGAACAAGTATTAGAGATGGCATGACAAAGGAATTTCCAGACAGAGAGAGAAATTCAGCAGTCTTGTGGAACTTCAGTTTGAGGCAACTCAAGGCAGATTGTGCTCTGCAATAATCTTACCTACTCGTTATGATAATTTAGGGTTTCTAGCTGTAAAGCAAGGAGTGAAATGGAGGATTTTGGCAGGTGTGAGACTGCTTCACCCTGTTGCATGAGCACATCACTGTGATGGCAGACACAGCTGGCTGGGTGGCTACCTCTGCTGCAGGCACTCCTATGGCCAGAGAAGGTGCTGGGTTGGACACCAGCCTCAGCCCTCCTTCTCCCTATCCACCGCATGATCACACCACTGTATTTCCCTGTGTTCACCTCTATGTGCTTCATGTGCCTGCCCTCCCTCCCCGCCCCCCCCCCCCTTTTTTTTCCCCAGATATATCAAATCTGACTGCTCTTACCTTTATTGGGCAGTCTTCCCACTGTATTTTGACAAAGCAGTAGAAGGAGTTAAAATGCAAGTGGGACAAACTCCCTGAAACTCTTCCACATAAACCATCAAAAAGAAATCAAATGCACGTGTAGAAACTAGATTACTTCTAACAAAGCTTCTCTGCTAACCAGCTGCGTTGGTTTTTTGGGGGGTTTTTTGTAAGTTATTTTGTTAGCATAATTGAACTCCATATAAAAGCACTGATTGTTTTTCATTACTCACCCTGAAACAGACCATTCTGATTAATCTCTTAGTACCTGTACTTACCCTTTTGTGTTAAGGAGTTGAGCAAATGCATCTGAAGACCTACCCTTCTTATTGGCAAGGCCAGGACAGCACAGACAAAACAAAGCTGTTACAGAGTCCAACACAAGGCCAACAGAGCAGGTCTGCAAACCAGATTATTTCCAGACTGAATTTTTAATTTATTTTTTTTCCTTCATTAAAGCATAATGCTTTGGTATGGTTTTTAAATGCAAGTTTGGCTCCCAGGGGCCCAAAAAGTGCATTTGCTGATAAAGAGTGAAATGGACACAGGCCTCTTCTATTTGAGTTTTTCTGAGTCTTTGCAACAGTGCTAGTTTCCAAAAATGTCAATCCACAGAGAGTTAATCTTACTGGCTATATGAAACTATATATCTGCCTCTGGCTAAACTAGAAGTGATACACATCCAAACAATTACTTTTCTAATAAAATAGTAAAAGGTATCCTTTACACACCAATCCATCACCTATAATCTCCTGTCAAAGCTCTTTTAGTATATGCCAATATACTTCAGGAGTCCCTAGGGGGGATGAAAAGGGATGGGAGGTGGGGGGGGGGGGGGGATGGGGTGTGCTAGCTCATTCTTTCCTGCTTTGAACATTAAAAAGGGACTTCAAATATTATCCACTTGCAGAACTATGGAAATTGGCATGAAATCCATGCTTTGTTACAGATTCCTGGTTTTGACTTTCAAAAATGCATTTAGCTTGGGGGAGGTGGGGAGCTTCCAAACTACAAATTTTGTATGAATTGGCAACACTTTGTCTCTATGAGACCACACTGTGCCTGAATGAAGATATCTTAACCATACCATTAACATCCACGGAACATGAGCATAAAACATGAAAGTCCCTCGACGTGACTGTGGGTCAGTTAGTCTAATAAAAGACACCACTTTTACCAAATAACTTTGCCTTGTTTATCCATCCAGATCATTTTGATTAGTAACACCAACATGACTAGTGCCTGGTCTACCAAAACCTCTACCTGGGTCTCCACCTCCCTTGCAGAAAAGGGCCTGAAAGTTCAGGCACCCTGGCAAAAACAGCTTTGCCAGCCAAAGGCATCAAGCAGAGGCAAGATCTGAAGAGAGGTCTGTGATGTCCCTGTTGCAGTCACAGGCCCTCTTTGCCTTCCATAATTATCTCTCACCACCAGCTCAGCATCCTCCAGTGGAAATGGGTACATGAGTATGTAGAGTAAGCCCCTGTGTACTGCACCTCCTCAGGCATCTCCTTTAGCCATTTACACTTTACTACTTTCCCCCATTTCACCTACACTAACGGTTTGTGGCAATAATGATAAAAAGGTCTCTATATGCCCATAATGAAAAAAGCAAAACACCTCAGTCCTGCCCTGTTCACCCAGCCTGAGGTCACAGCTCACAGGCTTTGTGCTTGGAGCAGCCTGTTCATCTTGTCCTCCTGATGGTCTCTGCACCCTTCCGTATATCAGCACGATGCTTGGTGCTTTCATTCCACTTGGTTAGCCCTGAGCTGTGATGTAGGTAGGGTGCTGCATGTGCTTCTTGGACCATCCTGACACAATCCAGCTCTAAGCCTACCCACCGCTGCGCAGCAACACAGGTAAAGGTACCAAACACCTGCTCCCATTCCTGCCCTGACATGCCTTTGCTCCTGTTTACTATTTCTAGCATGTTTCACTACCTGTACATGAAGAAATACTTTATTTTAATAATTGACTGCAACCTGAAAACATCACATTCCAGAGTGTCAGAAAGCATGAGTGCCAAGCTCCCTCTGATCTGGTTTCTCAGCCCCTTAGGATCTGGCCTATCTGTCTCATTCCTCAGCTCCTCCAGAGTCAGGCTTCGCAACTTCCCAAAGCGTCTAACTCCAGACTGTCATCAGAACTTATGGAGACTACAAGTTATTGCAAAACAGGTAGTTGCACAAAGGGTTCATTTGCTATACTACTGTGACTACCAAAACCACCTGTATCAAACGCTGCAGCTCATATGTTGCTCAAATAACTGAACTTCAAACCATCACTGTCATGCTATTCTCAGCCTGCAATCCTTGTAACATAGTCTTTAATAGACATGTACTCTTAGATAACTCCACAGTTCAAAACTTGTAATCCTAATAGCTCATTTTCCTCAACACAACACTTACTCATGGAATACAGTTCGGGAAGAGAAGCATGAACTAAAACAACAGAGCTACCATCTAACGAACAATTTTGCCTTATTCTTCGCAACACATTCTTGTTGGCCACAGATGACAAAAGCAATTTAGGACAATTACAGATTAACCACAAATATAACCAAACACAAAGTCAGAGTGGATGCAGGCCAACACATCACGAAATAGCCATAGTCTATAATATCTCTAAATTAGTTAATTCGTTTCAACTCATTAATTCTTAAATTAGTAAACTGTGCACCTGGCTTTGGCAAAGCCCGTTAGTTTCAGCTGCAGCTCGATGTTGCCCTCCTGTGGGCCGAAAAAATGGAGAGCTGTGGTGTTTCTTCCCGGCTTCCCTGTATCAAGAGAAATCTGGGCATGGTCCGCTCCTGTCTAGCTGCGGCGGGGTAAGCACAGATGAGCAGAGCCCATGGGAATCATGTGAATGTAACATTATTCTCCAGACTCAATAACTTCGGGACTACTTTTGGTACAAGTCTGCTCCAGATCAGCCATAGGAATAAACATCTGCATCTTGCCAACTTAGCCACAGCTTACACCATGGTACTCATGCTGACTTTATGCCGGCAGAGGGAAGAGAGGTGATGCATGAATTTTGCTGGAACAAAAACCTACTCTTCAATTTTCTTCAGCAGGTTTGAATGGCAGAGTGAATTTTTTTTTCATCCTTTGCCTCCTGACAGTATGGGTGCCCAACAGCAGGGTCTTCAGTCTTGGGGACCCCCAGGCATAACTATTTTTGCTTCCAATTTGATGAAGGCCTCTCCTTTGCCTAGGCTAGGGTGGATTTGTCTGCAACAGCCTCGTTATAACACAGTTAAGTGTGTGTCACTCATGTGACACTTCCCATGTCACTTGGAGACGGCAGGTCCCCATTTCTGCAACAGTCTGAATTTCAGACCCATCTGAATTCTGAGCTATGGCCAAATTGATTTGGGGACAGCATGTAGTTAGGTTGGTCCCCAGTTAGTCTTCCACTTCCTAAGGATGGGATAAAGGGGTAAGTTCCCCACCAGTAGGTAAGAAATGCTCCAAAAAAAGTGTGAAACACAGACAGCACTTAAGGACTGGGAAGCTAATATGGATCTCTTCATGCCTGAAGCAACAACCAGGAGACAGGATGGGAGTATCTGGGCTGTGTAAGACTAT
This sequence comes from Falco biarmicus, assembly GCF_023638135.1. Lineage (NCBI taxonomy): Eukaryota > Metazoa > Chordata > Aves > Falconiformes > Falconidae > Falco > Falco biarmicus. The sequence goes on along the minus strand of NC_079300.1, from coordinate 16,380,998 downwards.
ACTCCTTTTCTTGCGCATGATGCATGAGTAGCAAGAGCTGTGAGGAACATAGGGTAGTATGGCTTGATTTGTTATTTAAATATTTAATAAATAAATAATAATTCTTCCTGCATCGAAGCCCCTAAGGAATTATTCATAGTGCTGTCGCAGCTGTCATTCCAGCAAGGCTGACTCCCCAGAGACTGGTCCAGGAGCTGCGCAACGCTAAGGGGAGGAAAAGGTGTTTGAGGCAGCCGCAGGCAGAAAGTGACCTCCAATTACTCTTATCAGAGCAGCACAGCTCAGGTCTGTGCCAGGGTCACTGCAAACCTCTGGGAGAGACGGTCTCACTTCCAGCCTACAAAGTGAGACTGTCCTCCTTCCTGGGATCATATTAATGACACCCTGGAGCAAAATCACATTAGGCTCATTTTTCTGGGTCATTTATTTTCACTGAAGATGCAAGTTGCCCATAGCATTGTTCCAAACAAAAAAAGGGGGTTAAATCTTTAGCAATAAAGTTTGACTCTATACATAGTCAAAATGAAGCAATAAGCCAGGTAGTCTTGGATCATTGGTAAAATCCACCTGAAATCAGAGATGAACTTTGCGGCTGGGTTTCACTGTTGCCATAGGCCAAACCAGCATCTCAAATCCAAACATAACCTCAAACTAAGGAAGTGGAGGTCAGACAATTGTGGCTTGGGTTCATGTCTAGTTTCTACCAAGTCAAAGGCTTCCCTCTCGAAAACAGAGTGCTAATGATCAAGTGACAATCCAAATGCAAACAAGAAAGAGGCACCAAGAAAACATCTGGAAGCAATACTAGTAGGAAGAGAACATGGAGACGTGGCCAAATGCTTCACTGCCAAAATGGGGGGAAAAAATAAAAATTAATGACAAGGGGCTTTTCCCTGCCTGCATTCAAACAGTGTCAACACAGCATCTGTGTAGAATAAAAGACTAGGAGAGAAAGTATATACGTGGCTAGGGAATGAGGAAAGAAGAAACTGCTAGAAAAGCAACTCCAGAGTAGCTAAGGAAAAGGCAGCTGATTAACATGCAATCAATTGAGGTCTACACAATAAATAGCATAATCAACATTCACATACATCTGTCCAATAAAGCCTGTAAGAGACACCATTTTTCCTAAACCAAGTTTATATCAGAAACTACCATCTGCTGGCAAACAAAGTTAAATTTCTGAAACCTTTCTTGCCACAATCGATCTGTTGATTAAGCATCAGCATAATGCAAGGAGTCAAATTAATGAAAGCCGGTGGAAACTTTTACATTAATACTTAGGCTACAGTGGCTGCTGACACAATGAATTTAAATGAATTCCAGAGACTGGCTGGCAGGGAAAACATGTTGAAGCAGAGGGAAATTTTTAAAGCAAATCTGTGCTTTTCCTGAAAAGGTAATTGTTTCTGAAAAAACAGCTACTTTTCACTCCCCTGCAGCAGCTTGAACTTCAACAGAAACATTGCTCCTTAGTCCCTGGCCAGTTCTTACACACACACAGCCCTTCAGGACAGACTTCCAAATATTAGGAGATTGACAGAGATGCAGCATAAATATTTACTCTGTTCTGTGTGGTAGAAAGTGAGGGGCAGTAAAACACAGGTTTGTTACTTCTTATAAAAAAAGAGAGAGAAATGCACATTGCCAAGAGCACCCATTGCTTGATTTCCATTTCCCAGCTCCCAACCCCTCTCTGCTGGAGGCTGAGGCTCCGGGTGGGATGGGGAAAGCCCACTACTGCCCAGCCGCAGGCAGGGCTCTCCATCTGCGTCCTCAGGCATAAGCTTTGGCACACCCTTCGAGCCAAGCTTCTTCCTCACAAAGGGCTGCAAATACAGGAGCCGACAACCCCTCACAAAAAGTCAGGACACCGAAAAATCTGTTGTCCATACGAACCACTTTTAGAAGAGCTGGTTCTGCAGCTGAAAGCATGTTTAACCTACTGTCAAATTATATAATGGAGCAAGGCACAAATTACGGCCTCTTTCCAGCCCTGCCTGAAGCAAGTTTTACAGGCTTTATTCTTCCTCTGAATCACTTCAGCTCTGCTACAGTCTTCCAGTTAAAAAGCCATTTCTGAAAGTACCCTCATCCAAGTGACAATTCAAATAAAATATACTACACACAGACATTTATTTGTCCTTAATAGCACCCTCCTTGATGGATATATACTTTCCATACATCTAGGAAATGAAACTTGACCAGAGATGTGAAGAATTTGCGAGGAGGCAAGATCCAATGAGTAAGCAGCTGCTTTATTAGCAGCCATACAGCTCTTGATTTAGAGGCTTCATTCACTTAGAGCTGAGGAACATCTTCTGTGCCTGATGCTATAAATTTCAGTCAGAACCAAAAATGGCAACAGGACATTTTTGTTGTTGTTCCCAGCTGTGTCACCTGAGTCCAACAAAGCTGAACAGGTGACAGAGGATCCTCTGGCAGCAGCGTAGCAGTCCCATCCCTCGCATCCACATCTCCTCCTTTGCTCCTGCAGCAGGGATGGCTGTCAAGAGAAAACAGAGCCATGAAAACAAACGGGTCTCCCAGCGACAGCCCGGCAGCTCTGCATCTCTCAACTTTCCACCGATGTGACGAAACCCTGGTTTCTCCAGAACTGCTTCATACTTTCAAAACTATCTGGACTGTCAGATCTGCATTCATCCCTGGCCAAGAATGACCTCTTAAGACAAACACAGCATGAGTTACCCAGCTGACAGCCCAGCTGTGGTTGAAGAGTGCTGTAGGATAACCAGGGCATCCAGCAGGACGCTGGAGAAGACCAACACGGTGGTAGTTGTGAAACAGTGCTGACACGTGGCACAAGAGCAACTCAACGTACCTTAATGTTTCCAGCAACCTGCTTTCTTTTGAAAGAAAGCTGTTCTTTTCCCTTACCCCAGAAGTCCGCTTTAACCTGACTCAGTACAAGCAACCACAGAAATCCCTGGGCAATTAAACAGATACTTGATACGTTTTCCATTCTTATAGGAAAGAAGATTCTTAACCCTTTATGGTCCTTTGGTTTTTAGTGAATTTAGAAAGAGCAGAACCTTAAGTAACCACCAAACAAAATAAGGATTTTTTTTACTGGATTAATCTTTAAGGCTAGTTTAGGAATTTATTTAGTTTCGGTTATTATTAAAAAAAATGCTATTTCCTGTCACCACATCTAGAAAGGAAAACCTACAGCATGAAAAGGCTCCATGTGGTCCAAAATTAACTTTTCAGCTCACATAGAAGAGGGAATTAGTAATCTCTAACTAGAAAACAATTCTGCAGCTGTATTCTCTGATCTGTCACACCCGTAAATTCAAACACCAATCCAAAAAACTCAAACCGCCTTTACTCTCCAAGAAATTGCCTTTTCTCCTGGTAATGACTTCCTTTGACAACAAAAATTACATTGAAACAACTGAACTTTGCCAACAGAGAATTTATGAGATAGAAAGTGAAATCTTTGTGCTATCAGAGTCAGCAGCTCAAGATCTAGTCCAGAGCAGTTAAGGGAAATAGAATTATTAGCAATGAATATTTATAATACATAATAGCCCAAGTATTTTACTTCTAAGGTGTAAAATGTAAATCATTTTTCCATTTTGTTTTTTCCCCTGCAGCCTACAAATGACATAACCAGTTAATATACTCATTGAAGTATACAAAGAGTTTCCATCTAACTTCTTCCTACTTGACTAAAATGAGTAGGCAAACCCATCAAACTATAGCTGATAAAAATGGCTCTACCCAGCTACCTCTTGTTGAAAGACTTCAGGAAATGTTTAAGTTCTTTTTTTCACCTAGCTTTGACAAGGTACAACCAAACATATACGTTAGTGGTCACTTGAAATATTTGATGGTGTTTTGGTAAGGACTGGAGATATAAAAATAAATAAATTTAAAATATCAGGGTTTCAATCTTTGAGACAGTAACTGATTTCAAAGAATCAAGATAGAGTTTTACATTTAATGTGGTGAAGTAATGGTTATTTTCTCACATCCAAACAATTAGCAGAAAGGCTTAGAATAGGGGTACCACCTCTCCAGGTACTTCACACTTGCCACATGCACCATACTTAAACAGCACATCCAGCCAACATCTAGGAGAACAATAAACAAGTTATTTGCTCCATCATGTATTAACATGACCCCTATATATTAACATTCAAACGATGGCATAAAAGTTAGAAATAACATTTCATTAGAATGTCAAATGAGTGTGTGAGTGCCAGGCACAGGAAAGATTGTGTAGCATAGGGAGGTGGAGGGTTCCCCGCAGACAAGGCGAGGGAAGAGAGGAGATGCTCCCACAGCATTGCTTTGGCTGGCGTCACTCTTGGCTCCTGCAGTCTGGGAGATTTTGGTTTCATACCAGAAGTCATTTTTAGAAAGGCACAGAATAGGACCAGGGAAGAGATCCCGCACTAGACATCAGCTTGTTGGGAAAGTTTTGTCTTACTTTTTGCTCTGCACGTTGAGCTGGCAGAGAGCTCTGTCTGGTATTTGAAGCATGTCCCTCCTCACAGCCCCCTCCAGTCCCGCCGCCCCCAGACTCGAGTAGGGCTGCTGGGAAGGCACTTTGATGAATCGTGGATGCTCGCCTGGCTACTGAGTCACTCAGTTGGAGGTCAAAGCCAAGACTGCAAACCGAGACTCTGCAGTCTCTTCCCAGATCTGCTGCCAAATGCTATGAACAAATCAATTTTTCTGAGCCTCAGTTTTCCCATCTACTTACAAAGTACATTGACGCATTTAGATGAAAGGCTATACAAGTACTTCTCTAGTACCAAACACTATTTAATCTTCTCTCAGGTTATAAATTGCAACTACTACCTAAAAATGTGGATAGGCAAGTATTTCTCATGGGGTTTTGGGTAAACATGTACAAACGCACATGGCCCAAATGCGAATATATTACTTAAGACAAAGTTTTAGAATTCAAGCCTAGTACTATGTTTCAGTATTTTTGTCTATTAGGTCTATCCTAATTTCTATTATCCAGACCCCATCCTGTCTTTAAAAGCATCTGTAAAATTCGATTTTGGCCACAGGATGGCAGACAGAGTATAAAGGCACTATTTTATCTTCAACTTTTACTCACCAGGAAAAAAGTATATACATAAAGAAAAGGCTTTTTTCTTTCCACTATTTGCTAATATTTTTATTAACTAGGTTAAATACTTTGACCTCCCCAGCAAATTACAGAATAGAGTTTATAGACCAGACATATCATGAAATTAAATTGAGAAAGGTCATTTCCAAGAAGAACCTTAAGTCAGATGTGCAGAAATTCATTAATTTGCAGGTATGTCCCCAAAACAGATTGTTCATACATAGTTGGTATTTCATGTTAAAATTACTGTTTCCTTTTAACAGATTTTTTACAGATTATTCTTGCAAGCAGCATTAAGTAACCACCAAATTAATTAAATTATGTTGTTGTGGTATATTTACCCAATACATACCCAAGATAGCAGAATAAATGACCAGAAGCTTAGCAGAAAGGTTACTGTAGGACTAGCCAAAATTCACTCCTAAATTAAAGCATTTTTTCTTTCTGCTATTATACTCTAAGTTTAATGAATTTGAAATTTTGAACAGCCTTCTGCCCCAACTTCTAAAAAAAAAAAATGAGAACAGAAAACACAGTTAAATATTGCAGAGAGCTTTCTTTGAGCTTCATGTGTTATCATTTAACCAAAGGATAATGCACTCCAACTTGCAAAGGGCAGCAGTTCAAAGAGTTATAATGCTCTTTCAAATAATTTCCTGAGTGATAAATAAGTGCAAGACTGACACTGTGCAAAGTCATTAGTCTACCATCAGTGCAAGTCTTTACACGGCACTGAACCTATTGCTGTTCTGGAAAGGACAGGGAAGTTTTTCTTTGGCATTTGGTTTCAATACGTTAATTTCCGAACCGAAGGCGGGAAGGAGACAAAGAGAGGAACTGGAGCCTGGAGAAGCATACCATGAAGAAACCATGCTTCACATTTAAGTAGCATTTATATTGCCAATGGTATTGGCTGTGTTGTTGGAGTATTTTCTCCTTTCCCACAACACTCTTCTGCAAAGAAAAACATTCATAAATCAAAACTTAAACAGATTGGAAAGCTAGCTGAAAAGGATGATTATTCTCTTTATCAAGGTTCATTTTATACAGAAAACTACCAACATGCTGAACTAAAGCCAGGTGGGAACGCAGAAAGCAGCTCTGTATCCACAACCAATTTCCAGGAATCTTAGAGGAAAAGTGAAATGTTTAATAAAGTGGTAAGGAAGGACTGCAGACATCTCTGAAATTGCTTTACCAGTGGACCACAGGCATTTAGGAAAACACAGGATTCAAGAAAGAAGTTGGCATGAAGTAGGGAGAAATGCCATGTCTTAGTATTCTGCTTGTACCACGAGACATTCCACCAAGCAACACACACAGAAGGCAGCACTGTACAGTAAAAAAATACTGAATCAAAGTTATCTAAAAGCTGATGACAATGAAACATAAAAAGAAAACTTAAATTGGGCTGGAGGGATGGAGACTTAGGCATTCCTATTAGTTGCATTATGAATAATCCTCAGTGTTTCAGCTGGCCAAACATGACAAATGACAGCACAGAAGTTTGTTGGGGATTCAGCCCCCTTGGAGCAGAAAATAAAAGACAGCAGAGGATCTAACTTCTGACATGATCAACACATCTCACTGTCCATTATAGCTTGGCAAGTAGACTGAAAATACACACTACACTTACTGCTATTTTTCTCATGAATGGTAGACCGTGATATGCAATGTTGTCGCTAGCTTACTCAGTTCCACTTGCCTTGCACTTTTTCTAAACTCATTTCCTAGGCATGAAGATTTGTAACTTTGTTTACAATCACTTGGCTCCATTATAAAAAAGAAAAAAGTTTTGTTTCCTAGTGAAAAGCAAAACTGCATCCCAAACTAGTTTTCTTCAGCAGGTTTTTTTTTTGGATCTGCAAGCTACATTAGTGAAAGGAAAACATTCTTATGATTAGCAATAAATACTCTTATCTCTTTTTAGGTATTTAAAAGAGAAAAGATAAAAATCCAGTAAAGTTTGCTGGTTTTGTCATGAGCAAATGTTCTGTGGAAGACATTCGGTCCAAAAGAGCTTCCTTGGCTTGTCTTTGAAGTAAAAAAAGTAGTACTACAATACAGCATGCTGCACACAAAATCTTTAGCTTGAAGATAAACACATCAAAAACTAAAGAGCAGAAGCAGTATTTTTACATACGGGAAAGATAAAAAATCCAACCTACATTTATAAAACAAATTAACTATACAGTAGCAGTATTTCATGTATGAGTTACTTATAATAAACACAAGGTTATCCTTCTCTACAGTTTCTTCGTGAAGTAAGGAAATATTTTTTGGCCTTATGAGACCAATTCCTTTTGTGTTAGCAAAGAGTTGCAGTTTTACTTTGTGCATATTTAACTCCATTGCCTAAAGAAATAATTCTTTATGAGCATTTGCAGAAAAAAATAAGCTTTGCTTACTGCAGACCTCCTATATCCCTATAACAGGAATTTCTTTATATGTGAAAACTCAGATTATGCATTTCATCTATTTCCTTGAAAGAAATTGTTCACTTCTCATGTGCTAATACATTTCTATATTTCTAGTGATTTCATCTCATGTGCTAATACATTTCTATATTTCTAGTGATTTCATCTCATGTGCTAATACATTTCTATATTTCTAGTGATTTAAGTTGCTCAAGAACTCTATTAGTTTCTTTCATTCCCTGTCAAAAAAAAAAAAAAAAAAAAAAAAAAAAAAACCATAGCAAAACACCCCAGATCAATGCCATGGAAAACCCACAGAGAGTACACTAAACAGACTCCTCTCTTCCCAGGGCTTTACTCTGTCTCAGTGCCTCCACTTGGATGTCCATCAAACCCTGGTGCTACTCTACAATTGCCAGCCTGCTCCTACAGGTTCACAAGAAATGCATCAGAAACAGAGTGCTCTGGCTGGATTTCTAAAATACCAAGACAAGAAAAGCTTCAGTCACCCCTGTAGCAAGGAAGGTGTCTTGAATTCAAAACTGTAAGAACAAGGTGAGATTTCAGCATCCTTTGAGATAAGCCTTTCATTCAACAACTGTCTTATTTATCCTAAATGAGGAGCTTCTCCAGGAAAACCAAGAGAACAGAGTTGTGGGATTTATTTTATCTCAACCCTTGGCCGCAGTGGTCTCAATATAAAATAGTATCACCTGCTTCACAGGAAGCAGATAAATTACCACTTTAGATGTAAGTATTTTGCAAAATTGCTATCAGCTCTTAGGTACTTGCAAGCAAAGGACACTTTGAAGCCTTACGCACACACCAATTCTAGCTGAAATTAACTTGTATCAACAACCTGCATTTACAAATGTAGTCAGTTTCAATTGCTTCATGCATGAAATCTGTTGGGAAAAAAACACTTCTTTTTCCCCCTCCCCCTGCCCAGTTAACATTGATGAACTTACTTGCCATAGAGCTTTAATGCCAAGCGTGAGACCTGGTGGGCATTAGAGCTCCATGCAGTATTGCATGCTGGGGGCTTCTCGGCTAAGGAATGGAAACCAGGTTAGAAGTTTGCCCTTAGTTTTTAATACATAGCTTTAATGATTGTTATGGATTAATCCCAGCCGGTAACTAAATAGCACGCAGTCACTCGCTCACTCCCCCACGGTGGGATGGGGGAGAGAATCAGGAGAGTAGAAGTGGGAAAAATCATGGATCGAGATAAAGCCAGTTTAATTGGTAAAGTAAAAGTCACGCACCCAAGCAAAGCAAACCAAGGAATTCATTCACTGCTTCCCATGGGCAGGCAGGTGTTCAGCCATCACCAGGGAAGCAGGGCTCCATCACACAAAATGGTTACTCATGAAGACAAATGTCATCACTTTGAATGTCCCCTCCTTCCTTCTTCCCCCAGCTTTATATGCTGAGCGTGCCACTCCATGGTACGGAACATCCCTCTGGCTAGTTTGGATCAGCTATCCCAGCTCTGCTCCCTGCCAGCTTCTTGTGCACCTCTTCAATTTCCCATGCTCTGCCAGTGAGAAGTCCTTGATTTAGAGTAAGCATTACTTAGCAACAACTAAAACATCAGTGTGTTATCAACATTATTTTCATACTAAATCCAAAACACAGCTCTGGAATAGATACTGAGAAAAAAATAAACTCTATCCCAGCCAAAACCAGGCAATGATCACATCATTTTTGGTTGTACATGGAGAAAAGACACTTCAGGAAGAAAGTCTGTGATTAGGAGCTCTCCCCATGCTGTTCTTTTTTAGTATTATTTTTAAAGAAAGATTTGTATAGGAATAGGTCTTCAGGCTGCAGTATTTTAACAACATTCCTCAAGTGCCTCCTCAGGGTTCTGGTCATAAAAATACTCCATGTAGGGAGTAGTTTTGTTGTCTTAATGCCTGCAAAGTTTTCCTCTCCTCTGCAATATAATCTCAATTTATTTTTATTTTTTTAATGAGCTTCTGATTCCCAGCATTTGAATGCTGCTATAGCTTTATAATGTTCTTTTGTTCCCTTCAGACTAAAAGTAAATAGGAATGGGAACAACTTGCCAAGAACAGATCCATTTATTTGCTCAAACAACATTTCATGAACACCTGCACAGTCATTTTGGAAACATACTGGTATCTCCATTTAGCCTTTCGTGTCTGTGTTACCCAAACTCAGGTAGATTATGTCTACCTAATGATGAAAAATGCACAGCATTTCCCATACCTCTGTGTTCAGCTAAAGAACATCTCATTTTCCTGCTTTTGCCATTTGAATAACTAATATGGATCAATTAATTAACAGAAAGTTCATATTCCCTTTGTGTCAGTGATATTTAGAGAAAAATCAAGCCTTGCCTTTGTGCTGTTCTGTGCTCTGTAATTTTCAAAACAAGGGAACCATCTTTTTTCAAGTCTTAGCAGCACAATGAAAAAATCCTCTTTGTAGAACAAGGCCAAGATACAGCTAGGCTACGGAGAAGATCCAGCATGGGTTTGTGTTTGTACACACACACACACATACACTGATGGACTAAAAAGCTCTCACCAAATACACATCATGACAGTGAAACACCGCAGCCTTCACTTTCTCCATCAGCCACCAGCGATGCTGCAGGTCAGGATGAAAGGCTCGCTTGTAGGATCTGAGACTGCACTCACCAGTGGTCCTCTGTATCCATCTCATCCCACTGGCTGTATAAACTACAAAAAAAAAAAAAGTTTAATCGGGAAACATCATCTATGCTTTTCTACAGAGCGTATCCATCTCAGTTATACCCTTGATAAATAATAGCTTCCTAGATCTGATCCTAAGGCATCTTTCATTACCACAGAAGCAGCAGTTTAAAATTTACATTTCAAGGACACTTCAAAATAAAGATCCCTTGTCTCTGTCTTCCTTGCTCCTGCCTGCATTTATGCAAAAGCCATCGGCCACCCGGGCTTTTTTTTCCTCTTTTTTTCTTCTTTTTTTGTCCCTGCTGGAAAGCTGACATCTGGCAAACACATGAGATGCAAAGGGGGCACAGCTTAGATGGAAAGCGACATGCACACATATGCCTGAGTGATGGGGGCATGGGCAAGGAGTCTAAAAGAACAAAAAGTTCATACTTCATATGGCCAAAATGCTCTTATGCAGATAAATGCATGTGATTGAAGTACCAGAACTGAGAATTTCCACTTTTTGCAAGTAATGCTATCAAAATCTCCATTCTACAATTCATGATGGCACAACAAAGACAATTCTGATACAGCTGGATCTGGAAATAAAGGTGAAACACTATTTTATATACCGTGACTTGTCCTACTTTACATGGTACATTTTCGAAGAATGACCAAATAGCTCCCTGGTGAATCACAGTTTGCAAAAGTGATACAGAGATTACATGACTCTAAATTTGGCTGTGCCAGAAGTTCGTTGTTACATTGTGCACCCACCTGCCTCTTATATTCACCCAGTACTTCCAAAGGTAAAAAACCTAGCTTTTAGTAGCTTACGCCTAATACTTTCTGCCTCAACTTCTCATGCTTTGCCTTTACTTCAAGCTGGAAAACCTTCCTTTAAAAAGCTCCAATGGCCTTGTGGTTTTGGGACTTGAAACTCATTAAGGGACACCACTTCTTACAGAAACAGCTTCAGTTACCACTATGCCAAAGTTAGAAGTCTCAGGGGAAAAAAACAAGTTAAATCTCCCAAAATCCTCATGTCCTGTAAGCTCAAAGACTTGCTAGAATTCAGGAGCTAAAACATCAGAGGAGTTCATCCTTACTAAGCATGCTCTGCTTTCTCCAAGCTTGCTATACACACCCTGGGGCAATAAGCTGGATGCAACTTTGGCAGCAAAACAAAAAAACAAACAAAAATTCTCTGTAATCAGTGTGCTGAGTGCAACCAGGGACTGCAGCAGGATACAGCTCTCTCAGGTACCCTCACCAGCTCCATCTCCCCACCCTCACTGCTGACATGGGAGGATGGAGAAAGATCTATCACTGAAATATTAACAACCACAGTTGGACACACCTTCCTCTTGCAGAAAAATAACAATTGTTATCAGTCACCAAGTTACTTTAAGGAAGAAAGACCTGAGCACAGCAATTCCGCTAGTTCTGCTGCTATATTACATGGAAAAAATCATTTACTTCATATGCTTGGAAGAATATGCTTTAATTTAAAACTGGAAGCAGTAAGGTTTCAAACCTCTTTTTCACATACCACCAGTGGATGACGGTACACTGTGAGAGCTTAGCAACCCAGGTCTGAAAAAGTTGAGAGCCTGAAATGCTAGTCAAGCCCATTTTGAAGGGCAGGTCATGATGTCTTAAGGTATTAAGCATGGTAACCCATCTCATGGGCTTAAAGTATTCCTCACATTAACTGCCATTCCAACTGAAGCTGTGAAAATGCAATGTTTTCATGCCCAGGCTGTACTACACATGTTGTAGTAAGGAAGTAGCTTATATTAAATTTGCTCTACCTTCTTCCTCTCTATGCTCCCCACTTCCAAAAGAATGCAAAAACAAAATTGTGCAAAGCTATTACTAGGTTGAGCAACTCCTTTCATGACTAAGCAAAATTCTTGAACATACAAGAATTCTGATTTCAAGCCAAAAGACTTGTTCCTGAATAAATTAGTTACTATGCAACTACACATCTCACTTGCCAACTTCAAGCACTCTGAGACATTCAACAACTGTGAAGCAGTAGTAAGTGGAGCAAGCAAGCGCAAAGGGAACAATATTCAGGACCCAAGACACAAGTGCACTTTTTCAAGAAAACGCATTTTTCTCAGCTACCAAGGTGGCATGGCATGGCCCCAAAGCACTGCCCGTGATACGGCCAATATCCTCCATGCTGGCCGGGCTCTCAGCTCTGGTACTTCTGAAGTTGCACTGGTACCGACAAAGGCTGTAACCATGCTGACTGAAATCCTACTTTTTAACTGTTGCCTTAATATATTAAGTATCTTAAGATGAATATGCTTTTATCAGCTGATCTTTCATCCAATTCCTGTGCAAAACAATCCTGAGGGGCATTGCTTTAAACAGAGCAAAACAGCTTTTCTGAAGCAAAGCTCAGTTCAGAAGACTAACTTCCCAGAAGCAATAAATTACCGAGGGAAAAAGAAAATTATGATTGTCTCTCTACATTTAGCAGCCTTAGCATCATGCCAGGGTATCAACTGCTTCTCAGACCTCCTCCTGTTAGTTTAGGACCAAGGTGCCGTGGGAACACACTGCACAGCTCTGTGCCAATAGCTGCAGAAGGAAGCGATTACATGGGGTGAATTTTGAATTTTCCTGAGCTTTGACCCATCCCCTCCTCATTTTGCCCTTCCCTCAGCCCCAAAAATGCACTAGGACAGCCATCATCGATGTATTTATACAGATCTTAAAAGAGATGTCAAATGGGATGATAATTACAGGGGGGGGAAGAAAAAAAATAAAACAAAAAAGCCAAAACACAACTAGCAAATAAAATGTTTCACTGAAGACAAAAGCATCTCTTTCCAATTGTGTTTAACATTTGATTTGTATGCAAGAGCAAGGTTCTTCAGTACTGTTGAGCAGGACTACATACTTCTTTAGATCCAGAATAAATTTTTACATTAAGAAACAGAAAGTATTTGGGAAACAATATTGGAAAGCCAATTGAAGTGACATTTCCACTATCTGGGTACAACAAAATCCTGCACCATCAATTCTCATTTCACTTTTAGTCTTGGCTGGAAACTGATTTTCTATCATCAACCATCTTTCTTGGCAGCAGCTAGAGGGGAGAAACAGAACAACTGGGACTTCCTGACAGTCATAAATAAATTACATATTCCTGCAACTCTACAGTTAACTCTGCTAGCGCAAATCTCAGCTTTATGTTGTTGCCAATACCAACTCTACACTTTATGAAGGCTCTCCCCTCTAATTCATTTTCTGGTATGGGATCAAAATATCACATATTAAAAAAAAAAAAAATTGTCAAGTAATTTATCTGATACTTGAGTCACAGGGGACTACTGAGACAGGTATTGTCTTCCCTTTCACTCACAAAAACAGCACAGCAATCTACTCTGCCATGCAAGAAAGTGAGGATCCAGGGAAGTGAAGATTAACAAAATACAGACTTCTTTCGGAACTGGATCCACTGAAGAACACATCAGAAATAAATCAAACTGAAATCCATATATTCTTTAAAAAGCTCATTGCAGTAGCTGAAAAGAAAAATCTGAACAAATTCTTTCAAGCAGAAACACAAAAGCAAAACTAATACATGCACGTGGGAGGAAGAAATAATACAGGTCCTTTCTAGACTTTTCTTCCCCTTAAAATGTCTTTCTCTCCTCATTTCTTACACACTGCAGAAGAGAAGCTGTTGTGGAAGCCCTGCATTGAATTAATATTTATTCCATGAATGCAGTAGATGTGGGGAGAAAGCTATTACAAAAGAAAAAAGGCACAATCAAATAGATTTCATTATTATTGCCTCACTGAAAATCTATCTTCTTTTGGGGCTTGCCATAGTCTTAGTCCTATCAGCTCACAGTAAGAGTGGAACATTAATCTTTTGGGAAAAAAAATGAAGAGACAAATGCATACTGGTATATACTTGTTGCACAGTGATGTTAAGATTAAATGTGTAAAATACTACCAAATGCCCTGAACATTTTTTTTCCAGAGTACAGTTAGAATAGCTCATGAATATGAAATAAAACCAAGCTACACTCAGTCTTATTTTAGTTAAAAATATTAAGAATTCTCTTACCTATATACTGCTCTCCCACCTCTTACCCACACCACAGTCCCTTCAAGTACTTAACAGTGAAAAATAAAGCTAGATGAAAGCAGAACAAATCAAATACTTTACAAATGTCTCATTTGTTGCAAAGCACCTTTATGTCCTTGTACTCCCAAAGTTTCTCACACACGGCTGGAATTAAGGTTGCTGCTTCCCTCCTGATGCATATATCTTCTCTGTCCCAAAACAAACTTTGTTAGGAAACACAATGAGTCTTTAAGTGCTTTTAAAAGTGATGAAAATTAAAAATAATCTCGTAATAGTGACAATTCTGTTTAGCCTGTGCATGCTTGTGTACTCACATGCTAACAGAACAGCAGAGCTTTCAGAACTAATTCAGGTGTACTGTTAAGAACAAACTTTTTTCTGGAATCTGTCAGTTCCTAAGAAGTTAATGAGGACACTTGCACACATGCCGCCACCCACCTTAAAGGCAGTTGTCAGTGTTCCCAAAACCTCATTAAAAGAAAAAGAGAGAATCTTAGTAACATGAGCATGGCAAACACGTTTTCCCTTCCAACAAATGTGCAGCACAGTGAATGTAGCATTTTGAGTCACTACATGACAGAGTGAATTAATAGTTGCAAACAGAGAAATTTAATAATAAGTAAGGATAAAAATAAACATTAAAAAAAATGACCAAGAACTACAAAATACAAAATTAAAATACAAGTTATGGGGAAAAAATTGTTTCTGCAAAAGAACTTCCCCTTTGTGTTACAGGATTATATTTTTGTGGGTTTTTTCCAGGGAAGCTCCTCACAAAATTAAACTGTCTGTAACTGATCCAGTGGCAAAAACATTATTGTGTTCTGAGTTATCCTAAGAGACCACAGGGGAATGCTCAGAAAAACATGATTAACAAAGGCTGCTTTCATTCTGAAGACCTGAAGATTTTCTTATCTGTAAAGTTTGCCTAAGCATACACTCGCTAAGACAGAGATGTTCCATGACTGGAAACAAAGTTGAGGGATATCAATCTCCAAATATTAACCTAAAATGAAGAAAAGTTGACAATGTAAAAAGAAATTAAAAGAAAGCAAACAGTTTCCTGTAAAAAGTCATTCCTTTTCAAGCCAGCTCATTTTAGTACATTATTGGAGTCACCACATTTTGATGTATTTGCTTCAGCATAACTTTAAGTATGGCTACAACCCATTCCTCAAAAGAGCAGAAGAGGGAAATAAGCAGACATGCTTATTTTTCATAAAACAATAATCCCTGAACTCCCCTCCAAATCCTTTCAGCTCCAAATAAAGTTTCTGTTTAGGAAACTTGATATTAAGCTTCTTCAAATATTACCAGGTAAAAAGTGAACTACTGTTTAGATATCAAAAAGTCTCTATAGAAAACAGGAAGGTTGGTACAGAAGACAAGAAACATCCAGCCTCCTGGGGTTGTCCTGAAAGTGTAATGCAAGGTTTGGTACACAGGCACCAGCCCACATAAGAAATAATTTCAACAGTAACAGAGTAAATAAACCAAAAACTGACACATAGAGGAACCTCTGTTCTAAATGTATCTACAGCTCTTTTAAAACAATTCTTTAAAAAAATTAAATATAATTTCTGTAAGAACAATGACAACATGCAAAGAAACAACCTAATACAGTCAAGTGAAAGCTGTACATTAATTTAAAATTACCCTTTATTTTTCACAAGTTTTTCCAACATGTTGTGCATTTTAGCACGGTAGACTTTGAGATAGTTAGCTTCAAGTTTCTTTAAATTACAAACAGTAGATACAGTAGGAATATTTTAAACTGATATCTTTAAAATAAACGGCAAGTTAAGACCCTTAGTTTTAAAAGAGAGACTGCCACCATTTCATTTTCCTGATAAAAGATTCAAGTAATTTATGTAAGAGTAGAAAATTGTCTCTATAAAACATCCTATTATTAAAATTTACCAGCATTCTGAAAATAAACATCAATTTTCCAGTATCAATTGGGTGCAATTACACATTTAGAAAAATAACTCATTTTAAATGAAGGTCACTTGGTGAAGAAAAGTAAATTTTCAACAGGATGAATTCTCAAAACAAATTATAAACCATTTTAAACTAAATTATTTAATCCTTGCTTCATCTCAGCAATTTATTTTTTTATCTAATGGTGTACACTTCAGTATTGAAAATGAATGAAGAAAACAGGCTACTGAGAAGTTTTCCCTTCAGTATATACCAGCATGTGGGATTATGGCTTATCCCCAACAACTGTATACCAGATTCACTTAATTTTGGTTTTATGCTGTGGTTTTTAATTGGTTAATACCAAATACACACCACAAAAACTTCAGCTGTGTCACTTTACTAAATGAAAACCACAATAAATTTTTCAGACAGTATTGTATCTAGGGTTGTTTGGGGTTTTTTTTCAACAAAGAAATAGATTCATCATAAAATGTTTTTCCATTTTCCCTCCTTACCTACTCTTCAAGACAGCAGAATGGAAAAACAAGCAGGACATGTTTACTTTACGACTCAAGGCTCAGAGCAGATATTGAGAAATCTTCAACAATTTTAGAATATTTTCTCTTTTTTCCATTCTTTTAGCCCAAAGTAACTCTGCTGTCTAGGAACAGTAACTTAAAGTTTCTTTTATCACCATCTTCCAGAAGAAATCTATAAATAAATGTTTACATAAAGAATCAAACACTGCTGTTGGAGACGGCAAAAAAAATAATAAAATAAAATTAAGGATCAATAAATGATACTGCAATGTATCTTGTGCCATTCAAGATAGGAAGTCCTTCATGTAAATGAGTAAGTCTTCCTGGGTGCATGAAACTCCATCCTTTCCTGGGAGACTCAATAGAGCAGTTGTACCTAAGAAATTTACATCCACCTCCCTGTAGTAAAAACACAAACAAAACAAAACCCCAAACATTTACCTTGTGTTTTAATAGAGTAAGTTCCTTTTTATTCATTCATATCTGCAAATATTTTGCTATTATTAATAGACTGTTAACTATTCTTCCCACCCCTATTAACAAGGTTGTTTAAATGACACCATCTTCAGAGCAAAACATAACAGACATGCATTTGCAACCAAAGATTTCTCCTTGCTTTGCTTTAGCATTCCCTGGATAACAACTCATTCAAGCAGCAACTCTGACAAACAGGTCTGTAATAACTTTACTGTAGATGACACCAGAGAGAAGCAAATCATGTTCACAGGCCTTGTTCCAGAACTGCATCCCTGCCCAAGACCCATTTAAACAAATCTTAAATTAATTAATCTGGCTGTTGCTTTCAAACTGAAGGTGTATCTTCTACTGCATCCCTGCCCAAGACCCATTTAAACAAATCTTTAATTAATCTGGCTGTTGCTTTCAAACTGAAGGTGTATCTTCTAAAATACTAACTTTGACAAACACAGTTACAGGTGTTAAGTAGGACTGTGAATAATACAGGTTTATAAAGAAAACAGGTTAAGTTTCTCTGCTAGTCAAAGCTGGCTATTACTGCCACTGCCCTGCCTCTGGGAACTTTTCTTTGAATTGATATTGGAGTAGAAAACAGTTTATCTCAGAAAAAAAAAAATCAGGAACAGCTGAAAATTTTCATTCTGTGGCTGCTCTAAATAAAGAATAACTAAAAAAAACTGTTAAGAAGCCATCTGAGTCAACTTTGGACTATTGAATGTATTTTGAAAAACTGTTTTTCACTGTAGAGAAATGAAGCATTTCAGAAATGTTAAAAATGAAATTGCTAACATCTCCAAAGTTTTCTGCCCCACCATTTGAAACCATTTTGACCAACTCAGCCTGACTGCATCAACAGTTCGAGATCGTGCAATCTAGTAAATGCAATACTTGTCAAAAAACACCACAGAATAATACCTCTCAATTTGTGATGCACATCTTTTTTCCTTTTCAGTATGGTCTTTAAGTATAAACATTTGCGTTCTAGTTTGGAAATTCTACTAGACACTCAAAGGACAACATTTTTTAAGACAGTAAGTTGTCAACTTACTTGAAAGTCCTCTCCTACTTTGTTGAGAGCGATGTTGATTGTGAATGTAGAGGAGTCATGGTGAGGTCTGAGTGACCGTTGTCTGTCAGGGCTATATTTTACAACAAAATTCAATAAAGCATAACCCTGAAACAAAATACACAGTCAGACTTCAGCCTGTGAACTACTAAGTCATACATAGGGTTCTTGGTTTGGTGTTTTGGGTTGTTTTTTTTTTGTTAGGGTTCTTGGTTTGGTGGGGTTTTTTTGTTTTGGTCATTTGTTTTTTTTGTTTAAAGCCAAGTTACCAACTCAACAACATTCTATAACTACTGTTACATCATGTATAAACTCCCCAACCAAACCAAAGAAGGTATATTCAATAAAATACTTAGAATCAGTCATGCCATGAAATTACCTGCAAAAAATTTAAACCCATACCTTGGTATAATAGCCAGCAAACACTTTCAGCGTAACTGGTGCAATGAACTCTCTTATGAAATGCAGCCATTCATTATCCAGTCCAATTTGCTTCATATGGATATCATCAGTTGGGACGTTTTCATAACCTCCAGAAATACGGCTGTCCTAATGAAAACACCATAAAGAGCCTTGAAATATGGATATGGAATACTTCTGGCACTTCTACAAATGCTTATTTGAAATCTACAGAATCACAAAACTGAAACAAAGCAATGCTTTAGTGGATATATGTGAGCTTCTTGCTGTACAGTAATTTCACAGCTAACTGCTGAGGGGGGAAAGAAAAAAAAAAAAGCTGAGGTATCAATGAGGCTACCAGTAAGCAAAATTTGTACATTTTTTAAAAGGTGAGTCAATATTTGGATATGTTGCCTGTAAATAAGGACTTCCTGAGGTAATGGTTTTATTTATTAGAGATGCAGATGCAACTGAAGTTATATCAGATCAAGAGAGTACACTGTGAATTACTACTGTTATAAATAACATAATAAATTAGTCATTAAGGTCATGCTTATATAGTCTGACACTTACTTGGTGTTTTCCACCAGACCATTGTCCAAAATGTTCCATTTCTTCTACCAATTCATCACAGGCAGTGTCAGAAAATATGGGAAACCAAAACACATCTGGACATGGCTACAAAAGAAGAAAAAAAAAAAAGGGCAAGAACAAAGGACATCTTCACTTTTCTTGGTCACTAAAGAATATCAGCTCTTCTCATCTGAGACATAATTCAGATACATTTAAATAATTAAATTTTGTCTTGATCCACAAGCATCTTCTCACAGAATGAAGCAAAAACTACAAGCTACCTTGTAAGCCATGACCCAGCATTAACCACTGTGGCAGAGTACCCATGTATTCTGTGCCTTGGTTGCTCTAAATAACTACCCTGATCTTCCACGTCACAAGCTATTAGAAAAACAGTTTAAAAGTTAACATTTTTTTGAACACAAACCCAATTTGTCCCAGCTTCTTAAGGAAGTTCATTAAGTCACTGTCCCTAATCGTCACAGTCCAACACTGGTACAGCAATTACCACCTTAGAAGTGTTCTGTACAGAACAGTTGTCTAAAGCAAGTAGCCAGGCAGAAAACAAACAAACAAATCAAAGCAACAAAAAAGCCCAAAAAGACCTCTGTATCCAACGAAAGGTTTTACCTTGGATTCATGGTTGTCAGACCTTAGGAATCCATACAGAAAGGCACACCCCAAGGAAAGTATCTAGATGGGCTTGCCTTCACTAGACACCAGAAAACACAGCAATCTCCTACAGAAATTTTATTAGGCCTTCTGCTAGTCGTACTATGTAGTTCAAATAAATAAGCTAAATACATCTGTATTTTGGAGAAGGCAGTTATTTGCAGAACCACATAATTCTAAGCACTCCAGCAATCATTTTTGGACTCTTCTGATCTAGTTTTCAAAGTGGCAAAAATCCAGTTCTGATCCAAAACATCAAAAAGTTGTTCAGCCGAAGACCAAAACAGCATTTGCATGGAAATAGTTACCATATGTCAATTTATTATTGGTCAGTTCCACAAATTTTAAGACAACTGCTTATACCCACCTGTTCCACTATATTATCAGTGAATATCTTTGAGTAGTTGGGATTTATATAGGTTTCCTTCCAATCCTAAAAAACACAATTTTAAAACATTAAAACAAAAACTAATTTATAAGTGACAAAAAATAATTTATATTCCACTAATTTGCTCTACTGAAAGCATTGGAAACAATTGAACCATTTCTTACACCCATAAATGAACTGGTTCTTAACATGTTAAAAATCATGAAACCTGTTACATTAGGGCCATATCTCCAAATCCTCACACCGGTCATCAGTTGGCTAGTTGATATGATATAGTGCCATTTGCTTAAATGGGTGTCAGAGGACAACTTTAGTACACACCCAGTATTTAGCACATAATGAACAATGTTCTCCATGTAAAGTCTTTAAATCCTGAGACCTTTATAATACATAAACTTTACAACTTTTTCAAATAAAATAACCATTTCATCAATAATTAGATGCATACCACAGGATTTTCAAATATCTGCCAGAGGTCATTGTTGTAGTGGGAGGTATTGTAATTGGCTGTAGAAAGAAGTCTTCCAAATTCATGTCTGTTGGTAATATACATAAAAACACCCTATATCAAGCAGAGAAAATGTCATTAGTGAAACTGTCCACCTTAGCAAAAATTATGTTTTTAAAAAGTCTGTTTGTTTATACATTTTATGAAAGTGTAGTCATAATACTTATATATACATATTATACGCATGCTGTTCATTCAGCTTCTTTAATTTTCAGTGGTTGATTCTAATCGCCAACTAGCATTCGTAATTTGTTTGCAAGCATTTTGCTGAACTTATTTTCTAAACACATTAAACAAAACCATACATTGTTCATAATGTAAACCCACACACAGTTATAGAAAGGAAAATACAGAGAAGCGCTCGGCTGATTTATTTTCCAGAAAACCTAAGCAGACACACTGGAAGCACCTGTTCTCAAACTGAAAATACTCATACAAGAAAACCAGCATCTAGGGTTTGGTTTCCAATTAAAAACTGAAAGAATAAGCTAACAATAACAGGGCTAATGGAAGTCAGAAGAAACTTATTTCAGAGTATTCACTACATGATCCTTCTGGTGATCTGGCCTGAAATAAAAAGATATTGGCAAATACAGCATATAAAAATATTCAGATCAGGATACAAAACAGCTCAGCAGTTTGAAGTATGTTCACCTGAGTAAACATTGTAAAATATATGCAAGATATCAAGTGTGGTAAGATACAGCTTTATTATCAAGCTATTAACAGAAATCATCAACAAAACTCTTGATTAAAAATAGTAAAAGAAAATAGCCTTTTTTAAAAGAAACAAGTTCTATGGGTTGTTGGGTTTTTTGTTTACTGTTTTTCAGACTAAAACTTAATTTCTTAAGTGTTTGTGACTCTTGGATTTGCAGTAGATGAAGACATTACCATTTGGATGATTTGGTATTTCTATGTTTTTGTCTGAAAAAGAGTTAAACTGTTAGAAAGGTAATGATTATGTTAAACACATGCCCACTTTTGGGCACTTACCAAATCGTAAAATAGCTGCTGCAGGGAGAATAAGGAGGGTCTGGGTACAAGAAAAACAGCTTCAAGTGACAGTGTGGTGCCTGAGGGGGCCTGACAGACCTGCTAGCGATTTGAGCTTTAGTCCTTCCCAGGACTGCTGAATCAATTTTAACTACAGAAGCACATCATCAGCACACCTTGACCTCAGAAGCCCTGAGAAACCCCACTAAGGAAACAACAAGCCTCTCTAAGATGCTTTGAACTGGTCACCTGTCCCTGGCAAAAACTTGAACCTCAGAAGACTGAAGAGAAAGCTAGAGCAGTATTTCATTAGAGTAAGTGGACAGAGGAGAAGTATCTTCTGGTGGTAGAGTAATACTGCAGGTAATAATAACTAATGAATAAAAAAAAAATAATAAAGCAACACCTTTGGGGGTCTGAGCATATGGAATGTTTCCGAAGAAGGGGAGTCTTTTTCCCTTTGTAAAGTCTAAAATGAAGGAGAATCATCACATCAGTTTTCTGATACATCAGCTCTTTCTCTTTTTCCGACTACTATTAGGTTTCCACAGTCACATCAGGGAAATAGCAGCCTTTGATCTAAAGCTGATATGCCTTTACAGACAACATGCATCTCCAAGCAAAGCTCATAATACACATGTCAAAGCTGTTTCCACCAGCCCCTTCTTATCTGCTGCAATACAAAAACAAGCACGTACCAGACCATCTTACAGCACAGACTGAGAAAAAGGAAGAGAGAAAGCAATTTTCTGATGAGCCAGTCAGATTAGTTAAACGAGCGCACAAGAAGCACAGGTTTGCAATAACTGATGCTGGGAAGGTTTGAGTACAACAGAATTGGATTGGGATGTTCTGAAGAATCAGTACAAACAAAGGAGATCATGCCTTGTTATGAGGGAATAAAAAAATTAATACTTGCCAACTTTTCTTGTTCAATTCAGCAAAATTATTTTTCAGTGCTATAGTGTCTGGAAATAGGTCTGGTTTAGGTCTTATTTGTTTCTGTGCTGAAACTAGTGTAAATATCAGTAGAAATGTGGATTTACATATTCATAATTTTACAGAACAAAGAAGTTTCCTCTCATTACTTACAGCTTAATGCAAGTAACAAATTTCTGATACAGTTTTAATCTATCTGGAAAAATTAATGAGTAATTCATGCTCCTTAAGAAGATTCCTACCATTTCATAAATCACTTAGGCTTTTTATATCAACACTGCCCATCATTCATTTAAATATGTATCTACTTAAATATAAAATTGCAAAATATTCCAACTTAGTCTGCTAGAAGTTTTACATTTAATAAAAACGTGCATTATAGAGATGCTCTAAATGCATTGATAAGTTTGAAGTCATACACAGCAAAATAGTTGAGCCCCTTTTTCATCTCTTGAGGTTGCACCAATAAGGAAGGTATTTTAACCTCAACAGGAATTTTCAGTGAGTTTAAACAAAAAACATCATGCAGTCAGTGCACCAGTGCACTGGCCTTGCAAAAACCTCTGTTCTCAACAATGTCAAAAAATACACCTAAAGTTTCTATGTCACAAAAATTGGCCAGTACTTTGAATTAGAAAATATAATATCCAAGATCAATCAAGTGAAGCAGTCAAGTGTAGCAGGACACAAAGAAGTCTATGTGTATTTAAAGGCAAGCTGTTACAAATACACCTTACCATTTCCCTGGCATTCCTGCAGAAAGCCATATCAGGATCCAACTTATCACGCATAAAGTAGTTCTTTTCTTTCATCTCTGATCTGAGAGTCTGTCCCTTAATTAAGTATATATTAGCCATATAAGGAATGTTCCATACTCCTCTGTAAAAAAAATAAAAATCAAATGCAAATAATTTAAATCCATGAAAACTAATTTGTTGCGTATTCTATCAAATCAGTGCCTCTGTATTTGCTGACAAGACTGATCAAGTTTCAAGGAAATGAAGCTGAAAGGTTCACAAGACATTTGAAAAACTACAGCTGAACACTATGGACATCTCTGACAGTAATTCAACTTTTATGAAGTACTGTTAAGAAATAGAAAGGTCAAATTCTGTAAAGAGTTTTAACTACAAATGTACTTCATGCTTCCATAGTTAAGGCAATCAGTCAATCTTATAATATTATTCTACACTACCAGATGGAGAAAGTAATTCTAAACTCATTTAACAATCTCTTTTAAACTTCACTGAGGTTTTACACAGCTGGTCTGACCTCCTCACACAGAAACACACGGACCACAGCAGGCCATGTATTTATGTGAGCTGGGCCAATATCAACAAAAACTCATTGCTGTTCACAACGCTCACTCTGCAGATTCCCTCCCTCCCAGTGCCACGAGCACATCTTTCAGTGCTTTTGAAAATGAGCCAATCCTATTCAAACAGTTAATCTGTTTCAGACCTCTTTGTTCTTCCAGGGCAATGAAAAGGCATCACCACATGGGAAAGTCAAGCTTAGAACAACTTACATCACATTCATTTAGGGGAAGGATAAACCCAAAAGGTTATGTGAAAAAATGTATTTCTCAAGAGCTCCTTAGGATATATCTGACCTAATATACAGGAAGAAACACATGAAAAAACTATAGCTGTTCAGTTAATTATGCATTTGGCCAAAGAAATTAAGAAGTCATTTGATGAATGCAACAGTCACTTCTTTTGACCAAGGTTCCTGGGATACAGAGTTTTGGATTTGCTATTTGTCTTGCCATTTTCTATGTTATGCACTGCTAGAGTAACCAGACACAATCAGACAGGTACCAGTAATGACTATGTCCATTGCTAATACCAGCTCATTGTGTTAAACCCTTTGCTTTTTTTATTCAAGCTGTGAATTGGTAAAAAACAAATGGGAAAACAAATGCACTTCTATGAAACAGGAAAATCTAAGCTATATAACTAACCTCTTCAGGAATAATACCATATTACATGAAAATCTACGAATATTTTCCTGATCATCATACTGGGTGCCTTGACATTAAAAATTAGCTCATAATTACTTACACTCTGTTTCCTTGGACAATATCAACATAATCTTCCGATCGAGCATAATAGCCATCTGGGCTCAAAGCACCCCAGAAATTGGACCAAAGCTTCCCATGACGAGTTACAAGTGGAGCAATTATCTTTCTGTAAAGTGACATATTGAACAAGAAAATATGAACTGTAATGCATAGACTACATGTCAAAATATACCGGCTTTACTGTTTGAAGTATAGTGTAGTTAAAACATCAATGAGCTGAACTCAAAGCTGGAAGAAACAGCATCCAAGCACCCACTGCCCAGAAGCAACATCAGTGTAACAGAAACAAAATTTCCTATAAATCAGAGGTGGTTTGATTTTCAGTCACACACAAAAAAAAAAACCCTGCCCATAATATAATGGCAAAAAGCATCACAAAGTCAAAGGCATGGAAAAAAAACCCAAAAAACAAAAAAACAAAACAAAACAAAACAAACCAAAAATAAACACCTCAAGAAAACCACAGTGAGACTTGGCTTACCCAGAATTTAACAGTCAAAAGGAGAAATATAAGTTGACCAGAATAAAAAGAATAAAATGACACTTTGTTTCAGAGGCTGCCTACTGCTACTGCTAGATATATTTTGCAAAGTTTCTGTTTCTTCCACCTAGTGTACCTGGCTTTTAGCCTGTTTCTACAATAATAAATAGTACAAGTAATATAGTGCAAAGAACTGTCAGCCACATCTTCAGTTAAGCTCCATGCTTCTCACCAGTAGGTCAAAACAGACATTGATAATTTATCTTTCTGTGATACACTTGAGATTCCCCAATTTGTTAGGAACAGGCAAACACCGCCTACCTACTTAACATGGGACTTTACAAACTGGCAGAAATGAAGTGCACAGCATTCCCAGTGGGCCCAGTTTGCTGAAAGCTACTTGCTGGTGAAGTCACAGCTTTGTATAACTGAAGAGATCATACTAATACAAGGAGAAATTAGTCATTAAACTGCTTCATCTCCAACAACCTTTCACTATTTTATTGTGTCTGTAATTTAAAAAGAAAGCAATAATACTGCAACACCAGAGTAGTAAACTCTGGGGAGTTTCTGTTTGGTTTGAGGGCTTTTTTGTTGTTGAGTGGGGTTGTTTGTGTTGGGTTTTTAAGTGTTTTGTATATGACCAACTTTGACATCATTAGTCAGTGAAATCTTAATGCATTTCATAAAACTTGCTTACACCATACCATTCTCTTCAGAGGAACCTTGAAGCATTTGAAATTCACATCAAGAATTGCTGTTTGCCAGGAACAAAATGCTTTGTGAATCGTTCACCTCCAAGCTCATTATGAACTATGGCAATCAAATACCACAGGTAAACAAAGATAAACAAATAAACAAAGGTAAACAAATACCACAGGTAGCTCTGCAAGAACAGATGGGATCTTCTTTTCTCTGGATGTGCCCCAGAAAATCCTTTAAAGCTAGAGGAAATTCTGTAAAATCAAGAGATATACTACACCTGTTCTGTTCTATTAGTAGCCTTAAAGTTTTCGGGTTTGTGAGCACGACATCTGCATCTATGCTGAAGTAATATTCACATGCTTTATGCTGGCGACAAAGGTCCCTAAAAAGAAAAAAGGGAATGATTAACTCACACATAACCAGAAAAGATGAACAAACAACAACAAAAAAACAACTCAACAACCCCAAACCACAACCAAATGCTCTACTCATACATGGCAGTAAAAGCCCTCTGCAGTATAGTATTGTAAAAGAAAGGTGTCTTTAGGCTACAGTATCATGATCATCTACAAGAAGATTTAAAGACATGGATCAGATGCCTTATATTTTTATATTTTAGGTCTCTTTGTTCAAACTTTCTTCTGCTCAAAGGACTTAAGAATGACTTTGTTTGAATCACAGTAGAAAGCAGAGCTTTTTATACCATAAATTTAAGCAATCCCTGCACTTCAAACCTGATCACTGAAGATGTAGTAGTAATTTGAGCCAAATTTTTAAAATACTGAAATGCAAAAATGGTCTTCCCACTACTGCTGAAGTCACGGGGTTTAGACACACACCTATAGTTTAAATCTTTAGCCAGTTTCTGGTTTTGTCTTCACTGACATCTTCACTGACAGTTTATCTTATGTGTACATGTTTTTATGCCAGCAATTCCTTAACCAGCACTTCCTCACATAATTGTCCCAATTGAAACCAGCAGATTTTATTTTGGCCATAACACAGTCCAGCAATTAAGTGTTTATGGCACTGTCCATTACCAGCCTATTCAGTCCGAAGTTTTACAACTACTGAACACAATTTAAGTAGCTTTATTTACAATTATTAATAGTAACCCAACTTTTATATTGCACTTGACATTAGATGTTAGATTTCTTCCAAAAACATTCCATTCCTTTATCCCCATTTTACTAATGAGGAAACTAAATCTGAGAGACCAAAGAACTTGATGTCAGTCTGGGGTTCCTGACAACACTGGCCAGCAATTCCCCAAAAGCAGCTAAACCTTTTGCTGCTAACAAAAATATGAATGGAATTAATGTTTTTAATTATGAAAATGTGAAAAAAACCAAATTGTACAGATTTATATACAGTTGTAAGCAAACTTGACTGAAAAATTGATCACATAATTTAAAAATGTACAATCCTTCAACTTTTGCCTTTTTTTCCCCTCACTCTCACCTCCCAACTTTAAATGCAGAGCCAGTGAATTCTATTAAAACTATTAATATATATATATATATATAACTATTAAAACAATATGTTTAGTGTTGAAAATCCTTCTGTTCTTCATTCACATAATAATCCAAAACACAAAATGCTAAATTAAACGTTTTGGTCTAAGTCACACTAAGTCATGCAATAATCTACTGAGAACTCTCAATTATTGAGACTATTTAAGGCATTACTGCCTTATTTAGCTGTAGTACAAATCACCTACAATGAAGCCTTCAACTTCAACCTCTGAAACCAAGAATATTAAAGATATGTATTGATATTCTATATATTTATTACATGTGCATATACAGATATAAAAAGACCAAAACTCAAGGCTAGTATGCTGACTGTACTTCAACTCATTTTCCCCCTATTTCTAAATAGCAATGAAGACTGCATCACCAAATGGCAAAGCTTAACATTTAAAGCACAATAATTTTCCTTGCATTCCCAGATTCAAGTCACCAAGTCAAATGTGAAGTATTAATTTTGCCCTTGCACTTTAAGGTCATCTCCACAAAACACTTCAGGCTTCAGATATACAGAAAAAGAGTTGTAAAAGTTTGTGTCAAAACTTACAAAGCAAGCCTACTCTCTCAAGAAATTCATTGGCTTTCAATATTGCCAAGTAGCTTTCTCAAGAAAATAAAAGTAATCCTGCATATTCTCATGCTTTAAAATATTACCTTCTCACAGTGTATGCTAACCTCTCCAGATGCAGGAATCCCAGATTGTATGTGAAACTACTATGTCCAGGTTGTACCAAAGAACAAGTGAAAAGTGCTTTCTAGCAATACTCATAAGTTCAGTAATATACTTCCTAACTTAAATTCAATGGCTAAACCGATTTGGCTAAAATCTACTTGCTTTACACTCCACCTGCTTATAAACCAAGAGCAAATGTTAAAAAGAAAGCTATATTTTTGTACGTAACTTAAAGCCATTTCAGCGTAGCAATTAACAGAAATCTAGTAGAAGGCCAAGATTTTTTTGTTGGAAGCATTAAGTGAAGCTCAGCAAATCAGTTTAAAGTATTTTGCAATCAGAGAAATGTTTAACTTTGCTTACAAACCACAAGCCCATCTGGAAGAGTGACCTCATCCAAAAGGGAAAGTGCCACTGCTCTTCATCAAACTTTCCACTGAGACACTCCAAGGAGCTAGCTGCTTTTAGCAGTAAGGTACATGGTCTACCCAATTTCTTTACCATTGAGTCACTTAAATTTTGGGTGGGGTTTGCTGGTTTGTTTGGGGGGTTTTTTTGAGACAGTTTGAATTTGCAATTAATCTATTTATCATTTTTATACCACTCACAGTTTAGAAATAAAAATCCAAATGTGGACTGTTAGTCCAAAGGGAAAGCACTTACAGCATTTGACAGACCTCT
The DNA here is from genome assembly GCF_023638135.1 of Falco biarmicus. NCBI lineage: Eukaryota > Metazoa > Chordata > Aves > Falconiformes > Falconidae > Falco > Falco biarmicus. The sequence goes on along the minus strand of NC_079300.1, from coordinate 16,352,050 downwards.
GAAAGAAAACGTGTCCCAGATAAAAGGCTGCAGCGCTTACTGAAACACTGGGTGACACTCGCTGCCATTTAGGGTTACATTTTGCATCACTCCAGATAGCCACAACAGTATAAACAAACTCTTATCAATCATCACTAAAACCAAACAAACACAGCCACAAAACAGATAAAGCACTAATGTTTAGTTTTGCATCTCAAGCTTCAGTATTGTTACCACAGTTACCACACCTGGAAGCTACTGGTATCAGATAGGGGTGGGAAAGCTGGTTTTCTTCTGCAATACTCAAATTTCAAGCTGTTCCACTTCCATCTGAGCCTGAAACCCAAAACTGCCAAAGTGTTCAGAAGAAGCAACTCCAGAAAACCCAAGTCTCCACCAGATATCACTTGACATCTGGGAGACACAGGTTTAATTCCTGCTCTTTCTTCAACCATATCCAAGATACTTGCCCTGCTTGAAGGACTGAAAGGGAGTCCACCTCACGGCTGATCAATGCCAAATGGGAGCTCAGAGACAAGGACTTAATATCCTTTCTCAAGAAACACACAGGAGACTCCAAATTCAGCTCAAAATTCAACAGTGAGGTCAGTGAACTCTCTAACCAATTCTGATCTCTCTACTATTCTTCCTGAAACTTTTGAAAACTTCCAATGTACAATTTCATTAACTCAAAGTTGAGTTAAATCGTATTTTTAAAGTTCACAAAAAAGTCCTAGCTAGTTCTATTACTAACATTTTTGAGGGAGGATAAAAAAAAAAAAAACTCAAAGAAAAAGAAACCCTGAAAAACTGTAAGTATTTGGGGAAAAAAAGATTATGGAAAAGCCGCCTTTTATAAATAAAACCTCAGAGATGTGAATGAGGTAAATTCCTGTGTTTCCTCAGTTTCTGTTATTGCTTGAATAAATTTCATATTGTTATTTTACATTATCTGCTATAACGAGTCGTGTAACAGCTGGGTGAAATCTCATCCCCAAACAAGGCGAAACCACAAATGAGCTTTTTCCTAAAGAAAAAAAGAACCAGCTGTAAGAACTCTAATATATTCCTTGTAGACAAAGGCTATAAAAAAAGACATGGGAATGCTATTTTAGGGTTTCAAGTGATGTACATGCAGAGAACAGACTTTGACAACACGCAGCTAAACTCCTCTTTATTTTCCTCCCTTTTTATTGTTTCAGCCCACAATACAGAAAGCTGTGCACTCCTGTTTGCCCGTCTTGTTGGATTGTAACAGGTTTTTGCTGACTGCACAATTTTAGGTCCTTTTCAACACCTATCCAACTTTCACAAGCACAGAAGAGAGCTTTCCAAGTCAAGAAGCAGCAAGAAAGTAAATGCTTCAATTATTCTTTATTGCGTAAATGAGAAAATTAGACAGAGGTTTGCTGCATGGCTACAGGTGAATTATTTTTTTTAAAAATGTTATTTTCTCATATCTATTTTGTCATAAGAGAGTCTCATTTACCGAGAACCTCATTGTGATTTAGCATCACTTTTTACTGAGCTAAAAAAGGGAAGAAAAGAAAGAGGTAAGGAGAAAACTGACCCAACTGTGTTATATACTTGAAAGTATTCTGCTGAAAACAAACCAGAACTTCAATGCTTGAAGTTCCCTCTATCTCTGTATAATTTGAAGCCTGTTTTACTGCTTCAGATGAATAGATTTTGTGTGGAATGTGCAAGTGAGGAGACAAAATTAATTCTAAATCTACTGGAAAGTAACAGAGACACTAAAATCGGCTAATTTGGAAAAAGAGAAAGCAAGTGTTTAAGGCAGATGGAACAAAACTATCAGTCAACAATGCAGATAAAGGCAGGAGAAAATTAATAAGACCACCAAATATATCAATCTCTGTAAATCAAATCATCAAAAAGGTTTGAAGGATCACTCTTTTCAAGTTATTCCCATTGCAGTATTAGTTAGGAATAAATGAGGTTATTTATGTTGGAAGCCAGCTGAAGGCTGAAAGCAAATATTTTTTTATGGTAACTACCTGCACTTCCAAGGTACTTTTTTTGAGGAAAAGTAAAATGCAGTTGTGCCAGAGGAGTGGCAATGTTCATAAGGGCAGCCAAGCAGAGCAGAAGTACAAAGGAAGCAGCAAATAAACTGAACTTGCTTCAGTCAAATCGAAAGGGGACGTCAAGTTGTATCTATATTGCTCACATGAAAAATCCTACTAATAACACTCATACTTTCAGGATGATTCAGTATTTTGGCATGGTCTCATTCCATATTTTCTCTATATGGTACATATCTCTAAGAGAATCTTTATTAAGGAGGCTTTTCAAGGGAGGAGCAACATGGGTGAAATTCAATCTGGACAATGGATAACACATCACAGTGTAGTGTATCCAGTGGTACTCACCACAAGTATGTATGATTATCTCTCTGCCTTACATAACAGAATTTTGAGTGATTTTCTGCAAATATACATTTAAATCACTATTTTTTACCCACAGATCAAGCAAAGACCATATACCATATCAAAACCTCTGTCACATACGTCAGTAGGTTCTGTCAAAAGATGACAGGTTTAAAGATCTTCAGGTGAGATTTAGTTACAGTACAGAAATTTATTACATTAAAGATTCTGCCTTATGGTGTCTATATAACAAAGAGGAAAAGGCAACTGCAGAAATTCTACCTCAGTTACATGTAGTGTACGCTACTTCAAAAAGTTTGCAAACATGATACATTTGTTTAAAGTTTACTGGAAATAATGATTTGTAAACACGTGAATGGCTGTTTACACTAACATTGGGCAGCCGTAGTGTTTCATAGAAAGGCTACGGGAGAGGCTTGGACCTCAGCCAAATATCAGTTTTTCAGTGGCTTCAGCACAACAAAGCCCCATTCACACAAATTTCCAAGAACATCACAGAGACTCAGGACTGGACCTTCATTCTTTCAGCTGGTGCCATGAACAGCCTATGCTATGCTCTTGGCCTCTGAATATAAAAGAAAAGGGCCTTTCAAAATTAATTTCTCTGCTCTGACACTCATGGAAGATTTGGGAGAAAAGAGTGGAAGAATTATGTGAGGACAGAGCCTGCTCAAGAGCCACAGCGATGTCTTGGTGGGATGCTGGTGTGTAAAATTCCATAATCTGACTGACAGGACATACTGGGAGAGGCACAAGCAATGCTGTGGTAGTAGCCAGTGCTGCAGCCACTGAAGAGACATCTTGACAGGCAGGTCTGACATGGTATGCATACTCCAAAGGTCACATTTAGGTCTAGCAAGTGCCAGGTTTAAAAACTAAAGATCTGGATTCCCTAGTAGGAACAAAAGGAAAAAAAGAAAAAAAAAAAAGCAAGCAGGACCAAGTATCAGAAAGTCAGTTGCCTTCGCAAGTCCTTTTTTCTTCCTCCTGAAAGCAGGAACTTCTACTAGAACACTTCTAATGGATATTCCTGTCCTTTGAACCATAGGAAGAAATATAGTTCTGTCACCTGTATGGCCAGGTCAAGCTTTAACCATATTTTCACTTGAATATAATACCATTTAAAAAAAGAAAAAGGGAGTTGGGGGCAGGTGTGCCAGGGCTAGATGACTAAGACAACAGAAGTGCAATTGTTAAATGCATATCCAGTGCAAGAGGAAATTCTATTCGAAAAAACACTCTGATGTTAGCTTGAAAAGGTTTTGGATTAAAAAAAGAAACAAACATTTTTAGAAGATACACTGCAATTAGAATTTCAATTTACATTTGCATCTGCTTCCACATTTTTTTAAATTACTACTACATATAATTTTCTGCACAAACTTTAATAAAGTTTGTTGTGTTGTATCATCCATTTCAATAGCATTGTTTGCAAAATAAATATTTAAACTATACAGTTCATACTCATCATGTTTTAACATACACCCATGTTTGAGATAACCATAATGTAAAAAAATTTGACACCTCTTATTTCTTTGTAGTCTATTGTCTACGCCTTCATTAGAAGGCATGATGACAGATTATCACAGTAGTCCAAACCAGAGATGTTTTCACAATGACCAACAGCTTTTTATATTACACAGAAACTATAAAAAAAACTCAGTTCATATCTAGATGTTGTTATACCAAAAAACTTCTGCTTTTGTATCTTACAATGTAAAATTGTTAGTGTTTAAGATGCAAAATAGTATACATAAAAGGTGAAAAAATGTTAGTGTATGCATCATTATAACAGATTTATAAATTAGAATTTACATTCCCATGTTCCGGGCTTCTGCTTGACTGAGATTTTCTTCAGGTCCAACAATTTTTATACTTCTGATAATGTTCTTGGCTTTTTCCCAGAATTTCTTGATGTGCTTTTCATGGTAAACCTCCTGTAATCATGTTAACATTGTTTTTAGTGAAAAGTACAAGTTGTTGTGAAATCATACACACAGAGTCCAAGAACACATTGTATTCTATCCTAAACATACAGATGGCAAACAGCATTTTAAGAATATTCCAGTACAACTGTCATTAAAATGAAGCTTGTCTGTTCAAAATTTCAGCAAAAGAATCCAACACATCAGCAATATAAACCAAATCCATACTTCCAGACCAATGATGCAAGGTTCACAGAATGTTTATGCAATATTTTTTTCAGAATATTTTATGATCTTCAAAACCATCCTACAACCTCAGTGGCACACAAGTTTTTTATGCTGTTCCAGAATGGCTTTAGAAAGGGAGCTGCCACCTGTACCCAGGTGGACAGTCACAGCAGTCATTGTTTCTTTAAAACATGGTCACAGTGATTGTGTCTAATTTCTAAGTACCCTACCTGTAAATTAAAGACCTCAGCTGCAAGCAATGCTTCCAACCCAGTGTTCTCAGTCACAGCTTTTATATATTATGGCCGATATTAGAGTAAGTATTGGGTAGGCTTTTCCCCCCCTTTATGATAAAAAAAAGCTATTCAGTTTATGTTCATTTCAAATACCATATGACTTCTGGTTGAAGCAAAAGAACCTAGCATAGCCTACGATTCCTATGTGCATATCCCATTTAACATCCCCTTTATAAAACACACTGAAAACTTTAAAGATAAACTCCACTTCTATTCAGACTTTTTGTGCTACAATATCAACAGTATTGCACGCCAAGTGAAAAAGGGCAAGATTATATTTTTCCTCCTATTTCTCTTCCAGCCCAGCTGGGTTTTTCTGGTTTTTGGGTTGTTTGGGTTTTTTTTGTTTTGGGGGGGTTTTTTGTGTTCCCGCCCCCAAAAAAAGACTTACACACATCTGCCACCTCACTCAAGAAAACAGCAATACTGAAGTCACTGGTGAACTATCAGTGACACCAGATCATTAGGTAATTAGCAAAAAGCATTCAAAAATATTCAAAAAAGCAATTCATCTGTAGTGCCATTCAAAATACACTTTGATATACATGTCTTTCCCATGGCACCGAGCAAGAGAACCAAGAGAAACATAAACGCAGTGGGGTATCAATGGAAAGAAAAGCAAATCCAGTGTCAACTATTGGATAGTAGTTTATTAATAACATGCTCTAACTTTTGGTCAGTCCTGAAGTGGAGAGGCAGTTGGCCTAGATTATTATTGTGGGTCCCTTCAAACTGAAACTATTCTATTCTTACTCTACTTTGTTATCAGTACTTCCCCCAGAAGCCCACACTTTAAAATACAAATTTTTTATTAGTGAAAGAAAGAATCTAAGCAGCTTCTTTCAAGACTTCAGTAAGCACTGACGCTATCTCATTGCATTTGTGTATTTTTTCCACTTCTGCATACTGAATTCTGAAAGATTATCTCTTCCTATGCAGTTAACTATGTACATATAAAGAATCCATATATTCTCTCACACACTTTCATTCATAGCATAATTTCCAAAACTGAAGCTTGGCACTATAGTAACATCATACTTACATTATTATGAATGAAGATACTGAGTGCCTCCTTTGGGTAGTCCAGAGTCAACAGTCTGTCTAAAAATTTAGGTAGGAAAGGAGTGGGTTGTTCAATGAAAACACCAATTTTTACTCTTGGATATTCCTAAAAAAAATGATATTTTGACACAACCAATAAGACTTGCCTCCTTTCTAAGATTAATTATACTAAAAAGCAACTTAAGTCATGTTGTAGTAACTTAAGACTACACAGTCTTCAAACAATCAAAACCAGCTGGCTCAGAACTGCTATGACCCCTTTTTATTTACACTCACTTCATTAAATAAGCAAAGACAATGGATTTAATATTGCTAGAAAACTCTTCAAATTCCAGTAACAGAAACAGGAAGTAGAAAATAACATATGTTTTTTTTAAATTCCTTCTTTAAAAAAAGTATTATTAAAATGTTGAAAAAATATTTAAGAAAATACACCTAGAACTACACTGTAATTTCATTTTTTTGCAAGTAATGTACATACGTTACATTTGCAAGAAAATGTAAGGAAGACTAGGTTTTTTAGAAGTAGTTAAAGAATAAATACCACAAAACATTTTACTTATCTGATTAATTTTTATTTTTATGTGTTTTCACATAAAGCATTTATGTTTTAACGTGAATTCACATCTTTCTGTACAGTGGTATTAATTCCTGGTTTGTATGGGCTTGATAGGGAGATCATGACTACTAAAAAAAACTAGACAGCACTTCTGTGTATTCCTAATATATATTATTACACTATGCAAGACAGAAATTTAATCTTCAAAGGCCTCGACTTCTACACAGACATAAGACTATTAAACAAAAAAAATTTCCACCTCCAAAACAATTAGTATAAACGTCTAACCCACTACAAGGCTTGGAGAGAAACCTTACACAAGTATAAAAGGCTGCAATTTAGCTTTCCTTAAGCAAGCCAACACCCACTTGAAAAGTGTCTGGATAAACCATTAGTGCATGTTGAGATTTTACTGCATCACTGTCTACATCAGAAATCCAGAAACATACTGGCAAATGCACCAGATTGGAAACATTAGGCACCAGTGTTTACCCTGACTACCTCCTATTCACAATTTCATCTGCAAACCTAATACATACTCATGCAGACATCCTAATAACTTGAAAACTGATGAAGACAAGTACACTGACATGTCCTGAAAAATGCAGCTGTGATTCTCTGGCAACCACTCCACTAAGGCTGGTGTCATGGTAATTGGTGCTGCTGATTGCAAGCAATGAGGAAAACTGTGTGTGCCATCAGGCTTACCAAGCTGTACCTGCACATTGCTACCAATACTAGAACTGCTGCATTAACCTATTTTGACTGTTTCTCTAATTCTGAGCCATTTTCCCCTTACTCTCCAGGATAAAGAGAAGCAGGTTCAAGCTGGACCTGCAAGGGTTATAGGGACAAAAAGGAATTACTGACACTCCTGCAGCACACTCAAGTGTGAACTGCTTGGCTCTACGCTAAGATCTGTGTAGGATGACTGAGGTAAAAGTAAGTGTTTAAAGAACCAAGAGTAAAAATTCCGGCTAACTGTATCTCCTCAAAGCAGAACGCTCTGCTGTGTCTCCCATTTCTGATGCATCTCCCACCACATCTCCTCAAAGCAGAGAGCTCATCAATCTAGATCCTGGCTCACCATACTATAAGGAGTTGCCACTGCATAATCTGAATCTAGGTCACAATGGACAATTTTAATAACCGGCATTTTGAGTATATCAAGTCAGAAATTTTGGTTCTTCCCAGTTGTGCCTCAGCAAAAACACTTTGGAAATATCCAGTCAGTACCAGGATGTAATTTTCTCAGTTTCACTAAGGTCATGCATTTGCCTTTTAAAGTTTACTTTCTCACAAGCAGTAGTTGAGCATATGGCAATTTTTGAAAGAAATACAGGATAATGTCCCAGTAAAATCACACTAAGTCCAGGAACTCTTGCACAAGAGTCACCAGTGAAGCCAAAAGATGAGCGAGGTCATTCTTTCCACCTGCACCAGGAAGTCTCCACACCAGTAACAAGCTTCAGGATTTAGGAAGTAGCTCTCATTTAAGAGACTAAATCTGTTTTCCAGTTTAATTTAGGTTTAAGCAAAAAAGCCCTTAAGAAGTGGCAAAAATTTACACTTATTGAGTCAGGGTGTGTTCTTCAATTTATTTTTCATTACCCTACTTTGTCTCAGGCAGGTAGCTAATTTGGGGGTGGCACATGCTGCTGACATTAGCAGAAGAATGCAATTACTGAGTGCTTCCACACTTCAGCTCTGATCAGAGCACAGGAGGTCCTGCTTCTGTGAAGATGACAAGGACTAAAAGCAAAACACTCTGCATACATGGCTCTCAGCTCCTTCACAGGTAACCCTGAAGCTCAGCTTTTCACAGGTCATGCTCCCAGCACCTACTCACACTGACCTTGCTAATGCCTTGGGCTCTTCTGCTCATCCATCACAGACCAACCTACATACCCTATAGCAATGCTTCCACCCATCTCTGCCTTGCACGCACCTACCCCTGACCTCCACAGAAGGATAGATATCCCCATGTCCATGATGGAAAGCAGTATTATTTCAGCTCCTTGTTCTACAGTGGAGTTTATCCATTTTGTACTGCTAAAAGCAAGATCTGTGGGTAAGCCCAGCCCAAAACATTGAATTTGCAACACCTAAGCTCATCAAGTCAAGGACCCATTCATGTCAGAATTCACCTAAAAGAACTCAAAGCCCAAAACATAGCTGGTATCAACAAATCTTATCCTCTACTTGCTTATGAGAACAAGCAAAATCCTCAGAAGATGAGTGTATCAATGCATAAAGTTAAATAAAACAATATGAGAAGAACTATTAGAGGCACAGAGCTGGTATTCTTCTTTTCACTGAAGATTTCTTGTTAAGTAGCAACCAGCCAGGCCTGAACAGAAAGCGCGTTCAGAAAATGAAATATTGCTTGTGCTTAGAAATGCCTGAAGTAAACATTCTACAGAGGCCAAGGAAAAGTCTCGTTATTTCTGCTGGCAGAGTGAATGAGGTATGAAGTCCAAAGAATGAATTACAGTAAGGAAGACACATTCCAAGTAGATGTACATAAGCTATAGGAAGCTATCCAGTAAATCATTGCAAGTTACTCCCTATTACCGGCTTTAAGATTTAACTGCTTCCCAACTACATTATAATTAACACCACCCTTAGGAAAAACTTAGACAACAACTTTTCCTCAGGTAAACTGTATCTTGGGACTGCAAACACTATTTCAGTAGAACAATCATTCAAGTGTTGTAACTTCAAAGCAAAATTAAAATAAATAAAAGATGTAAAATAATCTGAAAGTTATTACAATTCCAGCAATAACTTTTTTAGATTATATTCCAGTCCATAAGCTACTTATTGTCCAGAAAATTTTTCACTTTATTCTTTCATTGCAAAGATAGTATGAGAGTAGTAGTGGATTGTTATCTTTAACATGACCTTCTAAGACCTGTTCTAATGCCAATCTTCAATACAGAACAGAAATGAAACAGCTGCTGGAAACAGCCTATTAACAATAATCAGAATGTTCTTTAAGTACAAGCCTTACATTTCAGCATGGTAGATCTTAGTATTTACTTTGCCTAAAATTTACTGAGTACAAGCTGAAATATTCATAAAGACACTAAAGACGTCATGCTTGGAGCCCGAATACTGGATACACAGAGTCATGTGTACGTGTATGTTTGTCCTACAAGAATTCTGAAGACTGAACTGATATCCAAATCTCAATTATATGAGATTTATTCTACAGAAACACATTTACATATACAATACAGATATCTGTATCATGCTCTACAAGGTAGTTTTGACTGTTTCTCAGTATCTCTCAGAAAACAGTAACTAATCGTGTTACAGTTAACCTCTACTAGTAACAAATTGTTAAATTGGTGCATATCAAGTTTTTTGTAGGCCTGCAGTTAAAAATCTGAAATATCTAAAGAGCTTTTCTACATCCCCCCAAGTTTTCATTATTCGCTTGAATCTTGCATGATTCAAAAATCATTCATTCACCCTCAGTGAATAGAGGTAAGGATCTGGAGGGCTTTTGGAGATGGAATCATCTTCAGTAATATGGGGGAAACCTATATTAAAATGCGTGACTACAAACATTTCTGAAAGTACTGATATTTCCAGTAAATTAAAATTCCATCTTTGCAGTTTCATATACCAGAAAAAAATGTCCTGAGGTGTCTACAAAATGTAATATTGCATACAAAAGCCACTGTCTCAGAAATCACTATAAACCTACCAACTGCATTCAAAATAATTTTGTTCTAGTGAAAAGTATTCTTACCGTTACTGTTGACAAGTCTAGTAAGTCTAAATCACAAATACTACAACCAGTTTCCCGTGTCCAAGCATTAGGAATATAGTTTCCCAAATAGTTCAAGTGAATCTGGTAAATAAACAAACAATTCAGATTAATGAAAGGTGCTTGCAAATAGTGTTTTGTAGTTTTTAAATAGAATTCAGGCTTACTCATTGAATCTCTAATACCTACAGGCTATTGACTGTCCTTTTTTTAATGTAAGATTTTAAAAAAAAAGCAAACACCCCAGCATACAAAAATATCTGGGTAAAAGCTTTTTCTTTTTATTTACAAAACAGAGATTATATTCTCCTAGCATCTACATTTATTGCTTCAGCTAAGCCAAAAATTTGTTGCAAATATAACAACTACCAACTAAATGCTTGTATGACTTTCAAGACACAGACAACAGAACATTCAGCTCTCAAAAGCTACTAGGCATGATTTCAAGCCAAAAGAAAAGATTATAGTTTAACTCTTTTTCCAAATCTGAGAATCATCAACAATTTACACAAAACAGAAGGAGTGAATATATGAAACACACACAGAAAATGTAGAAGACAAATGCCCAGATGATGTGTTTTTGACAAGTCATGGCAAGATTCAGAAGCCAGCCAAGGGGATACTTTTTAAAGCAGCATCTAGCTTCTTAACACATTTTTAATTGGTACCGAGCAAAACATGTACTTTTTGATGGGCTGCCTGGGTTGCCCTGTTCACCTGGATTCCACAGGAAGTTTGCACAGAACTTCACTCTTCTCTACTGCCATTTGCAACGGTAAAGGGATCTCTTACCCCAGGGAAAGTCTGCTATTCATTCCTGCTCTACTGCCCTCAAAAAACTGGAAGGCTAGAATATTATTTTGCATAGGAAACACTCCGGTGCAATACTCAGTCTTGATTTTATGATATTCTGGGTGTTTGTTTATGCATATTGAAAATCATTCTAGACAGATTTTAAATAGAATTGCTTGACTTTAATTTCAGAGATGTACCATAAAGTCTACAAAAATTAATATTTCACGAAAAGCCATTGCACTTGAGGGACACAAAAAAATAAATTACATGTCAGTATAATTTGGTATCCATTTCAAAGTGTCTCTGACCAATGCTACTTACTAATCTGCAAATTGAAGAGATTAAATATTAAATACAAACCTGAAGATTCTTATGAACAAAGAACTTTTACTATTTGGAGTTAATTC